>NW_021703779.1:59920063-59977259 GCF_005190385.1 Monodon monoceros | reverse complement strand
CACACACACACACACACACACACACACACACACACACACACACACACTGGCAGAGAAGCAGCAGGCGGTTGTGCGCAGCCCTTCAAGCCCTTCCCCTGTTCTTTGTGGGAAGCAAAGCTAAAAGAATTTTCCTGAAATGTTAGCTTCCACCCCACAGTGAGTGCCCCTGCTTTTGTTTCTAGTCTTGTGTTCCCCCAAGGGAAGGCTCCACACTGGTTTGTGGCATTGACAGGGTCAATAGGAAGAATGTCATTTTTTTTTAATCTCGCTGATTGATGAAATGAAACAAAAATGATTCTCTGGGACCAGCCCTCTGCCTAAAGATAAATAGCATTTCCGTTACAAATACTGCCCCATCCTCTAACCTCATTGTTTAAAACTTCAGCTATCATAATTCACCTCCCTTACTTAAAGATGGGCCTGCAGCAGAAATTAAGGAAGCATTTACGTTGAAACTTTACATATTTAAAGGATCTTCTCAGATTCTTTTTTTTTTTTTTTTTTTGGCCCGGCCATGCAGCATGCAGGATCTTCGTTCCCCAACCAGGGATTGAACCCGCACCCTCTGCAGTGGAAGTGCGGAGTCTTAACCACTAGACCACCGGAGAAGTCCCCTTCTCAGATTCTTGTTGGGGATTTTTCATCTCTTTAAGCTACATTTGCTTTATTGCTAATTCTATTATACCATTAGAAGACAGTTTGAAAAAACAATTATTTTGACCATAATTCTAGAACCCAAATGCCTCAACTGATCTTTCCCCCCATGGTTCCTGCCCCAGAATCATAGAAGTACAGAATGGTAGAGTTAGAAGATCTCATGGAGAAATCGAATAGGTCTACTCCTGAGCAGTTGTACAAATGAGGAATCTGAGAGTAGAGGGAGAGTGCCACGTGAAGGCCACCAGACAGTTCACCTGTACCTCTTCAGTCCCCGCTTTTTCCTTTATCAGAACAGAAGTGCCTCCGTCTCCTCACACTCAGACCTCTTGTGGACATATGTCGAAGTTGGTGCAGTTTCTTCCCAACCTCCCGACTAGTTCGAAGCACTGAAATCTGTCCCATTTGCTGTCAGTTACAGCTAGAGGCTTGTTAACTCACGTGAGCATTCCAGGTGAAGTGACTATCCCCGTCACTGTGTCCACAGGATCTGTGGTGTGCTGGTGCTGGGGTCACCACGGATTGTTGACCTAACAGGCTTAACAGAAGTCAGAGTAAGGTAGGGCAAGCACTAGATGAGGAATCAGGAGACCTGGCTCCCTCCTAACCTGCTGAAAAGCACTTCCCCTTTCTGAACCCTGTTTCTCCATCTGTGAAAAGAGGAAGGTGGCCTAGAACAGTGGTTCTCAACCTGGGATCCAAGAACTTCCTGAACTTGTGTGCAGAATTATGGGAGACAATGTATACAGTCTTCTTGGGAGGGTGTACAGAGGTTTCATCAGATTCTCAAACAAGTCCTGCTATGGACTGAATTGTGTTGCCCCAAAATTCCTATCTTGAAGCCCTAACCCTCAGTGTGACTTATTTTGGAGATGGAGCCTTGAGGGGGGTAATTAAGGTTAAATGATGTTATAAGATTGGGGCCCTAATCCCACAGGACTGATATCCTTATAAGAGGAAGAGATTCCAGAGATCTCTCTCTCTCTTTCTCCTTACACACACAAAGGAAATGTCATGTGAGGAAACAGTGAGGTGGCCATCTGCAATATAAGAAGAGAGCTCTCACCAGGAATTGAATTTGCTGGCACCTTGACCTTGGACTTCTAGTATCCAGAACCATGAGAAACTAAGTGTCTGTTGTTTAGGCCACCCAGCCTGTGGTATTTTGTTTTGGCAACTCGAACAGACTAACACAGGTCTCATAACCCAAAAAAGATTCAGAGCCACTGGACCCACTGGTCCCCAGAAACCCATACTGGACATTCATTTTTTAATACAACATGTTTTTAGATATTTTGCAGACTTCTTGAGTTTCTGCTCAGAACTGTGCATCTTTTTTATTGCAACATACTTCATTTTCAATAGTTGCATAACATAGGTTTAGATCTGTATAAACCCAGAGACCAGAGTTTAAATCCTGATTCCACCACCTACTAGCTGTCTGACCTCGGACAAGTTATCACATGTTTGTGCCTCATATATAAAATAGGGATAAGGTTAGTATCTACCTCACATGGCTGTTGTGAGAATCAAATGAGATAATGTATATAGAGGGCCTGGCACATAGTAAAGTTTCAACAGGTATTAGTGGCTCTTGTGGTTGTCATTGTTGAACATTTAAGTTGCTATCGGGGTTTTTTGCCCTTATAAATAACACTGCTGTGAACAAACTTCCTTATACATAGAGAATTTTTTTCTTTAAATGATTTCCTCAGGCTAAATTCCTGAGAGTGTTGTAACAGGGTCAATAGTTAGGTTTTTTTTTCCTTATCATTTAGATTTTTTTTATCTTGTTCTTATTGAAAGATCTCATTCACATTTATTTAGGTGTAAATCTCTTGAAAATACACAGAAAAGCAAAATAAATCAGTTATTTATTTGTAACGTTTCTAGAAGTTCTTTATATTTAGTATAGAACTTTTATGAGTCCTTTTTCAACTCAGAGTACTCTGTGTTGCTGGTTTTGCACGCCTATGCAATTCTTTGGTGGGACAGCATTTATAAAGAGCTACTGAGATCCCATCTGCACCCTTTCAATGGAGACTCTTTCTAAGGGGGTTTCATGTATGTACAAGCAATGACAACTACATCATAAAACTGCCAGATGGCCAAAAGACATCACTGACTATCAAAAGTATGCTGATTTCAGAGACATGAAAATGTAAAAAAAAAATGCCTGTGTTAGAATCAATGAAATACGCTTACTCACCACTACTGTGAATCCCATCTTCTTCAGATAATTTTCTTAAACTACATTTCCCAACATCCCTTGCAAGCCTGTGATCTGGTTCTCACCAATAAGGTACATCCATGGAAGGCTTTGATTTGGAAGTGACATGAGAAAACAGCTGGGCAGAGGTCATCGGTTTCCCTGGCATGGATGGCAACAGAGGCAGTGTTTCTGAGGCTAATCAGACAAATTAAGCAGCAATGTTTCTGAGAGCTTTGCCTAGAGCTTCTTCTATAGCCCTTCTAACAATTCTGCAGGGGATAAATTCCTTTCTGCCCCAACTAGTTAGAGTTGCCCACGAGATCTTTTCTTTCCTTCTTCCTCGTTAACAAACCCTGATTTTGTTGGGGGCAACAATATGTTCCAGCTAAAAAGCTACATTTCCCAGGCTTCCTCAAAGAGGGATAAGCACATGACTAAATTCTGGCCAATGAGACATAAGTGGAAGTTGGTACATAGAGGTTTTGGGAAAATTCCTCAGGAAGCAGGGTGATCTCAGTATGTCCCACAAAGTAATGTCCCACAGGTGGGGTGGTGTGTGTCAGCTCCTCAAAGCTAGAGGGTTTTTTTTTTTTTTTTTTTTTGGCTATGTTGGGTCTTCGTTGCTGCGTGCGGGCTTTCCCTAGTTGCAGCAAGAGGAGGCTACTCCTCATTACAGTGGCTTCTCCTGTTGTGGAGCATAGGCTCTAGGTTTGCGGGCTTCAGTAGTTGTGGCACGTGGGCTCAGTAGCTGCGGCTCACGGGCTACAGAGTGCAGGCTCGGTAGTTGTGGCACACGGGCCTAGCTGCTCTGCAGCATGTGGGATCTCCCCGGACCAGGGCTCGAACCCGTGTCCTCTGCATTGTCAGGCGGATCCCCAACCACTGTGCCACCAGGAAAGTCCCCAAAGCTAGAGTTTTATTTTATCATTGTTGCTAAGTGTAAGCCTAGGGCACATATTCATTTTGCAAAATAAAAATCACGCCCAGAAATGCATTTGGACTATGATAAAGAAACAAAGATATGAAACCTAGACCTCCATTGTATACTGATAATTCCCACAGGATGGAGAATGCTCTTTCAGCTCTGTACACAGCACGTACACAGCGTCATTTTAGCTGAACCCCATTCAACATGCATAAGGAGTCACTAGGAAAAAATTGGCCAGATGCTTCTGTAGATAATGTTAGTGCAGGAAATATTTGACAAGCCAGAACGAGAATCTATCACTTTGCCTTCATTTCAGGTAAAATTTTTACTACATGACCAAAGATTTGGATTTTATTTTGTATTTACAAGGTTTGCCACTGAATAATAATTAATGTCCATCTTATGATAAGCTCATACTTATAACTCAACAGATGTTAATTTTCTTCTTGTTTGCCCTACATTCTTTTTCTTACCCTCAGAAGTTGATTTTGTTTTTCATCATGGTCTTATTTCTTAGTGTTTTAAATTGGAATGATCCTAGTTCATGAAGCTTTAAATTATTATTATAAATTCCTTTGCAAATTGAGTGCTCTTTGTTTAACATTTGTTTCGATGTACCACTGCCTATTCCACACTGGATATATCATTCTTTGACATTATACTCTGCTGAACCTAGCAGTGAAATCTGAGTATCATCTTTCCTACCTAAAAGTACCTAAAAGATTATACAAATATATTTTATGGCAAAGAAACATGGGTGGGGGAGTTAAATCAATTGACCAATCTCCTTTTGCCCTTACCTTCTCTTCCTCTCTGCTGCCTTGAAGGCAGATGTGAAAGCTGAAGCTCAGGCAGCCATCTCGTGAAGGCTAAATGACCATTCTAAATTTGAGCAGAAATACAAAAGGAGTCTGAATTTCTGAAAACATCATGAAGTACCATTTCAGCCCTTGATTGCCCATCTTCAGACTTTAGCTTAAGTGGAAAAAAATTTTTTTAACTTAATTTGCTTAAGGCACTGTTTTTGGAGTCCCAGTTACTGGAGCTAAATTCAGATTCTAATTGATTTAGAATTTGGTACCTCAAAGTGCAAGCTGCAAGTTACAGAATCTAAAGTTTTAGAATTGGCTGACTAGAAAGGGTTGGGCTTGGAGCCATAATGGTAAAGCTATGGCAGGCTGAAAAGTTGTCACTCTTAGGTATGTGGTGGTGAAACATTTGGTCAAATTATAGTCTGTGGTACTTTAGAAAGTGGGTTCTGTGCCAACCAAAACTGTAGGTTAGGGCAGTTAGGTTATTTTTAAACTTGTATGTGCTTTTTAATCTTTCTTCATAGAAAGGTTTATCATCCAAGAGGATACAAGGAAGAGAGCCAGAGACAGAGACAGAGGTGAAGGGAAGATACCGTCACCCACACAGCTGCCCACTATTGCCCTTGCACAGCCATCTCAGGTACTGGGCCCCACTTCAACAAGACTGGAAGACTCTCCCAGGTAAGCAAAAGCTGAGGGAGTTCTTTACTGCTAGACCTGCTCCATGAGATGGGCTAAAGGAAGTCCTTCAAATTGAAACAAAGGGATGGTAAACAGCAATGTGAAGCCATGTCAAAATATGATTCTCTGGTAGAGGCAAATACATGCACGAAACACTATGGTAATTTGGGTACATAGAATTAAATGACAAAAACATAAAAATAATTATAAACCTATGTTAATGGGTATACAATATATAAAGACGTATGTTATTAATACCATAAAGGGGGGTGGAGCTGTGAAGGAGTACAGTTTTTATATATAATTGAAGTTGTTTTTATCCATCTAAATTAGAATGTTATAACTTTAAGATGTTTTATGTAATTGCAATGGTAACCACAAGGAAAATATCTATAGAATATACACACGAGGAAATGAGAAAGGGATTAAAACATATCACTACAAAAAATAAAACCAACAAAACAGGAGGGAAAGCAATAAGAGAGGAAAGGAGAGACCAAAAAAAAGCTACAAGACATATGGAAAACAATTGACAAAATGGCAATAGTAAGTCCTTCCTATAAATAATTACTTTAAATGTAAATTGATTAAACTTCCCAAGATACATAGATTTGCTGAATGGATTAGGAAAAAAAACAGGATCCATATACACTGTCTACAAGAAATTCGTGTTAGATTTAAGAACACACATAGGCTGAAAATGAAAGAATGGAAACAGATTTTCCATGCAAAAAGAGAACAGGAATGGCTATACCAATATCAGATAAAATGGGCTTGAAATCAAAAACAGTAACGAGAGACCAAGGACATTATATAATGTTAAAAGGGTAAATTCATCAACAAGATCTAACAACTATACAAACGTATGCACCAAACCTTGGAACTCCCAAATATAGGAAGGAAATTTTGACATAACTGGAGGGAGAAATAAATTGCAACACAATATCAGTAGGAGACCGCAATATCCCACTTTCAATAATGGATAAAATAACCAGACAGAAGATCAACAAGGAAATAGAGGACCCAACAATGCTATAGACCAGTTGGACTTAGCAACATATGCAGAGCACTCCACCCAACAACAGTGGAGTATATTCCCATGTGTAAATGGAACATTCTCCAGGATAGACTACATGTTAACCCACAAAACAAGTCTTAAGAAATCCAAGAAAAGTGAAATCACACAAAGTATCTTTTCTGATCATAGTGGAATGAAACCATAAAGCAATAGTACAAGGAAGACTGGAAAATCCACAAATATGTGGAAATTTAACAACACACTCTTAAACAACCACTGGGTCAAAAAAGAAGTCACAAGGGAAATTAGAAAATACCTTGAGACAGAAGAAAATGGAAACAAAACATACCAAAAGTTATGGGGTACAATGAAAGCAATGCTGGGAGTTATAACTGTAAATGCATACATTAAAAAGGAAGAAAGATCTTAAATCAACTACGTAATTTTACACCTCAAGGAGCTAGAAAAAGAAGAACAAACTAAACCCAAATCTAGCAGAGGAAGGAAATAATAAAGATTAAAGCAGAGATAAAAGAAATATAGAATAGAAAAGACAACAGAAAAAATCAACAAAACTAAGATTTGGTTTTTTAAAGATCAAAAAAACTGACAAATACTTAGCTAGATTAACTAAGAAAAAAAGAGAAGACTAAAATAACTAAAATCAGAAATAAAAGAGGGGGTATTACAACCAATGCCACAGAAAACAAACAGGATTTATAAGAGAATATTATGAATAATTGAGTGGCAAGAAATTGGACAACCTAGGAGAAATGAATAAATTCCTAGAAACACACAATCTACCAAACTGAATCAAGAAGAAATAGAAAGCCTGACAGACCAATAAAAAATAATGAGATTGAATCAGTAATCACAAACCTCCCTGCAAAAAGACCAGGAACAGATAGCTTCACTAGAGAATTCTACCAAACATTTAAAGAATTAATACCAATCTTTCTCAAATGCTTCCAAAAAACTGAAGAGGAGGGGGAACACTTCCAAACTCATTTTATGAGGCCAGCATTACCCTGATATCAAAGGCACCAAAAGAAAAGAAAACTACAGACCAGTTTCCCAGATGAATACAGATGCAAAAATCTTCAACAAAATACTAGCAAAATGAATTCAACAGCACATTAAAAGGACTATGTGTCATCGCCAAATGGGATTTATCCCTTGGATGCAAGGATAGTTTAACATACAAAAATCAATCAATGTAATAAAACACATTAACAGAATTAAGGATAAAAATCACACGATCATCTCAATAGATGCGTAAAAAGCACTTGAAAAATTCAACACTCTTTCATGATAAAAACACTCAACAAACTAGGAGTAGAAGGAAATTACCTCAACATAATAAAGGCCATATATGAAAAGTCCACAGCTAACATCATACTCAATGGTGAAAAACTGAAAGCTCTTCTTCTAAGATAAGGAACAAGGCAAGGATGCCCACTCTCACCACTTATATTCAACACACTGGAAGTCGTAGCCGGAGCAGTTAGGCAAGAAAAAGAAATAAAAGGCATCCAAGTCAGAAAGAAGTAAAATTATCTCTGTTTGCAGATAGCATGATTTTGTACATGGAAAACCCAAAAGATTACACACACACACACACACACACACACACACAAACCTGTTAGAACTAATAAATTCAACAAAGTTATAGGACACAAAATCAACAAACAAAAATCAGTTATATTTCTATACACTATCAATGAACAATCTGCAAAGGAAATTAAGAAAACAATTCCGTTGACAATAGCATCAAAAAGAATAAAATACTGAGGAATACACTTAAGCAAGGAGTTGAAAGACTTGTACACTGAGACTTCCCTGGTGGTGCAGTGGTTAAGAATCCACCTGCCAATGCAGGGGACACAGGTTCGAGCTCTGGTCCTGGAAGATCCCGCATGCCACAGAGCAGCTAAGCCCATGCGCCACAACTACTGAGCCTGCGCTCTAGAGACTGCGAGCCACAACTACTGAGCCTGCACACCACAACTACTTAAAGCTATCTCCCTAGAGCCCGTGCTCCACAACAAGAGAAGTCACTGCAATGAGAGGCCCGTGCACCACAACAAAGAGTAGGCCCCACTTTCAAAATGATTTGAAAGCAGAGTCTCAAAAAGATATTTGCACACCAATGTTCATGGTTGCACTATTCACAATAGCTATGAGTTGGAAGCAACCCAAGTGTCCATTGATGAATGAATGAATTAAAAAACTGTGGTAAATACATACAGTGGAACATTATTCAGCTTTTAAAAAGAAGAAAATCTTGTTATATGCTACAACATGGATGAACTTTGGGGTCATTGTGCTAAGTGAAATAAGCCAGTAACAAAAAGACAATTACTGCATGATTCCACTTATATGAGGTATCTAAAGTGGTCAAATTCATAGAAACAGAAAGTAGAATGGTGGCTACCAGAGGCTGTGGAAAAGGGGAAAAGGGGGGCTGCTGTTTAAAGGGTATAGTGTTTCAGATTTGCAAGGTGAAAATTTCTAGGGATGTTTCACAACACTGTCAATATATTTAACACTACTGAACTGTACACTTAAGAACTCATGGTAAATCTTATGTTTTATGTTACGTGTTTTTTACCATAATACAAAAATGACCTAAAAAAGAAAATCCCAGACTGCATCATGGAGCCTGGCTTGGATGGACACAGAGACTGGAGACAGGGATTCCAGTGAGGGGGCTGTGACAATTGTCCACAGAAAAGATGTTAAGGGTTTGGACCAGGACAAATTAAATGGAATGGAGAAGAGATGAGGTTTTCAAGAGGTGGTTAGGAAGTAACACTGCCAGTAGTTTAGCAAGGGAGGAAAAAGTCAGAGGTGGCTGAGATTTTGAACTGGGTGACTGAGAGAATCATGACACCATTAACAAAAATAGGGGATTCAGGAAAAAGGAAGTGATTTGAGGGAGGTGAATTTTGTTGCGAACACATTGAATTTGAGGTGTGTGTGGCATAGCAAAGTATAGGTGTTCGGTTGGCAATTGGAAGCACAAGTCTGGAACTCTGGAGAGTCCCCTCCAGAGAGGTGGGAGCTGGAGGTATTGACTGGAGAGTTTTCTGCTCAGAGATGGTGATTGAAACCAAGGGTTAGCTATAGCCCACAGACCAAATCAAACCCACAACCTGTTTTTGTACAGCTTGTGAACTAAAAACAATTTTTACATTTTAAATGTTTATGTAAGTACCCACATAATCGCTTTGATTTTTCCCTTTGGCCCACTAAGCTGAAAATATTTACTCTCTGACCTTTAAGAAAAAGTTTGCCAGGGCTTCCCTGGTGGTGCAGTGGTTAAGAATTCGCCTGCCAATGCAGGGGACACGGGTTCGAGCCCTGGTCCGGGAAGACCCTACATGCCACGGAGCAACTAAGCCCTTGCGCCACAACTACTGAGCCCGCATGCCACAACTACTGAAGCCCGCATGCCTAGACCCCGTGCTCTGCAACAAGAGAAGCCACCGCAATGAGAAGCCCGCACACCACAACGAAGAGTAGCCCCCGCTCGCTGCAACTAGAGAAAGCCCGTGCACAGCAACAAAGACTCAACACAGCCAAAAGTAAATAAATAAATTTTAAAAAAAGAAAAGAAAAAGTTTGCCAATGGCCGGTTGAAACCATAAGAGTTCAGGTGCTCACCAAGCGAGTGGTGTCAAGGGAAGAGCATCATGGGTAAGGAAGAGAATAGACAGAGGGAAAACCATAATAAAGCAGCAATGAAGATCAGTGAAGGAGAGTGCTTCAGAAAAAGACAGCTAGGCCAGAGTGTCAAGTGCTGTACGGAGAGTGACAACTGCCATCCGAGTTTGGCAGCTAGGAGACTATTAGTGGTCATTAGGTCGGCAACCAAATAGAGCGGCGGAAACAGAAGTCAGATTGTAAGGGGTTAACAAGTGAGTAGGTGATGAGCAGGTAGGGAGCTTGCATAGACTATCCTTTGAAGACGTGTAATGTTGGGAGGGACTGGCGTAGGGTGGTATCTGGCATGGAGGGCGAGAAGATGGTTTTAGAATGGAGGAGATCCAAGTGTATTATATGCTGAAGGGGAGATGTAGAAATGCAGAGGTAAATGAATGATACAGGGGATCATTACTGGAGCAAGGTCTGGAGGGGACGATATGGGGTAGGAGCCAGGGTACCCGTCAGAGGAGACTGTTGGCAAGGAAGGAGACGATTCTTCCCCAGCCATGGCAAGAGATCAGGGAGAAGCAAACAGACTTTCCGGTGATGAGTCTTCTAGTCCCATAGCATAGGATTAGAAGACTCTTTCTCCTGCAAATTTGGACATTTGTAAGCTACAACAGTAAGCAGACAGTTTTCCAGGGCCCGGAGGTCAACCAGAGGAAGGAGTGTGGAAATGCAAGGTGGAGGTGAAAGCATGGTGATATGGCTAGCCATGGGGGTCTGGCTTGGCAGAGAGGTGACTGAGACCAGACCAAGGTGGCCTGGGAGAATTAGGCTGGCTTGAGGGGCTAGAAGCCGAAATGAAGACAGACTGACTCTGGTACAAGAAAGAGAACTGAAAGAAACAGAGGTCATACTCAGAAAAGTGGATTTTCAAGTTTAAAATCTTGAAAATGAAACTCTGGTAGAAGGCATCCTAGGTGTGATTAGATGTGTGGGAGGCTGAATAAGAGTAGAGATGGAGATTACTGAAAACGAAAGGAACAGTTACATGGTCTTATTTATTCCTCATCACATACTTAGCAAATAGAAGATTAAGAAACTGAGGCACTGAGAGGTTAAGTAGCCAGCCCCCAAAACATGCAACTAGGAAATGGCAGAGTTGAGATTTGAATACAGATCTGTGACTCTAATATCCAGTTGACCATGTCATGGGAGAGACATGGTGCTTTTCTGTCACTGGGGATAGAGTAAAAAAGATGGCATGGAGAGAGGAAGACAATGCCCTACGGGTGAAGGCAGAATTAAGCACGTACTTAGTTTGAACAGTGGAAATGGAATAAGGAGGGTTTCATATGTATGAACCAGGTTCCTAAATTAGGGACGTAATTTTTTATATCTCTTTTTTTCTGTGCCACTTTGAGCTAAAGTGGTCCTTTGGAAGTTATTAGCACATGACTTCATCCCTCAGTACCTTCATGACAGTCTCTGAGGGTAGCTATTATTATTATGTCCATTTTACTGAGAAGAAACAGGCTGGAAAGGTACGATTTGCCCATGATCACATAGAAAGTGACAGATACAGGCATGCAGTCCAGATATTGGGTTCTTTTGTTGAGCCATCAAGGTGAAAGTAGGATTTACTGCCCCCCACCATCTCACTGGTATTGAGGAAATCTCTAGCTCCAGCACCTCCAGCCTGAGGTGGCCTTGGAGAATGAGGAACCCCGCGTGCCTGAAACCATATCCTCAGAGAGAACTACTGAGAATCTTACTAAGTGTCAGAAATATCGAGATAACAGGCATCCGTGGAGGGGAAAGAATTGTTTCTAAAATAACAATCCAATATACTAATTTATGTTCCATCCTGATGCACACTGTACCGTGGCAGCCCAAGGGAGAAGCAACTACTATTGCGTAGGGCATTCAAGGCCAGCCTCTGAAAGGAAGAGCTTCCCGATTGGTAAGGAGGCAATTGAGTTAGGGCAGAGCAGATAGGAACAGCATGCACAGAGACACAGAGAAGGGCCCGTTGACCCATTTGGTGAATGAACTTTGCAGCATGATTGGAAAGTGGGGTCGCTGTTAAGGAGCCAGGTCATGGGGCCTTGTGTGGCAAGCTCGGAGCATCGGCCTGTATACAGAGGGCAATGGAGAAGACCATCGTGCAGTTTTCAACAGAGAAGTAATATGATTAGGTTTGACTTCTGAGCAGTCTTTCCATAGAGAGGCAGGACTGGGCACAGGAAAATCAGATAGGAGGCTGTCACAGTGGGCCAGGTGAGAGATGCCAGCTTGAGCCCTGGGAAGAAGGCTAGAGAAAAGGAAACCTATTTGAGAACACCTTCGTGCATAGATTTTTGAGCACTTGTGCTTCTGGGGTTGCTGATTCATAGAAGATGCACCTGTTTTCTGGATACTGCCCAATTGCTCTCCAAAAAGACTAGAAAATTTTATGTAGGCGATGTTCGTTAGAGTACCCCAAACATTTTCCATTTTCTCAGTCTTCCTATAACGCTATTTCATATAAAATGCTCCATACAGGAGATTGTATTCTCTGATTGTGGATAAAACCTTCATTTTAAGCAAAACCTTCATTTTAAGCATGTGATTTCCCAAGCAATCGCGTGGCTCCCTTCTGCCTTCACTCCCACCACGCCCAAGCTCCTCAGCAGACTGAAAGCTGTGTTTCTTTCTTGTTATCAGTCCCAAGCCATAATTGTAGGTATGCAAGAAATAGTGCCTCTCTTTAGTGTTTTTCTAAATCAACTTAATTTCGATTCTTCACCCCATCTCAGCAGAGGGTTGGGAAATTCTACCTGAGTCATTCTTGCAGTTCCTGCCTCCCTGAGATCAAAACAAGATCTTGGAACTTTCCACAGTGTGAGACAACTGACAGAGCCCCATCTGGTCATCGATTATCTGTAGTATGTAAGCTGCCAACAAGCCACCCATTGTCCCCTTTCCACTGCTGCTTCTGTAGGAAGCTGAGGAAATCTGCCAGACGGCTGGGAGCCCTGGTGTTTCTGGATGAACCAGGATTGGTGGGGGCACTCCACTTTGGGGAATTACCAGCTCCTCAGAGCACTACTAAGAAGCAGGGTCTAGGAATTCCCTGGTGGCGCAGTGGTTGAGAGTCCGCCTGCCGATGCAGGGGACACGGGTTCGTGCCCCGGTCTGGGAGGATCCCACATGCCGCGGAGCGGCTGGGCCCGTAAGCCATGGCCGCTGAGCCTGCGCGTCCGGAGCCTGTGCTCCGCAACGGGAGAGGCCACAACAGTGAGAGGCCCGCGTACCGCAAAAAAAAAAAAAAAAAAAAAAAAAAAAAGAAGCAGGGTCTACCGACCCACAGTCCTCTCTCTCCTCCCTCTACCAGGCTATTACCTCCCCCGAGGCAGTAAAGTGCAGAGTTGGCTTCGTTTGGGTCAGATGTGGGGAGAAAGGGGAAAATACAAGAAGGAAAAATACAGCCTTCAGCCTATAGCACCTAAAGGGATGAGCTGCTGAGCTAATGATCTGCTGAGTAGGTTTATTGAAACTGACATAATATCAGAGTAAAGCAATCTTAGAGCTTATGGTTAAAAAATAATTTGGAAATGGCAACATCCAATCTAACTTTAAAACACTTAAATGGGGCCACAGCCCCGCATCGTGCATTCACGGGGCATCTCCCAGGTGATGTTGACACTTTTGTTCCTAGGATGGAGACTCTTTTCCTCCTAGGCCTGTGTGGTGGGCAGAATGATTCCCCCACCACCAAAGATGTCCACATCTTAATCCCGGAAATTGTGAATATGTTATATTATATGTCAAAGGGTAATTAAGGTTTGGAGATGGAATTGCAGTTGCTATTCAGCTGGCTTTGAGATAGGGAGATTCTCTTGGACTACCTGGGTGGGCCAGTATAATCACAAGGGCCTTTGTAAATGGAAGAGGGAGCCAGAGTGAAAGAACCAGAGAGATGGCAACCTAAGAAGGACTCAGCCTGACATTGCCAGCTTTGAAGATGGAGGAAGGGATCATGAACCAAGGAACGCAGGCAGTGTCTAGAAGGTGGAAAAGTCAAGGAGACTGATTCTTCCCTAGAGCTTCCAGAAGGAGTGCAATCCTGCCAATACCTTGATTTTAGTCCGGTGAGACCCATTTCAGACTTCTGACCTCCAGAAATGTAAGTTAAGCCACTAAGTTTGTAATAATTTGTTACAGCAGCAATAGGGAATGAATACAGCCTGACAGAGGAAAACAATGCTTTTGAATGTCCTGGCATTGTTTCCAGTGTAACCGTTTCCATCCCAGGGCTCGAAGGTAGCACTGAGCAAGACTAGAATCATGTTTGCTCCTATACTTGGATGGTAGAGGGTGAGTAGAACAGATGACCCACCTCTGGCCCTGGCCACGTGGGTCCTGAGAGATCAATATCTTCCCCTTGCCCTCCAACCCATCTAAAAGCCAAGTCTTGACTAGAGATGAGTGCTGAAAGCTGCTGGGTCTACAAATGGGTCCTCCTTCAGTCACATGGCCAAACTGCACTTCTCATCCCCATTGAAGTTATACGTGGCCATGTTGCTTGCCTTGGCCAGTGAAGCTTTAGGACACAGTGTGCAATTCATCTTGTTCTCATCCCACGGCTGTGGTGACCATGAGAGCGTGTGCTGAGATGGGGCCACCATCAGTCTTGGTCCTCGAGTGACTACAGTGAGCCAAGCCCTTGCCAACCCATGTTGCATGTCTAACGTGAGTGGGAAATAAATAAAGTTCTGTTTGGTTAACCCTCTGAAGTTTGGACATTTTTGCTGTCACCAACACATAGCTTAGTCTAGCCTGCACTGACAAACCTGGGTCCTGTCCGTAGCTCTCTCTCCTAGTCAATCTCTTACTCAAGTGGCCACAAGAGAGGTGGAGCCTTAGCCTTCTTCACTTCAGGCATGAACTTGTGCAACATGGACTCTGGTCCCAGCCTCATGCCCTTTGTCTCACTTGACACTAACTGATCTCTGCTTTCCCATGGTCTACCCTGGGATACCGCATCAGTGAGGAAGCTTTTGGCTGCAAACAAAACAAGATAGGGATTTTTTTTCATCTCACTTCATAAATCCAGAGCGGTCCCGGGGATTATTCAGGAGCACAAAGTCTTCATCAAGGACCCCAGACATTTTCTATCCTTCCGGTTTGCTAAGCATGTTGACATTTGTCCTCAGGTTTGTCACATCATAACTGTAAGATGGCTGCTTCACACAGCCATGTCCAAAGACAAGAAGCTACAGGAGGAACACTCCTCACCAATTTCTCTTTTTATGACAGGGAACCCTTTCCCTGAAGCCTTCTAGCTGACTTCCCCTTACGTATCGTGGTTCAGAACTCAGCCATCATACACGACTACTCCTACCTGTAAGGGAGGCTGAGAAACTGAGTCCCTGGCATTTCCAACCTCTTTTGTGGGAGAAAGGCTCTTCCCGTGGGAAAGAAGGGGAGGGGCATGGCTGTCAGGCAGACAACCAACAGAGTCTGCCAGAACAACTGTCTGCCCAAGCTTCAGCCTGCTTCTCACCCGCACCAGCTCTGACACTTGGATTCACTGGGTTGTGGGTTTGCCCCTTCCGCTCCTTCCCAACACTCCTGGTGAGATGACTGCCTGGGTTATGGCATAGCTGAAACACAAAATGGAGTGTGACTTGTGGCTGAAAGACCACTTGAAGGTTTAATACCCGTCCTTAGGGAATTTTGATTCCTCTAACTTTCGTGCTTATTGGAGGGGCTGGCTTTCCTTAGAAGCAGGCAAGAAAGATAGGGTTACCTTCAGGGGTTTTCCCACATGCTTAGATGCAAAGGAGCTTTCAAAAGTGTCATGTAAAGCTTTGATGAGGTATTTGCTTCCTAAATGTCTGATAGCAACTGGGGGGATGAAAGAAGTGAAGGCCATACAGCTTGTAAGAAACTTGCTTCTCAGACCTAGCCTGGACAGAAAATTGCAGGCAGGAACTTGCCTGTCTGTTTCTCTCTCCAGCTCCTCCTGGGGACTTAGTGGTGATGCTTATTCAAGAATAAACATGCCCTGTTGGAGGCCAGGGTGTCAGGAAGCCCTAGGAGGCAGGACACAGACTAGGAGAGGAGAGAGACCAACATCTTCCTTTTGGTAAGAAATAGGCACAAATGTCACCGAAGCAGAGGAATCTAGCCATCTGGCCCCTGGGGCTTGTGCAAGGTAAAGAAAGGGCCTTCTCCGTGAGAGTCATTACTACGGGGGCCCGTTCCAAGCTCCCAGGGAGTGTGAATGGCCAGCTCCCAGGGTAGCAAGGGCTCTTGGAAGGGTGGAGAGCAGGGCAACAGTCTCTTTGGAGCCTGCCTAGCCCAGCCAATGAATAGGATTTGGGCCAAGCCAGCATTTGAATCCTGGCCCTGCCACTTATTTGCTGAATGATCCTTTCTGAACCTCACTTTCCTCTCCTGCAAAATAATAATCCCTGTTCATAGCGGCATTATTCACAATAGCCAAAGGGTGGCAACAACACAAACATCCACTGATGGGTGAATGGATAAATAAAACATGGTATATCTGTGCAACGGAATGGCATCCAGCCTTAAAAAGGAAGGAAGTCCTACAACAGTTATAACATGAATGAACCTTGAAGACATTATGCCAAGTGAAATAAACCAGTCAAGAAAGGACAATACTGTATAACTCCACTTACATGAGGTACCTAGAGTAGTCAAACGCATAGAAACAGAAAGTAGAGTGGTAGTTGCCAGGAGCTGGGGGAAAGGGAATGGGAGTTAGTGTTTAATGGGTACAGTTTCAGTTGAGAAAGGTGAAAAGAGTTGTAGAGATGGATGGTGGTGATGGTTGCACAAAACTTCAAATATACTAAATGCCACTGAACTGTAGACAAAAATAATTAAGAGGGTAAACCTTAAGTTATGTGTATTTTGCCGCAGTTTTTAAAAACTGCATGCCAGCTGCCAAACTAAAAGCACTTATGTTAAAATAATGTGTCTAAATTAAATGAGTCAAAACAAAGGGTCTGAGTCCACACTGACATACCGTTCTTACTCCATCCCATTACTGTGGGGGTAGAAGGCTGAGAGTCAGACATAAAATGCAGTAAACAGTGTATTCTTCCTGATACTTATAATTATTCAGAATAAGTTAGAACTTTAAAGTTTACAAAAGGCAGCTTCAAAGCCACCATCTCATTTTATCCTTTCAGTAGACTGAAACGATTTGGAATTTTGAGGCTAAATATGATATTCTATATGTGAAGAATCTATCGCCTATCATAAAAATGTATCTGTGATTCCTTGTCCCCAACAATGGTTAAAATGGTAAGCTTTATGTGATGTATATTTTAGCACAATTTTTAAAATGAGAAAAAATTAGCAGTAATGCCTGCCTGGCTCACCTCCCCAGAGAGCTAGGGGGGGGTTAAGGAGATAGTGGACAGAAAAGCTCTGGATAAGACCCCATGGAATGCTAATCAACTATACTCCAATATAAAATTTTTTTAAAAATTTTTTAAAGAAAAGACCCCGTGGAGGAAGGAAGTATTCCTTTTTGGAAGCCGCAACCTCAGAAAGGTTTAGTCCATCATCGTGAGGCCTCATACCAGGTAGCTTGAACCTCAAGAGCCAGCAGGGCTGCTGAAAGACTGCCCCCCGCCCACCTTGGCCTCCGCAGTCATGGCAAGATTGCCCCCTCCAGCTGGGCCAGAAGGGAGTAGAGGCTGGGTCCAGACCAAGGGCTTTCCCTTTTTTTTTTATTAAATAAACACCACCTGGGCTTCCCTGGTGGCGCAGTGGTTGAGAGTCCGCCTGCTGATGCAGGGGACACGGGTTCGTGCCCCGGTCCGGGAGGATCCCACATGCCGCGGAGCGGCTGGGCCCGTGAGCCATGGCCGCTGCGCCTGCGCGTCCGGAGCCTGTGCTCCGCAACGGGAGAGGCCACAACAGTGAGAGGTCCGCGTACTGCAAAAATAAATAAATAAATAAACACCACCTTCTCTTTCTTCCCGGCAACTCTTGGCAGCTCTCTGCTGGGTCCCTAGGTCCGGCCAGCCCCGGCACTGTAGACTCTGGCTAGGGGGCTGAGGCTCTCAAACATCGGTGGCTCCAGCGACGATTTCTGCTTTCTATCTGCACCTCACACTTGCTGAGCATCTCCCCACCCTCCCCGCACAGAGGCAGCCAGTGTTCCCAGCCGTTATTATCTCCCTGAAAAGTTCAAGAGGATTAATTATGGATGTAAACATTATGAACCTTGTAACTACTCTTAAAGATAATGTTCACCAACAGCTGTATTTTGACATTCTCACCACCTCGACACTATTGTCCAAGTGGTTTTCCACTCTTGCTATGCATTACAGTTACCTGGAGAGCTCTTGAAAACCACCCATATCCAGACACCCTCCCCAGCCTAATTAAATGAGAAGTACAGCAGCACTCATTACTCTCCATCAGGGGTAATTACCTCTCCATGTCTTTGTATGCAGTGGGTCCTAGTCCTTGACACACAAAAAGAATCAGCAGGAGAGCTTGGTCAATATCCAGCCCCATTCCTCCCACCCTGAGGAGGGCCTGACAATTATAGCATCCTTTCACATTTTCAAGAAGTTGTTTCTTTCTGTACTCTACTCCCATCTCCATCCCCATCCTTTCTAAAAACCCATTTTTCTCAAGTCACCATTTCTCAAAATAGTAGGGGAGTTGTGGGAAATAGGAAAGATAGTGACTGTGGTTGGCTGATAATGGCCCCCAAAGATCTGTCCGTTCCTAGACCCCAGAACCTGTAAATGTTATCTTGTTTGGAAACAAGGTCTTTACATATATAATTAGGTTAAAGATCTTGAACTGAGGAGACAATCCTGGATTATCTGGGTGGACCCTAAATGCCATCGCAATTGCCCTTATAAGAGAGAGCTAGAGGGAGATTAGACACACAGAAGAGGGGGAGGCCACATAAAGATGGAGGCACAGATTGGAGTGATGGTCACAAGCCAAGGCATGTGAGCCAGCAGCAAAAAGATGCAAAGAATAGATTCTCCCCTAGAGCCTCTGGAGGGAGTGTGGCCCTGCCAACAGCTCGATTTTGGACTGCTGGCCTTCAGAACTATGAGAGAATAAATTTCTGGTGTTTTAAGCCACCCAGTTTGTGGTAATTTGTTATGGCAGCCTTACAAACGGAATATGGTAACCAAATGAGTTTGGCTACTCTTGTCTTTACAGCAGGACTTCCCAAAAGCTTTATGCTAATAGGCATTGTTTCCCAAACACAGGCCCTAGAAAAGTGCCCCCCAGAACACACCTTGTGCTAGGTCACATGCTTGACAGCAGCAATACCCCAAACTTACAGCGTTACAGGTCGTATGCATGAGAGAGAGTTACAGCCATACGTATGTATCCGTTGGGTATCTACCCTTTCAGAACCCACTAGCCATTCATTTATAACTCAGTAAATATTCATGAGCACCTACTATGAGTCAGAAACCATTCAAGGCACTGAGGATATAGTAATTAAGAAAAGAAAATTATATCTCTAGTGAAAAGTATATTCTAATGGAGTGATCAGTCAGTAACCAAATAAGCAAGCAAATAGCAGGTGGTGATGAATATAAAATGAGCTAAAGGGATAGAGAGAGATGGGGGGGTGGCTACTTTGGAGTGGGTGTCAAAGAAGGTCAGGTATTTCACCAGGTGATTTTCCTAAATTCGTTTCATGTAATCCTTTCAACAATCATTTCATCCTTGTCATATGAGGTAGGTATTATCTCCACTTTGCAGGTGAGGAAACTAAGGCTCAGGGAAGTGAAGTGATTTGCCCAAATCATACAGCTGTTGAGTGGCCAATACGAGATTGAAACCCAGGCCTGTCGGACACCAAACAAAGCCCATTTGCTACCACCATGCTGCACGGTTCCTGTCTTCAGTAGGACTCCCATTGAGATCCTCCAGAGCCTGCCTTGGCCTGTCTATACTTGTTCAATGATCCCCAGTGGAGTGAGTGGTTCTAAGGGGAAGAAGGCTGGAGGCGAGAGATCAGATGGCAAAGGATACTTCTAGTCAGAGACTTGCCCCGCAGAATAACTTCAACCCATTTCTATCTTTGGAAGGTAGTCAGAGGGTACTGAAACTTCCTGCTTCCTCCCCTGGGTCTTCTCACCTCTCCTTTCTGTCTGCCTCATTGGCTAGGGCCCTCAGGGCAGAACCATGGGGTCCAGACAAAAGGACTTTGTAATGCCTTCATGGCTCTGAGCTGTACCTCTGAGTCCTAGACAGTGGGCAGGACTCAGGTAGAGACCAGCCAAGCAGTGAAAACTTGGGGTATGCTTGCAACAGTGTGAGGCTCAGTTTGGCTACCATACAGGATGCACAAAGCAGAGAGGAGAATCAGGCTGGGCAGGAGGCTGGGGCCAGATCACGGAAGGCCTTGAAGGGCAGGCCAGGAGAATAGCCTCCATCTCTGGGCTGGTGTTTGCCAAAGTGCGCCCTGCAGACAGCTCACGTTTGGAGATAATAATAGCGGGCATGAGAAGGGGTGTTATGGGAGAATGTGAAGTTTCCTTGTCACTAATTTGGAGTTCAGAGGCTAAACAGACCCCTCTTATGCCAAACTTCCCAGACCCGACATGAGGGCAGAGGACAAACTGAGGGGCCGCAGTGGATGCCATCCTCATGGCAAAGATGGATGGAAACCCATGAGAGGCAGACTGGGCTGGGGGTGGCCAATCAGTGCTGTGGATTCCAGCTCTGAATCAACTTCTCTCTCCCCTCCCTGCCGCCCCTGCTACCCACACTTCAGTGAACACTCTCCCTCCCTTTAACTTGTCTCCCTACGCCTACCCGCCCCAAACTCTCTCCCCTCTTCCAACTCTTTCCCTCACCGCACCACCCCCTTCCTCCTCAACCATCCTATGCCCCTTCACGCGCAAGCACTTCTCTAGCTGTACTGTACACTAGAGTAATTTATAAATCCTCTGGGTAGTTATGTGAAAGACTGCTACTCACTAGCAAATAGGCTAAAAATTCATCTGAGTTCCACAGAGGGTTTGTCCTAAGCCATTCTCCAAAAAATATAGAATTTAAAAAAATATCATTTGCTTTTTTTTTTTTAAGACCCAGACAGGCTCGGCTTGGAGCATTACCACACTGTTGGTTCCCATGGTAACCACCGCGCGTTCCCGACTCCCGTCCTTCACTTCCGCCCTGGCACCACCGGCTGTGAAATATGCCTGAGGAGCAGCGTCGTCGCAGGGCCGGCCTTGCTTTCGTTTCCACCGCAGCCCCCACCCCCCACCCCGCACTGGCCCAGACGCTCTGGAATCTCCGTTGGGGTTGGGGATTTGCATAAAGAGCAGCGCATTCATCCCGGGCCCTGAGGCAGCTCACCTTCAGGCGCCTCCGCTTCTCTTTAAAATCACATAGTGGCCTTTTCAGACTCAAGACAGTAGAGCAGGATGGTTAAGAGTGTGGATTTCGAAGCCAGACCGCTTGCTTTGAAAGCCAGGCTCCATCACTAATCAGCTGTTTCACTGGGCGAGTTACTTGACCTGAGTCTGTTCCCTCATCTTCGAAACAGGAGTAAAAATAGAACCTCTCAAAGACTTGTTAGGAGGATATGTATGTGTAAAGGTGCTTCAAATGGCATGGCAAGCGCTACATAAGCATTACTGACTAGTGTTATTGCTGTTATTGTTTTCTGTCAGTCCCCCATCATCGACAGACATTTTGGCAAACTACTATATATAAAATAAACAACAAGGTCCTACTGTATAGCGCAGGGAAATATATTCAACATCTTGTAATAAACCCTAATGGAAAAGAATAAGAATAGATATATACGTATAACTGAATCACATTGCTGTACGCTAGAAACTAACAACATTGTAAATCAACTATACTTTTATTTATTTATAAAAAAGAAAATAAATAAAAACTTTTAAAAATGAAGCTACCCCCGGGGTTGTGCCCAGTCCTGGGAGGATCTCGGCAGCCACAGGGATGAGGGTAGCTAACGATTCAGATATAGCACTGACCACGTACCATGCCTTGTCTGGAGCATCTCGACATATACAGCATACTGACTCTGTTCATCCGGAGAGGGAAACCAAAGCACAGAGAGGTGAAGTAACCAGTGCAAGGTCACACAGCTAGTAAATGGCAGAGCCAGGAATCCAGTTCAGACAGCCTGAACAGCAGGTTGCTCCAGAGTCCGCGTGCTGACCTGCTCTGCCTGACTGCCTGGCATGGGGCCAGTTCGGCTCTGGCCAGACGAGCCCCAATGCCTGTGCCTGTGCAGATGACTTAGTGCCTCGTTGGAGAAATATGGGCCCAACAATAATGGAAGGCAAGGCCAGGGCTATGGCAGCACAGGACATGTAGACACAGCCCCCCAGGCCACCACCATTCCCTGCTGGGATTTGGGGAAATTCGTTTAGCTGGCTGAGGAATTTTCCAGAAGGCCACAGAGTCCAGGCAGGAAGAGTTCAGACCAGAGTCAGACCCATCAGCAAGGGGCCTTGTGCAGGGTCCTGGGAGGCCAGTTTAATGCACAACTGGGTTCCCTTCGAGGTAAGCACGCAGGGAGGGACACCATCACTCAGCAGCTCCTGCTCAGTGGAGCACCTTAGCGGCAGGCAACGTGGTTTCCAGCGTGTGCCTTTTCCTCTTCGTGGGATCCCAGAAGCAGCCAAGAACCCCTGCCCAGACTGCCGGCTCTTCGGGGAGAGCGGCCTCCCAGACAGGGACCTCACCCAACTTGGCAGGTCCACTTCCATTTGGAAACAAGAACTCCAGGCCCTCAGCTGGTGACACACTCTGAAGGACGCAAGCCCCAATCCCTTCTCTTCAGCCAGTCTGAGGCAAGAATGGGGTCACCCTGAGAGCCTCAGGCACGGCTTGTATTCTTTGAGGGGCCCTGAGGGGCTTGGAGAAGGAGTGCTTGGGCTGCCTGTGCCTTCCACCTGGGAAGCAGGCAGCGCTTCCCTTCCTGCTTCAAAAGGCAGAGGGGAAAGCTGGGAGGAACTCCAGGCCAAGAGGCTGGAGGTAGCCAGACTGTGGGAAAAGCCAAGAGTCCAGAAGTAAAGTGAGGCTGGAGGGGAGAAGGGGAGGGGACTGAGTCATGGGAGGGAGCTTCCTGGGGACGAGGCCAGAGGACACAGCCAGTGAGCATTTGTTTCCAGACCACCTTGGTCCCATCTTCTTCTCACAAGACCTCTAAGCTGGTCCTGGGAATAGCGTCTGACACCAAACCCATCCTGCGTGAGAGAGATCCTTTCAGTAACTTTTGTTTTGATATAGTTTCAAACTTACAGAAAAGTTGCAAGAAGAGTACAAAGACCTCCTTTATACCTTTTCCCGGTATCACCTAACTGGAAGGGATAGCATGCTGCCCCATTGCCTTTATCCTTTGTGCATCCTCTCTCACTCTGCATATCTCTTTTCCAGCTCATATGAAAGAAAGCCGCAGATGTGATAGGCTTTTACCCATAAATTCCTGAATCATAATTTCTACAAACAAAGACATTCATTAGAAAAACAGCATGGATATAAGGTTTTTATCTCATCTCCAGGCCATGTTCAAATTTCACCAATTGTCCCAGGTTTTTAGCTTAATTTTATTTTCCTTCTGGATGTTTTTTTTTAATCACATAGCAAATACGTGAATCCAATCTCCTTGTAAAACATTACAAAGAAGGCCAAAGCCATCCTCTTTGAACCCCACGCTCAGTCCCAGTCCCTCTCACCTTAAAAGGCATGATAGCATAACAGGTGAGAGCAGGAGGTCTCTGCCACTTGCTGGCTGCGTGGCTTTGAGCAAGTTCCTTAAACTTTCTGTGTTTCTGCCATCTGATAATAGTAACGATGTCATAGTTACTACATAGTTGTGAGTATTAAATGAGTTCATCCCAGTAAAGCTCTTAGAATAGTGCCTGGCGCATAGTTAAGTAATCAATAGATGTCAGCTATTCTTATTGTCCCATTTGACCTCACTCTGTGGGGATGACCCAAGGAAGTGCAAGAAGCAAACGCTGGGCCTGCCAATGACTTCCACGGGGCAGCCCAGCCGAGCAGCGCAGGGGGACACCCTCCCCCTGTTAACTGAGCGAGTGATGGGGACTCAAGAATCCATCAAGGTTACACGCACCCCAATGTTCATAGCAGCACTGTTTCCAATAGCCAAGACATGGAAGCAGCCATAAACAGATGAATGGATAAAGAAGATGTGGTACATATATACAATGGAATACTACTCAGCCATAAAAAGGAATGAAATCATGCCATTTGCAGCAACATGGGTGGACCTAGAGATGATCATACTAAGTGAAGTAAGTCAGACAGAGAAAGACAAATACCATATGATATCACTTATATGTGGAATCTAAAATATGATACAAATGAACTTATTTACGAAACAGAAACAGACTCACAGACATAGAAAACAAACAGGTTGCCAAAGGGGAAAGGGGTGGGGGAGGGATAAATTAGGAGTTTGGGATTAGCAGATACACACTGCTATATATAAAATAGATAACAAGGTCCTACTGGTATAGCACAAGGAACAATATTCAATATCTTGTAATAAGCCATAATGGAAAAGAATATTTTTAAAAGAATATATATATATATGTGTGTGTGTGTGTGTGTGTGAATCACTTTGCTGTGCACCAGAAACTAACACAACATTATAAATCAACTATACTTCAATTAAAAAAAAAAAAGAATGCATCAAGGTCAGGCTTCCATGATAGAACTTTTGTGCGTTGCCAGTGTTGCCACCTGCACCTCTGGAGAGTCCGGACAGTCCCGAGAGCAGAGGTGGTGTCCCAGGGACCGGGGGGCGGGGGATGAGAACAGATGCACACCAACCGCAGAGGTGGGGAATTTTCCAAGCCAGGTCTTCAGGAGCCTGTGGTGGGAAGGAGACTTCTGGAAGCACCACAGATCCTCCTGGAGGCATCGCAAAAGGGGTCTGGCACTCGGCGGAGTTTTGCTTGGTCCTCCAGGCTCCTCGTCCTGGTGATTCTGACATTTCTTCTCCCTAGTAAGTGAGGAGGAGCACGGCGGAAGAATGGGGATGTGGTGAGGTCTACCAAAGCTCCCTCTAGGGCACAATCCCCGCCTGGTGAGCACCTGCCCTCACACAAGATGCCTGCTTGGGGCGGCATGGTGAGTAAGGTGTGGCTCCTGAAAGATCAAGTCCTTGGGTGGCAGCATGATTGCGGGGGTTGGGAGAGCACATTAGAAAGCAGCCTGGGTAGGAATGTTGTCACAAACCCTGCTGGCTGACTAGCCTAGGACAGGTCACTTCACCTCTCTGAACCTCTGCTCCATTCTACAAAATGCGTACAGCAACCTCTGGCTCCCCGGGAGGCTTAAAGGTTTAAAGAAGATTGTGTGTACGAAAGCAAGGGCTTGCCAAGTGGAAGCTATTATTATTTACTGGTTCCCAGGCACTGCTGCGGACAGGATGACAGGAAGGTCATTGTGCTTGGTGGCAGGGCTTGGGTCCTGAACTACTCTCCAGCCCACTCCATCCCCCTGCTTTCATACATACCCTCTTTTCCAACCAGACTGCCTGCTCCTGGGCTGACAAGCTCTTCCTCGCTACCTGGCCTTGGCACCTGCTGGTCCCATGGCCTGACTTGCCTTGTCTCCCTTTGCCACCTGACAGATGGCAGCAACATCCTCCTTCCCTGGTCCCCAAAAGAATGAGCACCCCCATGGCTTGGGGGCTCAGTCCCACGGGCCTGGACTTCTGAGGTCCCAGCCCATGGCCCCAGCACTTGGAAAGGACTTGCCTCCCTGTAGGGCTCAGAGCTGCAGGGAAGAGGACAGAGGAAGGGGCACTTCCCAGTCCCTGGGCGTCCCTGTGACTTAAGCTCTCCTTCTCTTGTGAAATCCACAGCCGGCAGAAGGAAGCGCAGAGTCCCAGCAGTGTCTGGGGCAGACGCACACCCCCTTCATGGGGTTAGGACTCTTCATTTTGTGTAAGAAAGGCTCTGTCCCAGTCTGGGCCACCGCCTGAGACCCACGGAAAGCTTGGGCCTCGCTGAGCCTGCCCCCCTGACAGCTGGGGGCTATCAGCCTAGTCTAAGGGGCTTTGGGAGCAGGGCTCCCAGGGGCATTCGGAGAAGCTGCGAGAGAGGCTGTGAAACACTGAGAGGATGGAAGAAGAGGAAGTGGCCCCCTTCCCTGGCTGGCCTGACAGACAGCTGTGGAGGCCCTCCTTCCTGTGAGGGACCGGGCCCAGGGCTCAGACCTTCAAGCCTCCCATCTCCCCAAACCACAGCCCAGAGGTGTGAAAGACAGAAAAAAAAACAGGGGGAGGGGTGGCAGAGAAGAGACAGGTGCACATTTCACACCTTGACCACAGGTGGGGCTCGGAGCAGCTTCACTCTGACTAACTTCCTTCTGAAGCTTCCCCACTTGGTGTCTCGGGAGGCCAGAAGCAGAAGGGTACAGCTACCAGAACTTAGGGTGCAGGCTCCTGGCTAGGTGGGTCTTCCCCAGGGCTGGGCCTGCTTGGAAGCTGGTCTGGGGGCTGCTTGGGATAGGAGAGGGCCGAGTTAGTGGGCCAGACAAGGTTCTTGTCTCGGCACCTTCTGAGGCATGTGAGCTGTGAAAGACAGCAGTGGCCAACTGCAGACCTGACCTTCTGTGGCCTTGGGAGGGGCTGGTCTGGAAAGTTACTAGAAGGGGAGGGAACTGCTGCTCGCTGGGTTCTTTACCCTGTGCCATATATATCGTTTACAGTTCACGGAGCAGCCCTGACACAGGTGGACTAGCTTTATCCCTACTTTTCAAATGAGAGAACCAAGGCAGAGAGGTAAAATGATTTGCCTAAGGTGACACAGTGGGGCAGCCAGAGGATTCGGACAGGACTGGCCAAACCCTCCCAGCTAAGGCATGGCAGCCTTCCCGAAGGATCCGTCCTCCAGCCACGTCCACAGGGCAGCACACTCCGTCCCAGGGCTCCCCTGACATGGAAGGGCTCCCAGGGACTCTGGGTTTGTGGCCAGTATCCCTCACACTCAGCATTCTCAGATATGCTTCTACTAAGGGCTGAGCCCTGTGTGGAGACCTCACAGCCCTGGTCATCTCAGATGACCTGTTTTACAAATTTATTTATTTTTGGCTGCGTTGGGTCTTTGTTGCTGCGCGCGGGCTTTCTCTAGTTGCGGCAAGCGGGGTCTACTCTTCGTTGCGGTGTGCAGGCTTCTCATTGCAGTGGCTTCTCTTGTTGCGAAGCATGGACTCTAGGCGCACGGGCTTCAGTAGTTGCGGTGCGTGGGCTCAGTACTCGTGGCTCACGGGCTTAGTTGCTCTGCGGCATGTGGGATCTTCCCGGACCAGGGCTCAAACCACTGGTGGCGCAGTGGTTGAGAATCTGCCTGCCAATGCAGGGGATTCTCAACTACTGTGCCACCAGGGAAGCCCTCAGATCATCTTATAACACCTCTGCTGAGACCAGCTCAAAAACGGTTATGTCATAGGTCCAAGGTCACACATCTCGAACAGGGTGGAGTCAGGGCTGGAGCCAGACAAATTCAGCATTTTTCCCATTCTTCCCACTGCATCATGGCCACACCGGGAGCAGCGGGAACAGTCCGCCCCACAGCCCAGGCTGGCCTCTCAGGATATGGCCCAGTGCAGAAAGGAAAGCTCTCTGCTCCTTTCCAACACTCTTAGCTGACCTCCTCTCATTTCTCCTTTCCAGCAACCCAGGAAGGTGGGGATCTTGGTCCCCATGTGGCAAATGAGGAGACTTGGACACAGGAAGGAGACCGGAGGTCCCTAAACTTAGAAACTTCACATGTATCTGGAGGACCCACACTGGGTTGTCAACTCCTGCTAACACAAGATGCTACTGTCACCAACATTTCATAAAGAGAAGATCCTTTTAATACCAAAAAGGGGATAAAGGCCATAACTGCAGAATACAAGAACCTCCTTTAAGTTGAACAAATAGAGCTTTTTGTCTTCCTCCTTTCTCTCACATGTAGAAGCCCAGTGAATGGAAACTCTTCATGGACCAGCATTGGAAGCTGTGCTCCTGGCTCCCACCTGTCTTCCTCCACCTGCAGGCAAGTCACCTGCCAAGTCCTACCTATCCTAACTGCTGTGGCTTCTGGAATCCTCCCAGGCCCCTCCACTTGTGCTGCTCCTGACCTCCTCCAAGCCCTTAGTTCCCTCTGGCCTGGATTCTGCAGGTGACAAACTGCTTAGAGCAAGGACAGTCACATCTTCTGGCCACAGGAGGCGGGGAAGGACCTCGCTGCCTCACAAGTGTGTGTTTTGTCCATTAAGTTTGAGCTGAATTCAAGACCCAAGCCTGGAGGCTCAGGTGACGCATTCTGGTTGAAAACTGGACCCCAATGCCATAGCCTCAGTCTCCCTCCCTCTCTCTCTCTCTCTCTCTCTCTTTCTCTCTCTCTCTCTCTCTCTCTCTCTCTCTCTCTCTCTCTCTCTGCTTTTCACCTATGAGGAGAGAGGGAAACTGCTTGGGAGAGGCAAGGGGCTGCCTTTTCCCTCTGATAATGAGAGCAGGGCAACAGGGAGATCCCCATGTAGTCTTCCCCAACCCTATTCCCCTTCTCCTCACTCCAGAAGCAACTGCTCTCATGGATGTGTGGTGTGTCCAGTCCCTACTTTAAACTTCTAGGACAAATAGCTGTATCCAAAACAACACGGTATTGTTTTGTGTGTGTGGTTTTTCTAATTTACCTAAGTGGTGTCGAACTATACACAGTATTCCCTAACTTGCCTCTTCCACCATTGGTCATTGGCTTTTCTAGATGTGTCCATGTTAAAATATATAGCTTTTAGTTCATTCGTTTTTAACTGTGTGAATATATCATTGTTTATCCATTAGAAAGCAACTGAAGGCAGTGTGAGGAGTGGTAAAAGGAGAGTCAGACAGCTGTGGGTTCAATCGTAGCACCTACCCTTGCTTGTTATGTCTGGCGAAGGCCTTTCCCCTTTCTGGATTAGCCATGGGGATGCCGCCCACCCCCCCGCCCCTACAAGGGATTTGTGTGGTTGGAATGAGGCAGTGTCAGAGAAAACGCCTAAAGCAACACCCAGCACACAGCAAGTTCATTACTAGCAGTTCCCTTTCCTTGCCCCTGTTGCTTAGCAGGGAGGGGCAATAGTAAAGGACTAGAATTAGTGTGATGGATTGCTTTCAAATATTTTCATTTTTTAAGAAGGTTTGTCTCCTTTATAGAGTTAACACGTTTAGCTATCCAGTCCACAATCGTGCGAGAGCAACTCCAGCCCAGGACGGATGAGCAGCAGTTCTTACCCCTGCCCTTGCCAGCTGCCCTGCTTCTCCTTCAGACCTCTCCCCTCAAAGCACCTGCCCCTGCCTTTCCCTCGGCCCCAGGCTTTCTGGTCCCAGGCTTGTGTTCAACTCCCAGAGCAGCTTCGCCGGGCCAGCGGGATGTTGGGGTAGGAACCCCGTGGCCTTGGGTCTAGGGAGTTCTGGTATAGATCACCCCTTGGAAGAGGCTGCTGCCGAGAACCGCGTGAAACCATGACTTCCTCTTTGTCGCGCCGGTTCCCGACCACAAGCACCAAAGCAGAGGGGCAGGCAGCACACGGCCAGGCAGCCAGAGTACCAGCCCAGCCATGGTCCCCGAGGTAAGTGCCGCTGTCCAGCCAGGCCAGACCACAGCTCCAAGTGGAGAGCCTAGGACACTAGGGGAACGTCAGGACTGGCCCACAAGCCAGGGCCACCAGAGGGTTGGGTGAATAGGTAGAGAATGCAGGGGTTGTGTAGAAGGAGCACTCTGGACCGGGAATTGGGAAACCACCTTGGCCACTGACTTGTGAATGACCACAGGCGAGACCCCTCCCCTTTCTGGCTTTGGTGCCTCATCCGCGAAACGCATGAGGTTGAGGCTCACCCCTCACGGTCCTCAAGGCTCCCTTCAGCTCTGACTTGGAACTTTGATCTTCCATGCCGGACTGAATTGGCCCCTGGGAGGCCCTCAGCTATGGGGTGGTTTGCAGGGGAAGGGGGTAAGGAATGTTTCTAATAGAGCTTGCTGGGCAAGTCCCCGGCGGGTGGCAGGCTTCAGTGTAGGGGAGGGGAAGGACAGGGGCAGAAAGCATGTGTTTGGGGGCTGCAGTGATTTGTAGAGGGGCCCCATGGGGTGGGGGGCAGGAAGTTGGAGTCCCCAGACAAGGGCTGAGGAGGGAAGAGGAGGGCCAGTGACTGGGAGAGGGGACGGCGGATAGGCGCCAGGGGACCAAGGTGGTGGAACTAGGCGTGGCCAGGACACTGAGGACCATAAGCCATGAAGGAAGGGCAAGGAGAGAGGAGAGGGGGCCGGGAGGGCTCTGGGCACAAGATGGAAGCTCTCCCTCCAGTCCACAGTCCCTGGGCCGATGGGATGACCCAGAAGGGAGAGAGAGAAGCAGCCTCCGAGAAGGGAAGTTACCAGCCCAGCACCCAGGCCGGGCACCGGGAGCTCAGAGGGCGTGGTTTCAGAGGAAAGGCAGGACAGTTTACAGGGTACAGCCCAGGCCTCCGGGCCTGCCTTACAGAGGAGTTGCTTCGAGAAAGCCTCCTCAGACTAAATCTTGAAGGAGTGATGTTTTTTAATTGAAGTATAGTTGATTTACAATGTTTCAGGTGTACAGCAAAGTGATTCAGTTATGCTTACATATATATCTATTCTTTTTCAGATTCTTTTCCATTATAGATAACCTACAAGATATTGAATATAGTTCCCTGTGCCCTACCGTAGGCCCTTGCTGTTTATCTATTTTACATGTCGTAGTGTGTATCTGTTAATCTCAAATTCCTAATCGAAGGAGTGACTTTTAAGGCCTTCACAGGCTCTGTGCCCTCCCTCCCTCCACAGATGAGTGAACGCCAAGAGTTCCAAGCCTCGGAGCTTGCCTTCCTCCTGGAAAACTCTTCCTACGACTACGGAGAAAACGAGAGTGCCTCCTGCTGCGCCTCCCCACCCTGCCCGCAGGACTTCAGCCTCAACTTCGACCGGGCCTTCCTGCCCGTCCTCTACAGCCTCCTCTTCATGATGGGGCTGCTGGGCAATGGCGCCGTGGCGGCCGTGCTGCTGAGCCAGCGGGCGGTCCTGAGCAGCACCGACACCTTCCTGCTGCACTTGGCCGTGGCTGACGCACTGCTGGTGCTGACGCTCCCGCTCTGGGCGGTGGACGCAGCCGTCGAGTGGGTCTTCGGCTCTGGCCTCTGCAAAGTGGCGGGTGCCCTCTTCAACATCAACTTCTATGCAGGGGCCCTCCTGCTGGCCTGCATCAGCTTCGATAGGTACCTGAGCATCGTGCACGCCACCCAGCTCTACCGCCGGGGTCCCCCGACCCGCGTGACCATCACCTGTGTGGCGGTCTGGGGGCTCTGTCTGCTCTTTGCACTCCCGGACTTCATCTTCCTGTCCGCCCACCACGACAAGCGCCTCAACGCCACCCACTGCCAGTACAGCTTCCCGCAGGTGGGCCGCACGGCCCTGCGCATTCTGCAGCTGGTCGCTGGTTTCCTGCTGCCGCTGCTGGTCATGGCCTATTGCTATGCCCGCATCCTGGCTGTGCTGCTGGTCTCCAGGGGCCAGCGGCGGCTCAGAGCCATGAGGCTGGTGGTGGTGGTGGTGGTGGCCTTTGCCCTCTGCTGGACCCCCTACCACCTGGTGGTGCTGGTGGACACCCTCATGGACCTGGGGGCCGTGGCCCGCAACTGTGGCCGAGAAAGCAGTGTGGACGTGGCCAAGTCGGTCACATCGGGCATGGGCTACATGCACTGCTGCCTCAACCCTCTGCTCTATGCCTTTGTGGGTGTCAAGTTCCGAGAGCGGATGTGGATGCTACTCATGCGCCTGGGCTGCCCCAACCAGAGGGGCCACCAGCGGCAGCCTCCGGCTTCCCGCCGGGATTCATCCTGGTCTGAGACCACAGAGGCCTCCTACTCAGGCTTGTGAGGCTTGGGATGGGGGATCCCCCTTTCCCACGCAGCCCGACTCCCCCATTCCAGGCTCCTCCCTCGCTCACTCCCCAGACACACACTCCTTGGAGTCCCCGATGGCCCTGGTACTGCTGGGTCTCCCAGGGAGCCACCCTCCTGGCTCTGGGGGCTGCCCCATCACTGCTCCTTAGCTGCACAACCCCCATCCCGCCGCTTCAGAGGTGGCTGCCTTCAGGCCCTTCTTACCCTGGCCGCTCGGAACCCCACCACCCTCCTAATTCAGTAACTAGGCCTCAGCCTTCCCCGTATGCAGGGAGCATGAGGCAAACAGCGTAATGGCAGCGGCCTTGGCCGGGCCTCCTGTTCCGCAGTGACTATGGCTGTGGTTCCCGAGACCTCTGTGTTTGCTCACTTTGATTTTTATGTCTAAAACTCTGCTTCAAACTTTTCAATAAACAAGCTAATCAGGACCAGGGTGTGTTAGTGCATCATTGCAGCCAGCCCTGCCCAGGCTCTGGGGATGCACTTCCTGCTTCTCCTTGTCTGGCCCTGGGTCTGTGCCAAACAATGCTGCCTCTGTCTCTGTCTCCCCTCCTCTCTGCCCTCCTGGGCACACCTGTCCCTCACAGGGAAGCACCCAGGGACATGGGTGCAGGGTAGGCAGTTAGCCAACCCGCTGGCTAGACACTGTCTAGGCATAATTTGGGGAAAGGGCCTTCAGACATAAATAAGACATAGTCCCTGCACTACAGAAGCTTAGGCCAGCAAGGAAAATGTATAGGTGACAATACCAAGCAGTCTATGCCACGAGGCAAATGTGCAGCACATGTTCAGAGCACTGCGGCTGGAGCCATTTGGGAAGCCTTCTTGAAGACAGAGAAATGAGTAAGAACTTAAGGGGCAAGTAGTATTTCCAAGGGCAAAGAGAAGGAAAGATGGTATTTCCAGGCAGATGGGAGGGCAGCAGCAAAGGCGGGAAGGCTGGAAACAGCAATGCTTATTGGAGGAATGATAACTGGTCCCAACTGGCTAGAATTAAGGGTTCAGGTAGAGAAAGGGTGTAAAAGACTGAAAGTTAGTTTGGGATCAGGTGAGGGTATCATAGGTTACAAGGCTGTAGTGGTTATTCATGTTAGAGGTGACGCAGGCTCTTACTAAAGAGACACAAGTGGGACTGGAAAAAAAGGAGATCGGACGACTTGGCAGTCATTAGCACATAGGCCACCTGGAGGCATGTGTGGGCTTCAGGGAGCATCTTCCCATGGCTATAGCTGGGGTGGAAGTGAGTGGGGGAAGTGACCAGGGCTACTGACGTAAGGCAGAGGGCTGGACCCTCCCTTTGCAGGGGTGGAACCACTGCGTTGTCAGTTCTCCCTAATGAAGTCAGCAACGGGCCATGATCCAGTTTCACAGGCCAGCTGGGCTTTGCTAAGATTGCAGATGTGGCTGGAGGTGGGACTGGAGAAGAGGGACCCAAGGATTTAGCTGCGGGAGCGCGTACCACCCTGTGTGCGTACCCGATCCCATCTATACTTGTGCTTAGGCTTCCGTTTGTGGCCACTGAAAGAACACTCTCAGAATCTGCAAAATGAAGGAAGGATGGAAGGCAGGTGACAGAATCACACATCCTGCCTACAGAAAAGTATCAGTGATGCTAGACTAGTAAAGATGTTTGAGGCAGGCTGAATAACAAGTCCCCAGATGTCCACACTCTAATCCCTAGAACTGTGAATGTGTTACCTCACATGGCAAAAGGGAACTGAGGTTGCTAATCAGCTGACTTTAAAGTAAGATTTTCCTGGATTATCTGGGTGAGCCCAGTGTTATCACAAGCGTCCTTAAAAGCGAAAGAGGGAGGCAGAAGGGGAGATAGTCAGAGAAAAGAGATGTCACTGGCTTTGAAGATGGAGGAAGGGGGCCACAAACCAAGGAATGCAAGCAGCCCCTAGAAGGTGGAAAGAGAAGGAAATTGATTCCCCCGCCCAGGGCCTCCAGAGAAGAATGCGGCCCTGCCCACTCCCTGATTTTAGACTTATGAGGTCTGCACCAGACTTCTGACCTCCCGAGCTGTAAGATGATATATTTGTGTTGTTTTAAGTCACTAAACTTGTGGTAATCTGCTTTGACAGACTGTTTTGGCAGAAACAGAAAACAAATACAACGCTGATTCCAGTCTACATCCCAGACAGCTCCCAAAAGTGGGGAGGTTGTTGAAGTGCTTATGGGCAGTCACAAAAATCCAAGAGAAACCCTAAACGGAGGCTGTTCTTCCAGACATATCCTGGAGAGCTTGAGAGGTCCGGGGTCTTAGACAAAGACCCAAGGGTTTGTTCTGCTCTGGACATGGGTTGTCAATGAACAGACTTTGCTAACAAACGAGCTGCAGAAAACATTTGTTTATTTTTATTTTATGAACAGTTACATTGTTCAGGTGGCTTCATACAATGTCAAGAGCAACTAAACTCATGAAACATGTCTGTATTTCACTTCCAGGTAGGTGTAACAGGTTACATCTGACAGCAGCTCTGGTTTTGAAGTACTGTCTTTAAAACTTGTTCTCTTCTCAGCATGCCTCATTCTCTCAACATGCCACTCTCCAGACATCATTTCTCTTTTGCATTTTGCTCTACATGTTAAAACTACAGCATCTAAATAAGACCCAAGGTAGATCCAAAGTGCTTTTGGGTATCAGCACAAAATGGTTAGCAACAGAACTCTTAGTGAAGAACAAACATCATTAACAACAGGAAGCTTTTAAAGAAGGATTTAAATTCTAATATTCATAACTTCACAACATCAAAGATATCTTTCTAAAACTCCTTACCAATAGATGATTCACCTCACACAAATACATTCTCAGATAACCTCAACGAACCTGGCTTTGTTTTTTGGCAGTAAAATCCTTGCTGAGCTTTCTCATCACATCCCCATGACCTATCCCTGCCGTCTCCTTCCTGACTATTCTGTAATTCTCCTGCACATACTTGGCAAATGGTCTCACATGGGGCTCAATGGGGGTTCCATCTTTACGAGTTAACGGCAGAAGGACCAGAGAGCCGTGGCACCTGGCACAGATGAAGCGCTCGGTGTCCAATGATCTGGTGTAGCGGCCGACCCTAAGGAGGAAAGAAACACCACACAGCAAACGAATCAGTCACTGTACCTCCGCATCTTCTCAGAGTTGCTGCCCCTGAGCCCACAGCCAGACTTCTTCTGTGGGATCTCAGCAAGTGGGGCACCAGGCAGTGGCCGTGGTCAGGCTGGCTCAAAGCAGAAGAGAATGGAGAAAGAAGACATGGAAAGGAGTAGAGAAGTTTTACTCCTCAAGTCAGATAGCCATGTACTCCCTGATAAAACCACTGAAGACTACGTGGAGGCCATAGTAAAAACGTAATTGGAAAAAGTCTGAGGAGAAGGGTCTTACCTGAATTTGCACTGAGTACACTCATAATGAATCCTGTAGTTAATCTTGTAGTTATGGCAACGGGTGACCTTGGGCAGCTCCGGGTGCACCATATTCAATTTTCGGGCATAATGCTTCCATGCATCACCATGAGAATCACGGACGCCATCGAGCAGCCAGGAGGCTGCGTGGCATATCTCATGGATCAAAGTATCCCGGAGTCGGTCTTAGAAGAGGAATGAAAAGAAATCATGAGGCTTAAACCGATTCCCTCCTGGTCTGTTACCCAACCACCCCTAGACTCTCCACCCCACCAGACACATAAGCACATGTGGGCAGGCAGGAGTGTTATCGCCCCAGGATTCTGAAGGTGAAATTTCTACCGAATTCAACCCGATTTTATTAATGGCAGAGAGCCTCAGCGGAGCAAGTGTTTTTGGAAAAGCTCCAATGTGCTCTTTTTGTGGGACACTGCTAGAAATACATCCAGCTGAAACCCGGTCGCCGCCCTCCAGGAGCATAAAGTGGGGTTTGGTCAGGAGAAGCTCCGTGGAGAAGCTGGGATCTGAGCTGGGCCCTTAACAATTGACTAGATTGGCAAAATTATCAAGGTCTTTCTAGGTGTGGTAGAGAAGGTGAGCCAAGGTTGGGGTCAGGAAAGCATGTGGTCCATCTTGAAAGCCAGCGTGAAGAAAGCCTGGCTGGAGCACAGGTGGAGTAGTGAGAGACAAGACTGGCCACATGGAGGGGGGCAAAGTACGATGGCCTCGAAAGCCACACTCGAGGCACTGGCAAGCCCAAGGTTTCCTAGCAAGAAACTGCATGGAGCAGGGAGAAAAGTGAGGTGATGAGGGTCCATAGCTAGGCAGAGGCAAAGACAGAGAAGGAATGATGATAATAGGAGAGTCATTATGAACAGCCGGTGACTGGCTAGATATAGGGGACCTTGAACCTCAGTTACTGGGAAGATGGAGATGCTGCCGCTGGCAGTGGGGAGCTGCAGAGAGAAAGTCAGGCCCGGTAGAAATATGGACGAACTGGATTCTTGGTGGTGGTGAGACATCCAATAATAATGTCCTCTAAGCAACACAGAGTAGGCCTGTCCACCCAGGAGTGACAGGGAAAGCTGTGACACAGGCGGCCAGAGAACACCAGCACCCAAGAGTAACCTCCCAGTCGCCATATCGGATGTAAGTGCAGCAGGGGAGCTGCCCAGCTCCTGCCATCACCTGCAGAATCGCAGACTTTCTGAGAAATCTCAATCTTAGCATAACGCTCCCTCTTCGGGTATCGAATCTCGCCAGTGGTGCATAAACCAGCAGTTCTCAGCATCTTTTTATTCCAGCCGATGTCAATTTTCTCCGGCATCTGAGAACAAAAAGCAAACAAGAGCGAATCAGAAAGCGGTTCTAAGCAGACCAGAAAATATCAACTCAAGAGTTTTGCAAATCTAACATTCTGGGGAGAATAAAACCTAAGCTGAAGCCCACGTAAAGATGAGGCTGTTGCAAGCACGTGAATGCAGGCTCTGTGCTCCCCTGTACGGAGACAAAAGTCAGGGGCAGCCAAGGAGAGAAGGACGCTTCTGCTGGGCTAGGAGATGGAGCCCGCGCATGAGAGCCATGAGGCAAAACTAAAACTGCAACTCAGGACACTTAAGGTTCCACTCATCAGAGTTATCTGATGTAACACCACTGTCATCAGGAAGGGCACCAAAGGCTGGGGAACCTTTAGAAAGATCTAAGAACTTTCCCTGCAGGAAGTTTTGTCACCAGAGTCAATAAAGTCTGGAAAACCTCATGACCGCAGGTCTCTCTACCTCCAAATTCTCTCGATCCAGTCCACACCACAGGCTACTGACAGAACAACTTCTTTCAGCAGGCACTCCACATCCCATCCCTGGGCAGTTACATCCCATCCCTGGGCAGTGGTGCCTACTGATTTCAACTTAAGTTCCTCCAACCCGACTCCCAAGGCCCTCCATTAACCAGCCCTACGCTAGTTAACATGTACTGCTCACTATGTCATAGGCCCTGTTCTAGGCACTTCAGGGGCATTCACCTATCCAGGCCTAACGGTAATTCTGTGAAGTAGTAGGTGGTAGGGACTAGGGTACTAGGACTGCCCCTGTTTTACAGATGAGCAAACAGGGGCTCAGTAACTTGCCTAAGGTCCCACAGCTCTTTCCTAGTATCCTTCAACACGAACCCTCTCTTCCAGATAGTCAAGCCTCAACACTTGCCCTCTCCCCCACCACTGTTGTTCTCTCCCCTTACCATCCTTCAAGACCCAGAAGAAGTCTCACTCCCTCCAGGCAATCCTATTTCCCAACCGCTCAGGCTCTCAGTGATTTCTCCCTCTGCTGATCACCTGTGGTAGTAACAGTCTGGACCATATACTGTAACCCACAAAACATTCTGTGTCTTTCACGTATGCATGTCTCAACTCCCCTCCCCATCTAAACTGACACTCCTCAAGGGCAGGAAATATACAATTAGTACATCTGCACACCTTCCAGCTCCCAAGAGAGCTGGGCATACAGCAGGTGCTCAGTAAGTGCTTATTTCATCGAGTCTACCTTTTTATCAAAGACAGAGCTGTTACACAGAGCGTAGATTCTCTGAACCAGTTCATCCTTATTTTGCTTGAAATTCTTTCCAGAATACTGCTTTAAGTTCTCAATGCCACGCAAGAAACACCCAGGTATTTTGCACTCAGAATGCCTGCAAAGGTAAATTCAACTGAGTTTTGTAGAGGGAAAGAAATCAGTAGAAGAAATGCATACATACAGGTCATGTCAAGAGAAACTTAGAGAAGACTTGCTGGTCCCTCTTCCTTCCAGCTCCTGCTACAAGGGCATCACCTATAAGATTCCATTCATAGCCTTTTTCTCGTCACTCCCCGCACACTGTCAGAGACGTGAAGCCCATGGTTCCAACCTCAACAGGGGTGATCCCACATCTGGATCTGCAGTCTCCACCTCTCTCCTAAGATCTGCGTTTACAACTGCCCAGTGCAAATTTCCAACTTACTAACCGGAGTATGTCTCCTGCTAAATGTGTTTAATTGTTCAACTTCTGTTCTAACAGGCTAAAAACCTCAGAGACTTTTTAAATTCATTTTTCTCCCTCACCCCATATTCAACTAGGCACAAAGACAGACCACTGTCTCCTTCACATCATCTCTTCCAGCCAGCCCCTCCTTTCCACCCTGCTGTCACCATTCTAGGTCAAGTTCCTGTCCTCCCCTCTATGCCTTGCTACTACAGCATCCCGCTGTGTTCCTCACCTCCAGGCTCTTTTTCTTCTAATCCAACCACACACACACACACACACACACACACACACACACACACGCACGCACGCACACACCTCTCCAGATTAATTTTCCTAGGCCATGTTCCAATGATGTCCCTCCCTGGCTTTTCACTGACTGTCTGGCCTAACATTCAAGGCCCAGGTCAACCTGGTTCCAACCTCTGTTTCCAGCTATCATTTCCACTCTGGCCAAACTGGGCAACTTAAATGTTCCCTGGACATGAACCGATTTGTCCATGGCCTAGAATGGCCACACCTCCACCTCTACTGAGACCCACCCTCTGTGGAGCACTTCATCATTTGCTAAGAACTTCCTTTTGCATCATCATATTTAATCCTCACGACCACCCTCCAAAGAAGCTACTACTATTCTTACCATCTCCACTTTGCACATGACGAAACTTAAGTTCAGAGGTTAAATGACTTACCCAAATTTCACAGACACTGAATCTTTTGACCCAAATCTCACGGTATTTCCATTAGACCACTATTGCTGCCCCATCTTTCAAGGCCTAATTCAAATGCACAAAGAATAGTGCTGAGCCCATAAAAAACTCACACATGTAATATCTATTTATTTAAACAGAAACTTTTTTTTTTAAAGAAGATGTTGGGGGTAGGAGTTTATTAATTAATTTATTTTTGGCTGTGTTGGGTCTTCCTTTCTGTGCGAGGGCTTTCTCTAGTTGTGGCGAGTAGGGGCCACTCTTCGTCGCAGTTCACGGGCCTCTCACTGTCGTGGCCTCTCTTGTTGCGGAGCACAGGCTCCAGACGCGCAGGCTCAGTAGTTGTGGCTCACGGGCCTGCTGCTCCACGGCATGTGGGATCCTCCCAGACCAGGGCTTGAACCCGTGTCCCCTGCATTAGCAGGCAGATTCTCAACCACTGCACCACCAGGGAAGCCCCTAAACTGAAACATTTTTATCTTGGCTGGAACAATCCACGAGTCCAAAGAGATGAGCCCACAGAGCTGAAAAGATGATAAACCAGTAGCAAACAGAGGGAAGTGTTTCTGACCTGAACCCCTGAGACTGAGATTTTGCCAAGACACTCATTAACCCTTAAGTCACAAAATAAAACCCTATGAGAGTTGCCCAGGGTGGAGACAGAGGGAAAGTACCAGAGAAGATATAGGCAGCTAAAGTAACTGGACTTTTGCCCCACAGTCTGATAAGGGTGACTAAATATTTCTGCCTCCAATTATTTAGTCCTGAAAGCAAATTTGCATCAGAAAAGGTGGCAGATAAAAACCTAAACCATCTGCAGACCTCAGCAGAGAGCATGATCCCTGCGTGTGTCTATACTCATACTCACATCAAGCAGCTTGTGGCTTAGCAAGCCTTCACTTCAGTGGTAATGCTGCTTTACTGCAAACTGAGTATCTCCACATCAGAGGAACCAAAAAGACCCCGGACGCATGCATCAGACACCATGACCAGCAAGCAGCCTGCACAGGAACAATGCTGAGCACAACAGGAAGCCTACAGACTGAAACAGAAAGCAGCAAGGCAACAGAGAAGAGTCCAAACAGGCCAGCCTCCTGATATGAGGCAGAGGACAATGACACAAAGGAGCAGCTTCTTCCTTCATTTGTCACACTCTACCCAAGAAACATGTCCCTTAGAGGCAAAGCAGCTTAAATATGGATCTAGGAATCCAGAGAACAAGCTCTGCTGCAAGGGGACCCATCTAAGACATGACACGCCGAACCAAAGAGAAATGCAGAAACAGAGAGCCTCTCTGCTCAAGTCCAAGTTTCTCTGTTGCCCCTACGCCTGACACATCATTCTTCTTCTCCCCTTAAGATGCAATCATTGGAGTTCCCTGGTGGTACAGTGCCTAAGAATCCGCCTGCCAATGCAGGGGACACGGGTTCAAGCCCAGGTCCAGGAAGATCCCACAGGCCGCGGAGCAACTAAGCCCGTGTGCCACTACTACTGAGCCTGCACTCTAGAGCCCGCGAGCCACAACTACTGAAGCCCGTGTGCCTAGAGCCCGTGCTTCACAGAAAGAGAAGCCACCGCAGTGAGAAGCCCGCGCACGGCAACAAAGAGTAGCCCCCGCCCGCAGCAACTAGAGGAAGCCTGTGCGCAGCAGCGAAGACCCAACGCAGCCAAAAATAAATAAATAAATTTCTTAAAAGGAAAACACCATATGTTTAAAAATAGACGCATTTATTGCCCCAAAATACAGGTAAAAAAAGAAACGTACAGTCCTTCAAATATATCCCTTCTTTTGTAAGATAACTCAGATGTAAGTATAAATTACTCCTGAATGCAAAGAAAAACAAAGAAAAGTATGCTCACTATATCATATTTTTAAGAGAAAAAGTGAGAAGTTCTTGGAACCTAAGTGAGAAAATGCATTTTTTTTTGCTTCCTTTGAGCATTAACATGTCTGTGGTCTAAATGACCTGTTGTTTTCAGTATCAATATAATATCTAACATATAGCTTAATAAAGATAAAGAGACTATTTATTTCACCTTAACGTTTAAGCTTTAAAAATTTGCAAGAAGGAGCTTCCCTGGTGGCACAGTGGTTGAGAGTCCACCTGCCGATGCAGGGGACACGGGTTCGTGCCCCGGTCCAGGAAGATCCCACATGCCGCGGAGCGGCTGGGCCTGTGAGCCATGGCCGCAGAGTCTGCGCGTCCAGAGCCTGTGCTCCACAACGGGAGAGGCCACAACAGTGAGAGACCCGCGTACCGCAAAAAAAAAAAAAAGAATAAGGGTCCATCCAGAACACTAGAAAACCCTGGAAGACAATCTTGACTGCCTCCCCCCAATTCCAATGGATGGGAACACATCTGTTCTGCCTTCTCACCATTCCTACTGCCTTTGCTTTTAGTTCAGTGCAAACTGGTGGCCATGAGGCTGTATCTGGCCTGAAAAAAAGGATCTTTAGCTACACATCATTGTTTAATCTGAGTGGAAGGACAAAGGAAACCTCAGGGGCCAGAGCTCCTGTGGCGGGGGGAGGGCAAAAAGGCTCCAGTCTGCCCGGAATCGCTGAAATCTGTGCAGGGTGCCCACGCCCCGGCTCTGTTGGGGGAGAGGGAGGGAGGGCACCGAGGTTCCTCCCCCCCCTTCCTCCTCTCCTCCCCCCGCCCCTTCTGCCCCCCCCCTTCCGGGGGGTAAAAATTTTTTGCCCCCACCCCCCCCCCCCGCCCCAGCAGACTTCTTCATCCCCTTGAAAACCCCCACACGTGTCCAGTGGACAGCTTTGCACGTGACAACTATGCAGTCAACTCCTGTGCCGTTGACCGTGAGCAGTACATACATACCCAGGCTCGCAGTTTTCAAATTTTGCTGCTCCGGGTTTCTTCTTTAAAGTCCCATACTTCTTTGCTCTTTTAACAACTGAAAAGAGAGTAGTTTGTTTGTACCCTGAAAACTGGTACCAACCAGCAACTCACAGAAAGGTAATCTCAGGAGGAGCCCTCACAGCCAAGCCCAGAGCAGCACATATACACTCAACGCTTCTCTCGGAAGCGGGCACCCTCCTCCGTTAGTCTGCATGAAAGATTTCACCTACGCGAGTAAGCAGAGTAAGCGGGATAGGATTCTGTCCTAGGCGCTGAGGACTATTATGAGGCTACATGAATATGCCTTTGGAGGTTAGACTGTGGGGGCGACCGAGGCACGTGCAGTACCAGGAATGGTGTGGCATAACTCATGCACTCACTCTGAGGAAAATGGCCCCCATCCTAGGTGGCACCTTCATCCAATGTGCAAGCCAAATCTTTCCCCTTTTGTCTAGCACCCATACTGCCAGTTGCTCTAGCCAGAAATTCACGTATCAGGAGTTAGTGCCCTTCGTTCATTTATCTAAAAAACTTATTAAATGTCTAGTACGTGCCAAGTACCAGGCTAGACTCCAGGAGAGACTAAAGGATGAGTGAGAGCCCTCCCATCAAGAGGCTCACCATCAGGACTTCCCTGGCGGTCCAGTGGTTAAGACTCTGTGCTTCCACTGCAGGGGGCACAGGTTTGATCCTTGGTCAGGGAACTAAGATTCCGCATGCCATGTGATGTGGCCAAGAAAAAGAAAAGGCTCACTATCTACTGGGAGGACAGATTCAGAAACGTACTTAACACAGTTGTGTAAGTGCTTTACTAGTGACAGGGCCTAGGAACTTTGGGAACCTGGGAGGGAGGAGCACCTCGGACTTACGGCTTTCTACAGCAAGTGGCAATTGGGCTGGATCTTAAGAAAAATGGGATAACCTCAGGACAAAAAATTGCAGGGATAAAGCACTGCCAATGGATGGAACGGCAGATACTAAGACACTGGAGCATGAGGACGACACAGGTGTTCCTCGCCCTTCCCCAGAAAGAGCCTTCTCACTGGGATGGCTGCCTCCCTCGGCCACTAGGAAGCTGCTGAAACACAGCGGAGGGTTAGTAGACAGGACAAGCAGACTCGACAAGACAGACATATACGGGGGAAAGGGCACCCACTTGTGGCGCTAGCCTCAGTGGGACAGGCATACTTGGTTTGATTGGCTTACCAGGTGTCACAGGTATGTGTCTGGTTTTATTTTTCCTTTTCCTTGGTTTTGCCACCAAACGTACAGGCTCTTCATCACTTGACAACTTTCCAACTGAAATCTCTAGCTCAGCCTTAGGCTCATCACTTGGTGGCTGGCAGACATCTTCCCCAAGATCCTGCTTACCAACATCATAAGATGGTTGGTGTAGGGAGATAGCAAACTCATTCTTCTTTATCTCATTTGAGGGAGCTTGGTCCTCGTCACACGAATCATCTTCTATTAGCACAGGGCCCTCCAAGCCATTATGATCATCATCATCATCATCAGTGATAAGTATTGGAGACCCCTGGGGCGGCTGCTCATCGGTATCAGACACTTCCAGAATCTCATCTGAAATTCAAGAGACAGGATGATGTATAAACATACTCCCTCCACCCCCACACCCCCAACTCAAGTTCACATTATTGAGCACAAATTAAACAAGTCAGGGGCTTCCCTGGTGGCACAGCAGTTGAGAGTCCGCCTGCCGGTGCAGGGGACACGGGTTCGTGCTCCGGTCCGGGAGGATCCCACATGCCGCGGAGCGGCTGGGCCTGTGAGCCATGGCCACCGGGCCTGCGCGTCTGGAGCCTGTGCTCCGCAATGGGAGAGGCCACAGTGGTGAGAGGCCCACGTACCACAAAAAAAAAAAGAATCTGCCTGCCAATGCAGGGGACACAGGTTCGAGCCCTGGGCCGGGAAGATCCCACATGCCGCGGAGCAACTAAGCCTGTGCGCCACAACTACTGAGCCTGCGCTCTAGAGCCCGCGAGCCACAACTACTGAGCCCACGTGCCACAACTACTGAAGCCTGAGCGCCTAGAGCCCGTGCTCCACAACAAGAGAAGCCCACACGCCACAATGAAGAGTAGCCCCCACTTGCCGCAACTAGAGAAAGCCCGCACACAGCAACGAAGACCAAGTGCAGCCAAAAATTAATTAATTAATTAAAAAAAAATTAAACAAGTCAGGAACTGTGATATAATGAATCCTAGGTAAGAATCAGTTATTTAGACGATTTTACCTCTATTACTTTTTTATTTTACTGAGAACAGTGACAGATAAAATAGCAATCCAAACCCAGAGGCAATTTTCAAATCACATTTCTCTGTAGGTGCTCAGGGGTTCCCACAGGTCCGAAACTTGTATATTTTCACTGGGCCAGAGCAAAATAAGAGAAATTAGAATAATAAAGTGGGTTTGTTTTTCTTTTTCCCCTATCAAGCTAGCTTTCTATAATTTAAAGGACTGTCCTTTATTTTGAGATTATGTCCTGACTAAACTTTTGGTGCTCTTTACCTTATGAAATTATGGTGATAGATGGTAGTTGGAGTTTATTTCCATCATTAGACAAATTAAAAATTGGCAACTCTATGTTAGTCACCAAAATTTCTTTTTTTAACTACTCCATAAGTCCGAAGCTCTCAAAACCACTGATGTGAGAGTAAGGAGTTAAGTTCTGATGCCAGCACTGAAAGGCCTTGGGAACACTGAGACTGTCCCTGCCCTCACTGAGGATCCATCCCTTCATCTGGATACCAGGGGCAACGTGCCTAAGACTCGACTCAAGCTCTCTGCAGTCTGCTCAGGGTTCAACTTCTAGGTTTCTATGATTCTGGATGTAAAAAATATAAACCACAGCATGAGCAAGTTGTGAAAATATCTTTATGGTGCAAAAAACTCCATATCCTAAAATTGCAGATTTGGGATAATATATTTTGAGTCTCATCTATGATTTAAATTAATTATCAAAAAATTTCAGATATGCAATAAGGAAAGAGAAAGCAGTGGGTGTTCCTATGGTAAAAAGTCATCCTTCCTAGAAGAGTTAAAGTTTTCCCACCTGCAGCTGAAATTCTAAGCAGTAGGGACACAAATGAACTCATTTACCAAACAGAAACAGACTCACAGACCTGGAAAACAAACTTCTGTTTACCAAAGGGGAAAGGTGTTAGGGGGAGGGATAAATTAGGAGTTTGGGATTAACGTATACACACTACTATATATAAAATAGCTAAACAACAAGAACCTACTGTATAGCACAGGGAACTATATTCAATACCTTGTAATAAACTATAATGGAAAAGAACAGAAGAAAGGAATATATATATATGCATGTGTGTATAACTGAATCGCTTTGCTGTGAAACTAACACACCTGAAACTAACACAATATTGTAAATCAACTCTACTTCAATAAAATATAAATAAATAAAAAGTAGGGACACACTGCTTACAATCTGTAAAAAATGACTCTGTACATTGACAAAGGTTTCAAGTGAGGTTGGAAGTATGTGTTTAAGCTCCTTGGGCCTTTTTTCCTGTAAAACTGCCTAAATTCATTACCATAACGAAAGAAATGGCATGTGGAGAACAGTAAAGAAACATACAAAGACAGTCCTGTTGAAGCATTCTTCATCCCACTACTGGGATGGATGCTACCGGTCAGAGCAGCCTTAGTTGAAAGTTCATCCTCAAAAGACGATGGATCTTCTGATTCAAGGAGTTAGCAACTGGTGGCCTATGGTGATAAACTGGCCTCTGGCTTTGTCACTCAGGCCCCTACTCTAAAGCTACCTCCCTCGGGGCCCCCTCTGCATTACAGTAGCTTGTCATGTTACACCCCCTACTCTGCACCTGGACCTCTGTCCTGCTCAGGCAATCCACTCAGAGCTAGAGAGGAGGGAAAAAGGAAATGAGAGGGGACAGGTGGTGAAACAGTAGGAAATGCGGGTTCCAAGCCACCTCTCCTTTCCCTTCTCTGATATCAATGGTACATCTGAGGTAGTTATCAAAGAAGTAGCCAGTATTTTTAAGGGTGCCAGTACTTTAAGTAGGTGCCTGTGTCTCATGCCCTACACCAGGTACTTAGCAAACAGAGATCAATAAAATACTATCCCGGGCTTCCCTGGTGGCGCAGTGGTTGAGAGTCCGCCTGCCGATGCAGGGGACATGGGTTCGTGCTCCGGTCCAGGAAGATCCTACATGCCGCGGAGCGGCTGGGCCCGTGAGCCATGGCCGCTGAGCCTGCGCATCCGGAGCCTGTGCTCCGCAACGGGAGAGGCCGCAATAGTGAGAGGCCCGCGTACCGCAAAAAATAATAATAATAAAGAAAGAAAGAAAGAAAGAAAAATAAAAAATAAAGAAAAATAAAATACTATCCCAAAGGCTTAAGAAGCTCCTAGTCTTCCTATGTCTCACACCCGCTGAGCAGGTTCTGAACTGCGAGTAAAGCTCCGTGCCTCCCGAAAGGTGATGAGGGCCTCTGACTCCTAAGAGGCAAGGACCTGCTATGGGAAACAGGCTCTAAGAAAAACAGGACTCTCTAGAAAATATAAAGGGGGTAGCAAAAGGCAAACAGCTAGACAGAGAAAACAAGCATTCCTCTGAGAAGTCACTGCCAGCTGGCCCATAAGCCTCACACACAAGTCTCCATCAGGCTGGAAAGAATGAGCCCCTGTCTCTTACTCCTCCTTCCTCCTCTCTGTCATCCCCACATACAGGGAAAGAGGAAAAGAGCGGAAGGCAGAGGAGCAGGGCAACCTTCACGCTAATCAGGCTGAGTTCCTGACTTCCCTCTGCTCCCGCGATGTAACGCTGGGTAGCTAAGAACTCTACTGAGGGCGATGCCTGGGGTCTAAGGCAGCAAGAACAGTTGCTGCTATGTTAGGAAATTGACCAGGCGGTGCAGGGAACCCAGCCATATCCACATCCAGCACATAGGAGGAAAAAACAGTGGCACTCACTACGAAATTATTCAGAATAGAACATTTGCTGACTTTCATCCTGAGATGACTATGCATGGTGAGGCTGCATCTTCTCTAAGTTAGTAGTATACTTGCCTTTGCAATGTATTTCAGCTATCTTAGCTCTCTTTTGCTCACAGAGGTATTCATCGTCAGAGTCTGAGTTGATCACCACGTAGCTGAGTGATGAGACAGGGAAAAACAAAAGAGAAGCATGAATGCAACCTTCTTCTTTTCATGGCATTTTCTACCTTTGCTCCAATGAGCATAATCACTTTGAAATGACTTGTTGGTTTCCCACAGTAACTCTGTTCCCCTTCTCCGGAACTCCTCAATTGTTATTCCTGATTTTCCATCTTTCCTATCTTCATACCAAATCTTTCCATCCGTCTCAATCCTTTCAAAAGGAGGAATGTGTCAAGTACTGAGAGACTGAAGTGGGCTGTCAGACGGTATGTGTTCAAATAGTTTTGGCGCAGGGGGAAATTGATTAAGGGAAGGTTTATTTAATTGCCATTTCTCTTTATCCACGTTGAGATCCCCCTGCCACAGATACAGAGAGGCAGCCTCGGCAGGGAGATTTCTCCTGGGTGCCACTCTTTGCAGCCTGAAGCCAGCACCGCCCTCTCTAATTGATGGACTGCTTTGGCAGGAGTCCAACTCAGCAGTATCCCTGTGCCACCCAGGATGCCGGTGGTGAGCACGCCTCTGGGACCGTCGTTCTCAGCTGGCCCAGGTATTTGGGTCAGAGGTTCCAGAAGGCTGAAATTCTCCACCTTTCTGTATTTCCCAAACAGTGTATGATAAGTGTGATATACCTTTATGAGGAGACAGAAAACTACTTAAAACACTGCTAGAGGACTTGTCTGTACCCGTTACAGGCACAAATCTATTCATCCATTTCCACCATATTCACCACTTTTCTTTTTTTTACATCTTTATTGGAGTATAATTGCTTTACAATGGTGTGTTACTTTCTGCTTTATAACAAAGTGAATCAGTTATACATATACATATGTTCCCATATCTCTTCCCTCTTGCACCTCCCTCCCTCCCACCCTCCCTATCCCACCCCTCCGGGCGGTCACAAAGCACCGAGCTGATCTCCCTGTGCTATGCGGCTGCTTCCCACTAGCTATCTATTTTACGTGTCCTAGTGTATATATGTCCACGCCGCTCTCTCGCTTTGTCACAGCTTAAGCTGCCAAGTTGATGGGCCTTTGCTCTCCTGCTGACCATTCATTCCATCCTTAAAATTCTCTTTTCTTGATCTCTGGGATACTGTTTGGTTTTGGTTCTCTTCTCACCTTTTTTGCCCACTCCTTCTCACTCAATTCTCTTCCTCACTCGTTCCCAGGCTTTATCCACACCCCTTTCATGCCAATCCAATTAATTCCTAAGGATTGGGTAAACATTATCCATCCGCCAGCCCAACTTTGCTTCTAACTTCTCGCTCCACAGTGCCAGCTTCCTACCTGGATATCATGTGGGGAGGGCCGATTTTTAGTCAGTCTCCACAGGTACAGCCTCACCAACTGTTTTATTGATGGTGTCTATTCGAACCAGTCAGGCAGCCATCCTGACTAATCCCTGTTTGTATCTATTGACTGTAAATGTTTTGAATATCAGCCCTGCCTATATAGGCCCCTCAATTTCAGCATACCCAGAACTGAACTCATCACCTTCCTCCCCAAATTCACCCTTCCTACAATATCCCATATACAGAAGCCTCCTGGGTCTGGACCAAGATCTGTGGGCACTCCTGGCAGACCCATTGAAATGGATTTTCTTTACATATTTGTTCAACATCTACCTAGTGGAGGCAGGAAGAAACCAATTTTTCTACTTAAAAATTGGATACTTTTAAATTTATTATTAAACAAGGGCTCTATAATGTATAATATTGTAAACCAGAATATTTCTAAGGATCCATGACATACCATTTAAAATGTAAGGGGTGGATCGTAAAGAAGACGGCAGAAGAGTAAGATGCGGAGATCACCTTCCTCCCCACAGATACACCAGAAATACATCTACACGTGGAACAACTCATACAAAACACCTACTGAATGCTGGCAGAAGACCTCAGACCTCCCAAAAGGCAAGAAAGTCCCCACGTACCTGGGTAGGGCAAAATCAAAAAAAAAGAATAAACAGAGACAAAAGGATAGGGACGGGACCTGCACCAGTGGGAGGGAGCTGTGAAGGAAGAAAGGTTTCTACACACTAGGAAGCCCTTTCACGGGCGGAGACTGCGGGTAGCAGAGGGGGAAAGCTTCGGATCCCTGGAGGAGAGCACAGCAACAGGGGTGCGGAGGGCAAAGCAGAGAGATTCCCGCCCAGAGGATTGGTGCCAACCGGCACTCACCAGCCCGAGAGGCTTGTCTGCTCCCTCAACGGGGCGGGCGGGTCTGGGGGCTGAGGCTTGGGCTTCGGTGGGAGTGCAGGGAGAGGACTGGGGTTGGCGGCATGAACACAGCCTGCAGGGGGTTACTGCACCACGGCTAGCCGGGAGGGAGTCCGGGGAAGTCTGGACCTGCCGAAGAGGCAAGAGACTTTTTCTTCCCTCTGTTTCCTGGTGCGCGAGGAGAGGGGATTAAGAACGCTGCTTAAAGGAGCTCCAGAGACGGGGGCGCGAGCCGCGGCTAAAAGCGCGGACCCCAGAGACGGGCATGAAACGCTAAGGCTGCTGCTGCCGCCACCAAGAAGCCTGTGTGCGAGCACAGGGCACTATCCACACCCCCGCTGCGGGGAGCTTGTGCAACCCGCCACTGTCAGGGTCCCGGCATCCAGGGACAACTTCCCCGGGAGAACGTGCAGCGCACCTCAGGCTGGTGCAACTTCACCCCAGCCTCTGCCACCGCAGGCACGCCCCCCACTCCGTACCCCTCCCTTCCCCCGGCCTGAGTGAGCCAGAATCCCCGAAGCAGCTGCTCCTTTAACCCCGTCCTGTCTGAGAGAAGAACAGACGCCCTCCGGCGACCTACACGCAGAGGCGGGACCAAATCCAAAGCTGAGCCCCAGGAGCTGTGAGAACAAAGAAGAGAAAGGGAAATCTCTCCCAGCAGCCTCAGAAGCAGCGGATTAAAGCTCCACAATCAACTTGATGTACCCTGCATCTGTGGAATACATGAATAGACAACGAATCATCCCAAATTGAGGAGGTGGACTTTGAGAACAAGATCTATGATTTTTTCCCCTTTTCCTCTTTTTGTGAGTGTGTATGTGTATGCTTCTGTGTGAAATTTTGTCTGTATAGCTTTGCTTCCACCATTTGTCCTGGGGTTCTATCCATCCGTTTTTTTTTTTTGTTTTTCTTTAAAAAAAATTCTTTTTTCTTAATAATTATTTTTTATTTTAATAACTATTTTATTTTACCTCACGTTATTTTATTTTACTTTATCTTCTTTCTTTCCTTCCTTCCCTCCCTCCCTGCTTTCTTTCTTGCTTTCTTACTTACTACTTTTTCTCGCTTTTATTCTGAGCCGAGTGGACGAAACGCTCTTGGTGCTGCAGCCAGGAGTCAGTGCTGTGCCTCTGAGGTGGGAGAGCCACCTTCAGGACACTGGTCCACAAGAGACCTCCCAGCTCCACATAATATCAAATGGCGGAAATCTCCCAGAGATCTCCATCTCAACACCAGCACCCAGCTTCAATCACTGACCAGCAAGCTACAGTGCTGGACACCCTATGCCAAACAACTAGCAAGACAGGGACACAACCCCACCCATTAGCAGAGAGGCTGCCTAAAATCATAAGTCCACAGGCACCCCAAAACACACCACCAGACGTGGACCTGCCCACCAGAAAGACAAGATCCAGCCTCATCCAACAGACACTAGTCCCCTCCACCAGGAAGCCTACACAACCCACTGAACCAACTTTAGCCACTGAGGACAGACACCAAAAACAACGGGAACTACGAACTTGCAGCCTGCAAAAAGGAGACCCCAAACACAGTAAGATAAGCAAAATGAGAAGACAGAAAAACACACAGCAGATGAAGGAGCAAGATAAAAACCCACCAGACCTAACAAATGAAGAGGAAATAGGCAGTCTACCTGAAAAAGAATTCAGAATAATGATAGTAAAGATGATCCAAAATCTTGGAAATAGAATGGACAAAATGCAAGAAACATTTAACAAGGACCTAGAAGAACTAAAGATGAAACAAGCAACCATGAACAACACAATAAATGAAATTAAAAGTACTCTAGATGGGATCAATAGCAGAATAACTGAGGCAGAAGAACGGATAAGTGACCTGGAAGATAAAATAGTGGAAATAACTACTGCAGAGCAGAATAAAGAAAAAAGAATGAAAAGAACTGAGGACAGTCTCAGAGACCTCTGGGCCAATATTAAACGCACCAACATTCAAATTATAGGGGTTCCAGAAGAAGAAGAGAAAAAGAAAGGGACTGAGAAAATATTTTAGGAGATTATAGTTGAAAACTTCCCTAATATGGGAAAGGAAATAGTTAATCAAGTCCAGGAAGCACAGAGAGTCCCATACAGGATAAATCCAAGGAGAAATACGCCAAGACACATATTAATCAAACTGTCAAAAATTAAACACAAAGAAAACATATTAAAAGCAGCAAGGGCTAGTGCGAAGCAGCCGCATGTCACAGGGATATCGGCTCGGTGCTTTGTTACCGCCTGGACTTGAGGATATGGGGAGGGGGAAGGGTGAGCTGTGACAAAGCGAGAGAGTAGCATGGACATATGTACACTACCAAACGTAAAATAGTTAGCTAGTGGGAAGAAGCCGCATAGCACGGGGAGATCAACTCGGTGCTTTGTGACCACCTAGAGGGGTGGGTTAGGGAGGGTGGGAGAGAGGGAGACGCAAGAGGGAAGAGATATGGGAACGTATATATAACTGATTCACTTTGTTATAAAGCAGAAACTAACACACCATTGTAAAGCAATTATACTCCAATAAAGATGTAAAAAATAAATAAATAAATAAATATAAATAAAAATAAAATGTAAGGGGCAGTGATGGAAATTCTGCATCTTTGACTGTGGCAATGGTTACACTACCGCACACGTTTGTCAAAACTCATCAAACTGTATACCCAAAAAGGGTTAATTTTTCTGTATGTTAAGTCATTCCTCAATAAACCTAACTTTAAAAGTATAAATAATAAAACTGATCGTTTCCAATAGATAGCTTTATACAATGCATTATTCAGTTCCAGTATTTCAGCTGACTGCAACTGCTGACTTTAAATCACTTTCACACATTGGTGTCAAGCTTGGTGGCTTGCATGTTGCAAAAATAATCAACAGAGGTAAATCAGAACTAGCTAGAAAAACATTTTCCCACTTGACAGCACTATTTCGCCTTGGGTGGGTGGGTGGGGGACAGGAATGGTCAATTCATATTTCTACAGGAATTCAAGGAGTTGATGTGGAAACCACAGTTAGTACAGTTTTATTCCAGGCATTTTTTTTTTCTTAGCACTTCCTATAGTTTGGCACCTGGGCAACACCCCTTCATCTAGCAGAGGGCTCCTAAATAGGAAAAGTAATAGATAATGCTGACAAGTTAGAGCCGGATCACAGAGGACTTTACCTACTGGGTTTACCAGTTTGATTTCCCTATGATAAGCAACCTGAATAGAGAATTAGTATGATCAAAGCAGTGACTCAGGAGATTAATCTGGAAGTGCGATACAGACTGGATCAGAGGAGGAAGAAATCAGGGTGAGGAGCCCACTTAAAAAGCTCTTGCACGGGAGCTTCCCTGGTGGCACAGTGGTTAAGAATCTGCCTGCCAATGTACGGGACATGGGTTTGAGCCCTGGTCCAGGAAGATCCCACATGCTGCGGAGCAACTAAGCCCGTGCGCCACAACTACTGAGCCTGCACTCTAGAGCCTGTGAGTCACAACTGTTGAAGCCCGCACACCTAGAGCCCGTGCTCCGCAACAAGAGAAGCCACCGCCACGAGAAGCTCGCGCACAGCAACGAAGACCCAAGGCGGCCAAAAATAAATAAATAAAATAAATAAATTTATTTTAAAAAAAAAGCTCCGCACAGATACAAGAGTAAAAACTGATAAAGGCCTTATAGTAGAGACTGGAAGTTAAGGGATGGTTCAGAGAGACTTTTTTTTTTTTTTCTGGCGGTACGCAGGCCTCTCACTGTTGTGGCCTCTCCCGCTGCGGAGCACAGGCTCCAGACGCACAGGCTCAGTGGCCATGGCTCACGGGCCCAGCCACTGTGCGGCATGTGGGATCCTCCCGGACCGGGGTACAAACCCGCGTCCCCTGCATCGGCAGGCGGACTCTCAACCACTGCGCCACCATGGAAGCCCCCCAGAGAGACATTCTGAAGAAACTGCCCAATTAAATAATGGGCCAAGGATAAGAAATATATTTTGAACCCCGTTGTGAGACCAAACACCCATTATGACCCTGAACATAGGATTCACAGAGAAAATGTGATGTTTATTCTTAAGTCATCTTACCAGGAACATCGTTCCTTAAAAAAGTCAAATTTCACTAATTCTCCTACTCACCTGATGTTCCTTTTCTGCAGGTTCATTCCAGACACAACTGACACAGAGAAAGAAACAGGGCATCAGAAAGCATTTGAAGCATAATCAAATCTGGTTACCCATGTCTTTAACTCCCTAAAACCAAAGTCCATAAATTACAGCTGGTCAAAATTTATGGTGGACTCTTACATCTCCCATGAGAGAGAAGAAATAAATGTAAGGAGACCTTGAATGAAAAAAGTAAAGGAAGCAAATTGGAAAAGAAGCACAAAGAACTTCCTCTGCTCCTCATAGTAGGGAAATAAACTTTGCTTTGCCAATCTAGAACGAGCCCTAGAGGAGACAAACCTAGGACAGCTTACATCAAATGTCCCAAATCACATTTTAGTCATCTCTACGGAGACATGGCTAAATTATGCTTTAAATTGTAAATTACTGCTTTGAGGGGACTCTACTTACAGTAATCAAGTTCTTCATCACTGCTTGAGTCCACAGTAAGAATGCAACTGCGAAATAAAATACATTCTGTTTTAAAGAAAGGCTACTAACGTCATAAGCAACCAAATGTCAAAAATCTCAAATGAAAAGAACCACCAATCAGAGTTTCTGAAATGCAAAAAGGTTTTAAGGGCTTATGAAATGAAGATCACAATAGGGTAGGAGAAGAAAAATTAGAAGGCACAAGCTGCTCAGTCCGTACTGCACAAAGACCGGACAAGAATGTTAGTTGAGTATCATTAGCTATCAGTGAGAAGCCTGTTTTTTGCCAAGTGGTATATTTCTATTTAAAGATATGAAAGTGAATTCTGAGAAAGGGACCACAGGGGAAAGGACTTGAGGATGCAGAGTTTACAGTTAAAAATCAAAAGGGCAGGGCTTCCCTGGTGGCGCAGTGGTTGAGAGTCCGCCTGCCAATGCAGGGGACATGGGTTCGTGCCCCGGTCTGGGAAGATCCCACATGCTGCGGAGCGGCTGGGCCCGTGAGCCATGGCCACTGAGCCTGCGTGTCCGGAGCCTGTGCTCCGCAACGGGAGAGGCCACAACAGTGAGAGGCCCACCTACCGCGCCCAAAAAAAAAAAAAAAAAAAAAAAAAAGAACATGTATGATGCAACCACATTTTTGCACTTATGTATATGTGAGTACATGTATACAGAAATTAAATAAAATTGTCCTAAAAATGAAAGAAAAAGTCCTAGTAGTGAAATTACTGGGCCAAAGGACATGGGCATTTAAAATTTTGACATTGCCAGATTGCCCTCCAAAAAAGGTTGCACCAATTTATAGTCCCACCATGACTGTATGAAATTTCCCTACAAATTTGCCAACACTGGGTATTATCAAAAATTTTTTTTAATCTTTGCCAATCTGATATATGAAAAATGGCATCTCACTCATTTAAAATCCTTTCATTTCTTTAAGTAAAAATTAAAAGTTGAATAAATTTTAATGTCTATGGGCCATTTGTATTTTTTTCCCTGAGAACTACTTTCTAAAACTTTTGCTCATTTTCTGTTTGTTCACCTTTTTAAATTGTTGCTTTTATTTATTTATCTTTTGGCTACACCACGTGGTTTGTGGGATCTCAGTTCCCCGATCAGGGACTGAACCCCAGCCATGGCAGTGAAAGCCCGGAATCCTAACCACTAGGCCACCTGGGAACTCCATAATTGTTCCTTTTAAAAGTTCCTTGTAGATTAAGGAAGATAGCCTTTTATCATAAGTAATAAAAATATTTTTCCAGTTTGTTGTCATTTTTATGCTTTTGTTAGATATCAAATTTAGAAAGACCTTCCCCACTCCAAAATTACTGGAAACAAAATCCAGCTATATTTTCTAGCATTTTTAATGGTTTCATTTTTTTATTTTTAAATATTTTATCCAAGTGTAATTTATTTTGGTATAAGGAGTGATGAGGTAAGAATCCAATTTTTATTGTTTTCCAAATGGTCAACCAATTATCTTCGAATTATTTGTCAATGAATCCATCTTTTCCCCAGTGATTTGAAATGTCATTTTTTTCATCATGAACTAAATTTTCATATGTATTGGGGTCTATTTCCAGACTCTCTATTCTATGGTCTCTACTTTCTCCCATACCAGACACTTATCTGTATGCTTATCTTACCTGTGAAGGAGGAAAACAGAGCAGTGTTCTGGGAGAATGAAGACTTAGAGGAGATGAGGCAACTATCCTAAAATACCTATCCCAGAGAAGAAAAATACTTCACCTGCATACCTCAAGAGGGCAGCACTGCGAACACTGGGAGTAACAAAAGGACAGATTTGAAGTTCACCAGAATGAAGAACTTTCTAGAAATTACACATATTCAACACTGCATTGTGTTGCTTCATGAAGTTGTACACTCCTGGCCACTAAAAGAGCTGTTATACAGAGGATTCATGCATTGGATAGAAGCTGGACTCCCATGATTCTAAGCTCTCTTTTCACAATTCTCATTTTATGACTAACCAAATTATACACTCTGTAGACTCTAAGTGACATAAACATATCCTTTTTGAGAAAGTCGTTTTGCCAACAGAGTAAGACTAAACTAAGAGAAAAGAGAATTTTTCAAATCTCACCAATCATCATCCTGGTTCTTCCAACGCCCATCCTCCGCTTTGGACATGTCCGCGTCTGTAGTCAGGACAAGGATATACGTTTGAAAGGAAACCAGAACCAGTTAGATGTTTCTACGTTCTGCATTTACCTTTGAGCAGCTTCTTCACCCCAACTTAAAGCCAAAACTTTGCTCTATGAAATGAGAAGTATTTAAATTTGTTTATTGCTGACCTTTCTCCCACCTTGCCCCACCAAGGTTCTTCGTTTATCCATTAGAAAGCCCAAAGCCCATAGTGGCCCCTGATGTTAAGCCGCCTCAACCACCACCTGTTATAGAGATGTGCAGGGAGGACAATCGTTCATTTATCAGCCCCCAGATCAATTTTCTCCCCACTGTAAGGCTTTTAGCATGTACTACTCTGTCCCCGGCCCAATGCTCTTCTGACCCTAAATGTATTCCCACCACCCCCTACATCACCACCGGCGCTCCCCTCTCCCCACATCTTCATTCCCCCTACTTCCGCCTCATGCCCCAAGGAAGTCTTCCATCAGGCTTTCACGCGCTCCCACCCCCCACACCCCCGTACCCTCCACCACCTCCCTACTCCTGCTCATAGCCAGTCTTACACAGACCAGGCTACACCCCGACACACACCTCAATCCAACTCAGTCTCCCCATCCCCCTACTCGCACGGGGAATCAGGTCACCTTCCCCCCACGCCTCCACGCCCCACGCCTCCACCAACTTCCGCCCCAACGGGGCCTCAAACCCTCCTCCTCACTCCGCCTCACCACCCCTCGGCTCCACCTCCTCTCTAAGCCCCCTCCACCTCTCCACCTCTTCCCTGCCCCCCACCCCCCCCCCCCCCCACCAGCTTTGCACCACTCAAGCCTAGACCCCTCCCCCCTCTTGCTCAGACCTCGACACCTCCCCTCACCCCCCCACACACACACCCCTCCATTCCCTTGCTCCCGCCTCCTCTCCCCAGGAGGTCTTACACCAACAGGCCTAGACCCTTCCCCCACTCTGGCCTGGAGCCAGTTTTGCACCATTAGGCCTAGGCCCCTCCCCCCTCTCCGCGCCCCCCGCCCCCCCCGCCCCCACCCACTCCCCCCCCCCCCCCCCCACTCTCGCCTTCTCTCCCCAGGAGGTCTTACACCAACAGGCCTGGACCCCTCCCCCCTCCTGGCAGCTTTGCACCATCGGTCCTAGACCCATCCCCCCATCTCGCC
>NW_021703779.1:59842189-59919963 GCF_005190385.1 Monodon monoceros | reverse complement strand
GGCCTGGAGCCAGTTTTGCACCATTAGGCCTAGGCCCCTCCCCCCTCCCCGCCTCCCAGCGCCCCCAGCCGGCCTTGCACCAATTGGGCCTTGACTCCTCCGCTCCCCGCTCCGTCTCTTGCCCCTAGCTGATCAGGCATCGACCCCCCACCATGCACACCCCTACCCATCCTCCACCTGCCCCTACTTCCACACATTACTCCAACCTCTATCAGCCTGCTGGCCTTCCACCACTCAGGCCTAGAGTCCCCCCTACAACTGTACGCCACCTCCCAGGCCTCTACTCCCTAATGCACCAACTGGCTATCTCTGCCCCCCAACCCCCAGAGTTAAGCCCCCCCGGAGTTAATATCACTAACACACACAAAAAAATTCCTTCTTCCAAAAGCTTTAAGTGGAAACGGGCAAAATATTTTGCCAAAATCTCAGTCTCAAGGCTCACGGACAGTGTCCAGGGCTTATGGTGGTCCTGACTTTAAGTCAGCTCAACTAGGACGAGCGTGAAGATTGTTTCCGCTTCGGTACTCTCCCTTCACCTACCTGCTTCTGCTGCCTCTGGCCCAATGGAATCGCCGCCGCTCTCCTCTGACTGGGAGTGGAAGGTGTGCAATGTGCCGAGCAACTGTGAAACACGCTGCTTTTATAGAGCCCAGGCTCGGCGGGAGATAGGAACTGACGTATTCCCGCCCTCCCTGTACCCACCTATCACAGTGCGGTAAACCAGGCAATTTTCGCGGTTATGAACTCAAACTTGGCGCCCATTTATAGTGCTTCCGGAATCAAGCTTACCACTTCCACGAGGTATCGCTAATTTTACCGGAACGTACCATTTCACGCACAGGGTACAAGCCCATTTTTGTAGTTTGGCGATCCCTAAATTAATTTTTGGGGCGACAGGGAAAAACCGAGTCAAATCCTCCCGAACAAAGTTTCATCCTTGTGAGAACTTGGATAAGCGAGCCCCATTCCTTGCTTGAACTGCCCAACTAAGTCCATTAGCCCCCCTCCAAACAAAGCGGAGGCGCGGGGAGGCGCGGGGAGGCACGGGGAGGGGGGTGGAGGGAGGGTGGGGGAGGGGTCAGACCCCCTTGATGAGAGGGAGGCAGCAACTCAGAACTGCCAGGCAACACTGAACTATGATGTTTGCTTCCAGACCCCTCCGAACTCCGGAGATAAAGAGAAATTAGTTACTTGAAGCTTTCGGGCACTCACTCCCGACACACCAAGAATAACAAACGGGGGCAGCAAAGGCTTTCTAGATTGTGCCCGTTTCTCTGGCAAAAACCCATACATCTCATAATTTAAGCATTTGGCCAACAGAATACATATAAAACGTCCCTGCATTTAAAAACATTAATGACACTGAGCTTATTTCATGCTAGGCTCTGTTCCAAGTGTTTTTATATGAATTTAATCCTTACGACACTTTAAAAAAGTAGGCAGTGTTAGCACTCTCATTTTACAGAGATCACATGGCTAAAAAATGACAGGGAGCTAGAATGCAAATTCCAGCAGCACTAGTTAGTCTTAAGCACCAAACTGCCTACATATAAAAAGGTACTTTCTGGGGCTTCCCTGGTGGCGCAGTGGTTGAGAGTCCGCCTGCCGATGCAGGGAACGTGGGGTCGTGCCCCGGTCCGGGAGGCTCCCACATGCCGCAGAGAGGCTGGGCCCGTGAGCCATGGCCGCTGAGCCTGCGCTTCCGGAGCCTATGCTCTGCAACGGGAGAGGCCACAGCAGTGAGAGGCCCGAGTACCGAAAAAAAAAAGGTACTTTCTGAGTTGATGGGGAATGGGATAAGGGCTTATCATTATAACCTTATCACTTACAAGAAACTTGCAAGTTTACCTCTACAAGCCTATTCCATAAAAATGGGGCTTACATAACTGTATGCCTCAGAGGTTTGGGCAAAGACTCTGAACATTAGCTGTAGTTAATATTGTTAAGAGGCATGTGCTTCAAGTAAAGAGTGGGTTTAGGATTGAAATCAAATGGTAAGTTACAGAAGTTTATTCAAGGTGCACAAGCAACTCCTTTAGACTGAAGGCAGGAGGAGCTGAAGTAGACTGCAAATAACTGATGCAGATACCTAATAGATAGAAGAGGGTGGGGGTAAGAACTTATTTATGGGGACTTCCCTGGTGGTCCAGTGGTTAAGAATCCACCTTCCAATGCAGAGGACACATGTTCGATCCCTGGTAGGAGAACTAAGATCCCACATGCTGTGGGGCAACTAAACCTGCACGCCGCAACTACTGAGCCCACGCACTCTAAAGCCCGCGCACCACAACTAGAGAAGCCCATGCGCCACAACGAAAAGACCCTGCGCGCCACAAGGAGAAGACCCCACATGCCGCAACTAAGACCCGATGCAGTCAAATAAACAGATATTAGAAAAAAAAAAAAGAACTTACGACTAATCTACTGGACATCTTTCTTGCCCCATCTTCCAAGAAACAAACACTAACCCACATTAGGGCTTTGAGGGTCTCAATCCACAGAACTTGGGAGGTAAATTACCTAACATTTTATTGAAAAAAAATTGGTTGTATCTCTGAGAAAACAGGCAGCTAAACAGCCTGTTCTGGTCCCTGATGCATGGATATCCTCCTCCCTCATACTGGTGGTTGAGTTCAATCACCATACAGAGTGGGAAGGAATAGTCCACATAAAGAATGAGACTACAAGGGTAGATGAAGAAGCTAGAATGATTATAAGCTGAACAGGAACAAACACAAATGCGTGTGCTGGGAGTCTCAGGCTTTGTTAAGTCTTAATGGATCATACACCAACCTGACCCATGCTCCACCACACTTGGCTGAGAAAACAAAATAATTCTTACTATCATAGCTGCACTGTAGGGAAATCTGGTCCTTCTGTTGTTTGGAGCTGTTCAAATATAGATTTCATAACTGGAGGACCCTACTGTTCCATCCAATGCTCAATTTAACAGAACACAAAATACATCAGCCATATTAAGGGCAAATCATTCATTTATTGTTTAAAGATTGCAAGACAACATCTGAATTTCTGTAGCACAATTTAAATGTTTTACTTTTTTGATAAAGCAGAGTATAATAGAAAAAACAATTAGTTTCCAGTAATATCTATATCTCTATTCAGAATTAAGCCTTCCACAGACATGTTACCTGGAAACAAAAGCCTGTTACAATAAGCAAAGCTTCAACCAGAGCGGCTACTTTTCGGGCCAGGGAAAGGTTCACCCCTATAGGAGGATGATGTGCTATGTAAAATGGCTGCAAGGTCACAGCCTTGAGGGCGTTGGAAGTCTATTATCCTATTCCACATTAAGTAGTTTGGTGAACTTCAAACGTCCGTTCATCTGCAACCAAGCTGGCAACCTTTAACTGATATTTCAAGCAGGTAAAAAATAAATTAAAAGAAATCCCTACACTGATGTTCCTTGATTTACACTGTTAAATGGTTCATTAACATGTAATTCTGGCTAAGAATTACATTTGAGACTCCTTGCTCAGATTTTGGTTAACAGTACAAATCTTTCAGAAATTCAAGTTCTTATTAATCAATAATTTGTCAGCTAGGATACATTCAGGCATCAGCTGCAACTACAGAATAGGTGCACTGCCTCAGCGCTGTGGAGAGACATAATCTAGAACACTACTAGCAGACAAAATATCTGTTACTAGACAGCATATGTGCAGTACAGCAAGACAAAAACATATATTCATATGTTGGCTTGTTTAAGCCTCAAGCCCTCGATCCTTTGTTGAAATACAATAATTTTATTCCTATGGTTTTCAATACCAAAAACTCAACCTCCAGGAGGACTAAAGTCTAATTTGTACTCCAAACCAAGTAGCAGTGCAGTTCGCTACTACTGAGGCTGAATCCATAAAGACTTCAAGACCACGTCCAGAAGACAAGTTATTATATATAACACCCTGGAAGGTCTGAAACATAATTATCATATACACAGCTGGTCCTTCAGAGCTTTTTACCTATAAAATGTTTTTTGATGAAAGTTATTTAATGTACTGGAGATAACTGTGACTTACTGATCAAATATTTGAATACTTATACTTACCTGGGATTTCATTTCTGCTGAAAGAAAAAGGAAGAACAGGACTCACTTAAAAAAAAAAACAAACTTTAGAAATGAAAGTAAAAATCGTATCACACACTATCACTTTTGGAAGCAGCATAGAGGGGCAGTCAACGGTAAAACACTGGTGAAATAGGTCAAAACTCTGGGCCAAAAATCCATTATTATTATCATCAGTGACAGTACCACAACTGTGCCCTTCAGAATTAATAATCACTCCTAAGAATCTTCATTTGGCACCAGATGATGTGTTTAAGAGAAACACTCTGGGAGGTTTTGAATCAGACTTGGGTTTTTGTTAGCCAAGTTACAGGAGAATTTTTAAAGTGAGGGGAAGGGAAGAAGGAAACGGACCAGAAAAAGAATTTAAGCCATCATCTATAAACCAACAAAGCACTGATAGTTCCAAACATTATGTCAGACACTAAAATGACTGATATAGGCTCAAGTGGTTTATAAAACCTATAAAAAGACTACACCAGCAAAGTCCCCATTTATCTGTAGAGTTCAGAAACTAAAACAAGGAATATTTTAGCTTAAAACCTTATCTCAAGAGAATTATATATACTTCACATGAATAAAAATACCTGAAACCAAACATTTTTAAAAGCTCCAATACCCAAAATATAAAGAAAAAAATTCAGAAGACTCAATCAATCCATGACAATCACAAAACGGCTGGGCAATCTCTATCTCCCTTCCACACTAACCATCCATCCCATGGAAGACCAAGGGAGATCAGACCTTCCAGACTTATGCAACACCTGGCTGCTGCAAAATTCTATGGAGACTCCTTGTGGAACAGCAGTTTCCCATCTCTTGTGTCTCTCCCTATCAGGATCATGCAGGAAGCAAGTCTGGCTGTGCTATTTCTTATCATTGTCTGTCACCCATCTGCAACATGATATTGTACAGATAAGTAAAAAGTAGTTCCCTTTCCCCCAGAAGGTTGAGGCTCAGGTACAGGGTAATTCTCCTGTGCACACAGTCATTATTTAGGCCGACTCAGTGACTTCAACAGGCTTAATCATGTGATCAGGTTTGTTGCCAGCTGCGTAATGCTCCCACATCTGTAGATAGAGCCGCTCTAGTTCCATTGTGTATTGTTTGGTGTTGAACAGAGGGCTAGATATTCTCTGCTTCCAGACTTTGCCACGAATTTTCTTCAGGCTGAATAAAAAAAAGAGATCCAAGTTTACAAATCAGAGCAGAAACTCAGAACTAGCCCCCATAAACACCTAGACACCTTTATGGTAAATTACATAACCAAACTTTCTCTTCTGATTGGCCCTCCTTTACCTCAATGCTAAAAAAGTGAAAGGTCACAGCTAACATAATGTTAAACACTTATAACGGAGTTCACCTCCACGTCCCCTGAAAACACTGTTCTTTCCTAAATAAGCATATCCAAGAGACACCATGCTTTCTCCACTTCATCTTATTTCTACCTTTAAAATAAAAATAACACTTGGCAATGACACATCTATTCCTACGTACTACTGGTTGGAACGTAAACTGTTTACCCTTTTAATACGCAACTTAGCAATGTGTCTATTAGAACCATAAATGTTCATAACCCTATGACCTATCAATAACACTTTTAAATCTATTCAACAGAAATAATCAGAGATGCAGACATACCTGACCATGCAAAGATGTTCACTGAAGCATCATTTACAATAGCTAAGGCACAAACATAAGATGGAAGTATTCATTTTATGAATGTTTTAATGAAATAGGAAAACACTCAAGGGGAAAAAATACAGTACGTCTACTGCTTTAATTTTCCCCTTGTACATGAACTGAGTTGTTTATTTAGATATAAAAAAAAAAGTGTTCCTAATATCACCAAGACTATGGTTCTGTTCAGAAACAGGAAAAAAAAGCAATCAATTCTTCTGGGGAAAAGAGGATAGAATTCTCTCTCTCCTCCTGTTGTGAATATATCATTTGTCATGAGACTATTCTTATACAGAGAGAGTTATTACTTTAGAACCAGAAGCTGGAATACTCTTGTGCATTTTTAAAAACAATAAAAAGGTTGTTTTAATGTTTTTTTGTGCCAAAACTAGTAAAACAGCTATGCATATCTGTTGGCCTCAACCCAAACATGACCGTATTAATGTTATCTTCCAAATAAAAATACCTTTGTGTTATTTTTAAAGTTCTGTATGTCAGCTTCCCTGGTGGTGCAGTGGTTAAGAATCTGCCTGCCAATGCAGGGGACACAGGTTCGAGCCCTGGTCTGGGAAGATCCCCCATGCCGCGGAGCAACTAAGCCTGTGCGCCACAACTACTGAGCCTGTGCTCCAAAGCCTACGAGCCACGACTACTGAGCCCGTGTGTCACAACTACTGAAGCCCGTGCACCTAGAGCCCGTGCTCCGCAACAAGAGAAGCCACCACAATGAGGAGCCCGCGCACCACAACGAAGAGCAGCCCCCGCTCGCCGCAACTAGAGAAAGCCCGCGCGCAGCAATGAAGACCCAAAGCGGCCAAAAATAACTAAAATAAAATAAATTTAAAACTAAATAAATAAATAAAGTTGTGTACGTCAATAGAATGGTTAAACTGTGGTACATCCATACACTGAACTACTACTCAGCAATAAAAGGGAATGAACTACTGATATCAGCCAACAACACGGATGAATCTCAAAACATTATCCTGATTGAAAGAAGCCTTCAGAGTACATGCTGTATGATTCTATTTGTATAAGGTTCCAGAAAGGCAAGACTAAATAAATTATGGTGGAAAAAAAATTCAGAACAGTGGTTGTCTCTGAGGGTTGGTGAGGAGGACCAACTGAGAAGGGGTGTGAAGGAACTTTCTGGAGTGATGGTAATGTTCTACATGCTGTTGGAGGCCTGGGTTATAAAGGTATTTCTCAAAACTCACTTAAGATTTGTGTATTCCAATTTGGGATTAGCAGGTACAAACTACTGTAGATAAAGTAAACAACAAGGTCCTACTGTACAGCACAGAGAACTATATTCAATATCCTATAATAAACCATAATGGAAAAGAATATGAAAAAGAATATACATGTGTATATAATATATATATAACTGAATCAACTTTGCTGTACCCCAGAAACAACACTGTAAACCAACTATACTTCAACTAAAAAAGTAAAATTAAATTAATTTAAAAAAAGATTTGTGTATACACTGTATATAAATTCTGCCTCAAAAGACAAAAGAAACAAGTATTAAACTCTAGTTAATGATGGCCATTCTGAAGTATTTAGGGAGAATACTGATATCTGCAGTTTACTCCAAATAAGATGGATTTCTAAATGGATATAGGAATAAACAGATGGAATGTGATAAAAGTACAGTAAAATTATCAGTGGCAGAAGCTAGGTGGTAGGTATATAAGTGTTTATTATAAAATTGAACTTTTTCATAATAAAATGTTGGGAAAAAGTAGTGCATGAAGTCAACTAAGTTCCAAAAAGAAAATACACTAAATTATTTACTGTAGTTATCTCTGGGATGATGGACATGTAAATTAATTTTTTAATGCCTGGGCTCAAAGTTTTCACTAGTTTTTCTTAGCTGTATATGATGTTCAGGGGAGAAAATTTTGAAAATGATAAATAAATGCTTAACATACATCTGTTGAATGCTTACTATGTACCAAGAACTGTTGTCAAGTGCTTTACGTGGAACACTTTTTTTCTTTTTTTAAACATCTTTATTGGAGTATAATTGCTTTACAATGGCGTGTTAATTTCTGCTGTATCACAAAGAGAATCAGCTATGTGTATACATATATCCCCATATCCCCTCCCTCCCTATCCCACCCCTCTAGGTGGTCACAAAGCATCGAGCTGATCTCCCCCTGTGCTATGCAGCTGCTTCCCACTAGCTATCTATCTTACATTTGGTAGTGCATCCATGTCAATGCTACTCTCTCACTTCGTCCCAGCTTACCCTTCCTTCCCCCTCCCCGTGTCCTCAAGTTCACTCTCTACATCTGCATCTTTATTCCTGTCCTGTTCCCTAGGTTCTTCAGAACATTTTTTTTTTTTTTAGATTCCATATGTGTGTTAGCATACGGTATTTGTTTTTCTCTTTCTGACTTCACTCTTTATGACAGTCTCTAGGTCCATCCACCTCACTACAAATAACTCAATTTTGTTTCTTTTCATAGCTGAGTAATATTCCATTGTATATATGTGCCACATCTTCTTTACCCATTCATCTGTCAATGGACACTTAGGTTGCTTCCATGTCCTGGCTATTGTACACAGAGCTGCAGTGAACATTGTGGTACATGTCTCTTTTTGAATTATGGTTTTCTCAGGGTATATGCCCAGGAGTGGAATTGCTGGGTCATATGGTAGTTCTATTTTTAGTTTTTTAAGGAACTACCATACTGTCCTCCATAGTGGCTGTATCAATTTACATTCCCACCAACAGTGCAAGAGGGTTCCCTTTTCTCCACACCCTCTCCAGCATTTACTGTTTGTAGATTTTTTGATGATGGCCATTCTGACCGGTAACCCTTTTTTTAATCCTCACATCTCTGCAAGGTAGGTACTATCATTCATCCCCATTCTGCAGATGGAAAAACCAAGGCACATAGAGACTAACTTGTCCAAAGTCACAAAGATTGTGAGAGAGCCTGGATTCAAACCCAGGAAGTCCGACTCAAAGAGGGTGCTTCTTTAAACTTCTACATAATATGCTACTTGTCAGAAAACACAAAGAAAAAAAAAAAATCACATGTAATACCCAAAGAAAAATCTCATTTAAGAGATAAACACTATTTTATTGTATGGATAAAGCATCATTTATTTAAGCATCATCTCTCTAATTCCCACCCATTTAGGGGCATTTAAGTCATGCCCAAATATTAACACAAGGATATTCTTAGGGTCAAAGGTCTAGCTTTTTTTTTTTTTTTTTTTTAAGGGCTCTGAAAAGACTACCAATTTACTCACCAATGTATGAAAAGGTCAGCACCTCAATGCTCCCTCATCATTGGTATCATATTAAAAATCTTTTATTTTATAGGTAAATAATGGGTGTACCTCAATGTTAATTTTATTTCTACTAGGGAATTCTCTGGTGGTCCAGTGGTTAGGACTCCACGCTTTCACTGCCGAGGGCGTGGGTTCAATCCCTCATCAGGGAACTAAAATCCCACAAGGCGGGTGGCAAGGCCAATAAATTAAAAAATAAAATATTTATTTCTACTACAGAGGTTGAAACTTTCTTGTTAACCATTTGTATTTCTACTTTAGTCAGTTGTCATTTCTTTGCTTACTTTCCTATTAAGGGATTTAAAATGTAAATATTCTTCAGTCTTTATATAGCCAGGCTATTAATATTTGACATTAAGGAACAGATTTTTTTCCCTCTTGTTTGCCTTTTAATTTTCTTTTTTTTTAATTGAAGTATAGCTAGTTTACATCTTTTAATTCTCTTGACTTACTTTTATTCAGCCATTTACTCTACATAGTGAAACCTAATGATCACTTTATTTATGGAAGTTTAAAAAGTTCTTCTCAGGACTCCCCTGGCGGTCCAGTGGTTAAGACTCCATGCTTCCACTGCAGGGAGCACAGGTTCGATCCCTGGCTGGGGAAGTAAGATCCCGCACACCACATGGTGCGGCCACAAAAATAAATAACAAGTTAAATTAAATTAAAATAATAAAAAGTCCTTCTCCCATCCAGAGAGCATACAACTAATTCATTTATTTTATATTACCCTTATTTTATGATTTCACTTCATAACACCTATATTCTCTCTAAATTTTTCTTGTTTCCTTCACCTCACCATATAATTTGTTCATGGAAAAGTTTACTTACTATTCTAGATCAGTTCCCAGTTTCACAGCTATGTCTTCATATTCTTGTCTATTTTTAGCAATAAGCTCAAGACAGCCTAAACAAGTGAGCTGGGAAGCTGCAACTCGGGAAGCAAGAGTCTCTCCTGCAATAAGAAAGATAACAACTGCACATCTGAGAATGCAAATAGCACAAAGTTATTAATGTTATTTATGTTAAATATCCACACGATGCAGATGAAGAGTGTTCAGACTTGAACAAGTCTCATTTTCTATCACCTTGCCCTAAATGTTGCTTCTAGTACATATGATTTCACCTGGAAGTGTCTCTCCCAAGGAGATTTTAAAAAGAACAAGGAAGCAACTCACCTGGCATAGTCACCATGGGTGTCCCTGCCCAAAGGACATCCATCCCTGTGGTGTGTCCATTACAGAGTGGAGTGTCCAAGCAGACATCAGCCAGCTGGCCTCTCCGAACATGTTCCTCTTTAGGAGCAACAGGTGAAAAAATGATACGGTTCTGTGGAAGGCCCATATTTTGTGCGTACTGTTGAATATTAGGTTCTCCTACTGCTGGAAAACGCAACAGCCACAGTACACTATTGGGAACACGCTTCAGAATCTAAAATAGGGAAAACAAGAGCAAGTATTAATAGCAGCTCTGCCCTTCTCAAGAAAGGCTCCCATAAATTTCTAGTAATTCTACCATACTCTATTCTTTTCACCCAGGTAGCAGCCTACCGCGAACTTAAGTCTTTCTTTCACATAGATGAATTAGATCAACTGAACTATAGGTTCCTGTTCTGCTTAGCTGTCCCCAAAGACAGTTCAAAGAAAGAGGAGACTGATGCAAGAAGACACAAAACAAGTTACTAATTGGCAAAATCTGAGGCAGCTATGTCCTGTGGGAATTGATACTAGGAGTGGTTTTTGTCCATGAGATAGGAATTTTCCATTTCAAATTTTAAATCCCCCACCATGGTACAACAAATAAAGTTAGTTCACACCTGCCAAACTTTATTTGCCTAATCTAGATCAGGGGTCAGCAGACATTTTCTGTAAAGGACCAGAGAGCAAATACTGTTGCTTTTGATGCCAACATGGACTGTGTCATAACTATTCAATTCTGCCCTTGTCACTGGAAAGCCATAGACAATATGTAAGTAAGTAGGCATGGCTGTGTGTCAATAAAATTTTATTTACAAAAACAAGCAGCTGGGACTTCCCTGGTGGTCCAGTGGTTAGGACTCCATGCTTCCACTGCAGGGGGCTCAGGTTCGATCCCTGGTCAGGGAACTAAGATTCCGCATGCCACACTGCCAAAATAAAAAAACAAACAAAAAAAACAAGCAGTGGACTGGATTTGGCTCATCGGCCATAGTTTGCCAACCCGATTTAGACCTACATCTACTCAATGTATCATACAAGTTCACCATCCCATCTCTGAAAGCCATGAGAACAGATGGATTTCAGAATTTAGAAAATTTCAGATTTTTAAGAAGTAGTACAGTATATATAAATTACATAACACTCTCAGCGGCAACTCCCTGCAAACCAACATATTAGTGTCTCTGAATCAAGATGTAGGAATATTCACACTAAATGGAATAAATAAAGAATCATAAATAGCCTAGCATCAGTTCAGGCAGTGTGGCTGCCAACCAAATAAATTTACCACAAACTTATGAAGATGCTTTTGGTTTTCAGGTTTTTTGAAATGGAGAAGTGAAGATTCAGGGATAGTAAACCTGTACTCATCTGCTTCCTCTTCGCCACCCTCCCTCCTCCTTTAAAAAAAGAAAACAGACCAAAAAACCCAGATATTAATCAGAAAAAAAGTCAACCAAGAATTATCTCCATTTTAGGCTCTACGGAAAAAGAGGCAGATATGGATAGCAAAGTTTAGAAGCTTCAGAGGTCCTGCTTATGCAAACTGGTATGATGAAATGACTGAGAAGTAATGGCATAAGCCAATTCCTTCCTGGTTCTAACTCTACAATATTGCAGGAATGATGTAAAATGTGGATGAGTATACGTAACAGCTTTGCTATCAGCTTAGACCATGGGTTGGCAAACTATAGCCTATGAGACAAATCTGGCATATTGCCTGTTTTTGTAAATAAAAACTTATTGGAACATACCTATACTCATTCATTTATATGATGAGTATGGTGTTTTCTTGCTACAACGGCAGAATTGAGTAGGTGTGACAGAGAGTATAGACTGCAAAACCAAAGATATTTACCACCTGGCCTTTTAAGAAAAAGTTTGCTGATCCCTGCGTTTGAACACAAAAAGTTTAAAAGTTCATTATATGATATTTACACACTTGAAGGACAAATCAAAAATTGCTGAAATCTACAGCTCTTTTGAAGATTATCACAATAATCTAGCACAATAGCTCCTGAATGGGAGGATGGGGGGGCAGCCTCAGCAAGACGACCTATATACAGAATCTTTACGAGAATCTCTGGACATTAATAATGAATCTACGCACACTCACATTTGCCCACATCTGCAAAGTAGATGGGTCAATTTTATATAACTGATTAAAGTTACAGTACACAATGGCATCTTCTGGTAACCCGTACTGAGAACGTGTGGTTACAATAATGGTACGGGGAACCTCCTCTCCAGTGGCAGCCTTATTGTTGATCTAGAACAAGAAAAAATATATGATTATATTTAAAGTAAACATGGTCCGATATTTTTCTTTTCTTTTCAATATTTGTTTATTTATTTGGCTGCTTCAGGTCTTAGTTGCGGCACGCAGGATCTTCGTTGCACCATTGCAGCATGTGGGGTCTTTAGTGGCGGCATGCGGGATCTAGTTCCCTGACCAGGGATCGAACCCAGGTCCCCTGCATTGGGAGCACGGAGTCTTAACCACTGGACCACCAGGGAAGTCCCCAATCTGATTATTTTTCAATCAATAAACAATCCTTACGATGCAAACTGGTATAACCATTAAAAGTAATGTCGTTGAACTATAATGAGAATATATTCATGACACATTAAGTTAAAGGAAAAAAGTTAGAGCATTATCTTAATTTGGGGGGGACTGCACTATGAAACATCTCACTCTAGCCAAAAAGTTCTCTTCAAAACCCTATTAGTCCAACAGCAAGCTTTTGCTCACTCTTTTCCGCATGTACGAAATATCCTTTTCTAAGTCACACCCACCTTTCAAGACTAAACTTAAATTACTGAAAAATCTCTACTAAAACTGCCTCTCCTCATTGTTCAGCTCTATTTCTGAGCATCTACATACACAATTACAGTCTTATCTTGCAATTCCCACACATCTGGGTAGTGCCTTACCTTGTTATGTAACTATTCCAGGTGTGGTAGACATCTCATACATTACGGGCATTGTGTTGTTCTACACTCAAAATTCTTTGACCTGTGCACTTCAAGAAGTATACTTTTCTTTCCTTAAGTCAAGCATGTCTGCCCTATTGTTTCAAAGGACAGTTCAGGCCCAATACACATTACAGGTGATTAATTCCTTTACCTTAATTCATTTCAAGCATTCTTTGTATAAACTGCTATACCACTAAAACTGTTAACTCCTAAAGAGGTCAGAGATCCTTGCCTTATGATCTCTTGACAGAGTTACATATTCACTTATTCAAGTATGCAATATATAATATTGGGTTGGCCAAAAAGTTCATTCGGATTTTTCATACAAGTTTATAAAAAAACCTGAACGAACTTTTTGGCCAACCCAATATTTACTCAGCACCTACTTCATTATTGTGGCTAAGAAACGGACCCTAAAGTAATTCAATTCAGTGGAGAATACATACAAACCCAGGGAATTATAATGTGTTGTGCTAGATGTAAAGATATATCCCAAATACTACAAGAACAGAGAATACAGGTACCAATGGAGCAGGGAAGGAGAGGTCAGGGATATGGACAGAAACAGATTCCTGGCGGAGTTGTCTGAACTGAAAGTCTTAAAGATGAGTAAGATTTAACTGGGGAAAGGATGACTTACAGAAGCAAGACACTGTATGATGCCTACAGACAGTTCACCGTTGGTAAGAGTAAAGCCACAGGCAGGGAATAACAAGGTATTAACACAGAAGACTCTCATTAAGTAACCTGCTGGCTGAATCCAAGAGACTTTTAAAATCAAACAAACCTATATAAGATGCCAGTTTCCACTGAATTCATTTCCTCATCTATAAAACAGAAGTAATGATGCTTACCTCCTAGAGTTATGAGATGTAAAGAAGATAAATGTATACTTGGTGGTAGATAGTATGTTCTATTATTCTCTTCTCACCTGGGTAGTTGCCAGTCCATTGCTAATACTGAATCCATTAATTGTTATCTGAATTTGTCCTCTGTTAATCATTTCAATAACTGCTTCTGCAATAGTATTCATAGGAATGACAGGCATATTAAGAGCTGTATTACTGCTGTCTGCGTTGTCTCCTCCATCAGGACATTTCATCTTAAAATAATTACACAAAATACATCATTAGGGAAAATATCCCAAATGCAGATAACTTAATTTCAATGACAGTATTGACCAGGTTCTGACCTTGACAATTTTCACATCTGGTAGACTATCAAGAAATGCTTTGAGGTCGATGCCATTCAGCACAATCCGATTGTCATAAATGTGCCCATTGGACTTAAAATCGATGACTGCTTTTTTCTAATCGAAAAAAAAGTTTCAGACATATCTTTCAGGATGCACAGGAACAGCAGCAAGGAAATAAATGACTACAGTTCTTTGCAATTCCCCTATAGCACTGTTTTTCTACCTACCTTCAGGTGAGGGAACATATTAGCATGATCACCAATAAAGAAAGTATGGGGCATATAAGCCAGTTTCTCAGAATACTGCTCAGCAACTTCAGCAGGTGAAGTTTCCTGATCAGTGATGATATAATCCATGAAAAGCGCGCCACTAGTCCCAGGGTACCCCAGCCACATTGCCTAAAAGAAAAAAAAAAAAAAAAAATCAGACCAAAAACTGACTAAGAACCTTCAGCAAAATAGCTTAAAATTAAATAAGTAAACCAACAACCAAGGAGGGTGGACTTCCTTAGCCAAGAGCAATCAAGTAATATTTTAGACTAAACTTCTAAGTGCTAAACCGTTTTTCCAATTTACAGGACAGAACAACGGTTTACATCCAACTACAAATTGCATGTCTCCATATACATGTTCCTGTGGGCACTGTGTTCTCACTCAAAATTCTTTGTCCCTGTTCATTTTCAAGAGCTACACTTTTTTTTTTTTCATTAAGTCAAGCATGTCTGTCCTATTGTTTCAAAGGACAGTTAACCAAAGAGGGGAAAAAACCTATCACTGTCTTCTTAGCCCAATAAACACTGTGAATAATTATCATTATTTCCTTTACCTGAATAGGAGCTGGCCTGAGAGCAAAGAGTTCATTTCGAGCACCCTTGGTATAACCATTCATATTTACAAGGATGTGTATACCATCTTGATGGATGCGATCAGCTGCTTTTCCATTGCATGGAATCTATGGAATAAAAAAATAAGAACTCATACTATGTATAATCTAAAACTGACTCAATTAGTCTTAATGGCATTGGACAGAATTCAAATTCCCAGATGCAAAAGTGGCAACAACACAAATTACATTAATGCGGGGTAAAAACATGGTTAAGTACCATTAAAATGGGCCCACAGCATTACACAAACAGGACACAGAGGAAGGAGAGTTTACCTCTAGACTGAATGTATGAACAACTAGGCTTGGGACTTACCTGGTGGGTCAGTGGTTAAGAAACCGCCTGCCAATGCAGGGGACACGGGTTCGAGGCCTGGTCCAGGAAGATCCCACACACTGTGGGGCAACTAAGCCCACGTGCCACAACTACTGACGCCCGCGTGCCTAGAGCCCATGCTCGACAACAAGAGAAGCCACCGCAATGAGAAGCCCACGCACCCCAACAAAGAGTAGCCCCCGCTCGCCACAACTAGAGAAAGCCCACACACACCAACAAAGACCCAATGCAGCCAAAAATAAATAAATAAATAAATTTTTTAAAAAGATGGATAGGAGTTTGAGGGAGCTGGACAGAATACAATCTCAACAGAGAACTGTATGAATAAAGAACCAGAGTAAAGTGCATGGTAGGGTTAAAAAATGGGTAGATCACTTCTATTTGATATAGGGTATAACTGAGGGCTAATGATGGGTGAAAAGCACTGGCAAACAAGGTTGTTTGTTTAGAAAGGTTGCGAAGGCCACACTGAAGAGCTTGGACTTCATACAGGCACACCAATGTTCACTGCAGCACTATTTACAATTGTCAAGATATGGAAGTAACCTAAGTGTCCATCAATGGATGAATGGAAAAAGAAGATGTGATATATATACACAATGGAATATTCCTCAGCCATTTAAAAGTTGCCAGAGGGAAGGGAGGGAGGGGGCAAAATAGGTGAACAGGATTAAGTAGTACAAACCTCCAGATATAAAACAAGCAAGCCACAGGGATACAACATACAACATGAGAAATATGGTCAATAATACTGCAATAACTTTGTATGGGGACAGGTGGTTACTAGACTTATCATGGTGATTTCATAATGTATGCAAATAACTATGTAGTACACCTGGAACTAACATAACACTGTACGTCAACTACGTTTCAATTTATATATATATATATATATATATATATATATATATATATATATATATATATATATATATATATAATTAATAAATACATATTTTTAAAGAGTTTAGACTTCAGTCAATAAGCAGTGAATCCTAAAAGGTGTCAGAGGTGGAGGGCCATATTCTTCTTGGTCACAGAGAGTCCAACCCTACATCAAAAATGGTCAGGTATATTTCCAAAGCAACAATCATAACACAAAAGACGTTGGTAGAAATTATTTATGAAATGACAAGAGTCTCACAATCCTTCTGCTAGGACTTCAATGATTCATATATATGAATTACTGGGTATACCATACATACCTCTGTTAGTCACCAAAGTGGCCAACAGCGTCTATAAGAAAAAACTCTAGTCCATACCTGCAGCAAATTCATTCCCTCACAGGTTTCAATATTAATTTATCATAAAACTTTTGCTCCTAGAGGAAACAACAATGGAGCAAGGATAGAAATAAAGAAAACCAAAGGCAAAGGCCCTTTTTTTTTCCCCTCTCCCGTCGCAGAGCACAGGCTCCGGACGCACAGGCCCAGCGGCCACGGCTCATGGGCCCAGCCGCTCCGCGGCATGTGGGATCTTCCCTGACCGGGGTGCGAACCCATGTCCCCTGCATCGGCAGGCGGACTCTCAACCACTGCGCCACCAGGGAAGCCCGGCAAAGGCCCTTTAAATGACTTTTTTGTTCTTCTTCCAAGCCACCATTTTGTTCAATTTATTCAGGTAATATTAGGTATCTACTGTCACAAGTGCTAGCTCAATCCGCAGAGAAGTTTTACGTCCACACACAAATACACCATATTTCTATTTCATTTGCAAACACAGCAAAAATCCATGCTGATTATAAATGCAATGTAATAAATGTAAACAATCAAGGAAATAAGATCAAAGCAATGGCCCACAGGTATGTAGTAGCTGATGTTAAATACCTGTCATGGAAAATATTGAGGATATGGGCTTCCCTGGTGGCACAGTGGTTAAGAATCTGCCTGTCAATGCAGGGGACACAGGTTTGAGCCCTGGTCCGGGAAGATCCCACATGCCATGGAGCAACTAAGCCCGTGTGCCACAACTACTGAGCCTGTGCTCTAGAGCTCACGAGCCACAACTACTGCACCCACGTGCCACAACTACTGAAGCCCACGCGCCTAGAGCCTGTGCTCCACAACAAGAGAAGCCACCGCAATGAGAAGCCTGTGCACCGCAATGAACAGCAGACCCCACTCGCCACAACTAGAGAAAGCCCATGGGCAGCAATGAAGACCCAAAGCGGCCAAAAATAAATAAATTAATTAAATTAAAAAAAGAAAATTGAGGATACAAGCTACACACCAACAGTTTTATTCACTATTTGCTCAAAATAAAAAGTTGGAAGTACAAGCCTCTAAGATAGCCTCATCCACCAGAGGGCAGACAGCAGAAGCAAGAACCCTGCAGCCTGTGGAACAAAAACCACATTCACAGAAAGATAGACAAGATGAAAAGGCAGAGGGCTATGTACCAGATGAAGGAACAAGATAAAACCCCAGAAAAACAACTAAATGAAGTGGAAATAGGCAACCTTCCAGAAAAAGAATTCAGAATAATGACAGTGAAGATGATCCAGGACCTCGGAAAAAGAATGGAGGCAAAGATTGAGAAGATGCAAGAAATGTTTAACAAAGGCCTAGAAGAATTAAAGAACAAACAGAGATGAACAATACAATAACTGAAATGAAAACTACACTAGAAGGAATCAATAGCAGAATAACTGAGGCAGAAGAACGGATAAGTGACCTGGAAGACAGAATGGTGGAATTCACTGCTGCAGAACAGACTAAAGAAAAAAGAATGAAAACAAATGACAGCCTAAGAGACGTCTGGGACAACATTAAACGCAACAACATTCGCATTATAGGGGTCCCAGAAGGAGAAGAGAGAGAGAAAGGACCAGAGAAAATATTTGAAGGGATTATAGTCAAACACTTCCCTAACATGGGAAAGGAAATAACCACCCAAGTCCAGGAAGCGCAGAGAGTCCCATACAGGATAAACCCAAAGAGAAACATGCCAAGACACATAGTAATCAAACTGGCAAAAATTAAAGACAAAGAAAAATTATTGAAAGCAGCAAGGGAAAAACGACAAATAACATACAAGGGAACTCCCATAAGGTTAACAGCTGCTTTCTTAGCAGAAACTCTACAAGCCAGAAGGGAGTGGCATGACATACTTAAAGTGATGAAAGGGAAGAACTGACAACCAAGATTACTCTACCTGGCAAGGATCTCATTCAGATTTGATGGAGAAATCAAAGGCTTTACAGACAAGCAAAAGCTAAGAGAATTCAGCACCACCAAACCAGCTCTACAACAACTGCTAAAGGACCTTCTCCGAGTGGGAAACACAAAAGAAAAGGATCTACAAAAGCAAACCCAAAATAATTAACAAGATGGTCACAGGAACATACATATCGATAATTACCTTAAACGTGAATGGATTAAATGCTCCAACCAAAAGACACAGGCTCACTGAGTGGATACAAAAACAAGACCCATATATATGCTGTCTAGAAGAGACCCACTTCAGACCTAGGGACACATAGAGACTGCAAGTGAGGGGATGGAAAAAGATATTCCATGCAAATGGAAATCAAAAGAAAGCTGGAGTAGCAATACTCATATCAGGTAAAATAGACTTTAAAACGAAGAATGTTACAAGAGACAAGGAAGGACACTACAAAATGATCAAGGGACCAATCCAAGAAGAAGATATAACGATTATAAATATATATGCACCCAACATAGGAGCACCTCAGTACATAAGGCAACTGCTAACAGCTATAAAAGAGGAAATCGACAGTAACACAATAAGAGTGGGGGACTTGAACACCTCACTTACACCAATGGACAGATCATCCAAACAGAAAATTAATAAGGAAACACAAGCTTTAAATGACACAATAGACCAGATAGATTTAATTGATATTTATAGGACATTCCATCCCAAAACAGCAGATAACACTTTCTTCTCAAGTGCGCATGGAACATTCTCCAGGATAGATCACATCTTGGGTCACAAATCAAGCCTCAGTAAATTTAATAAAATTGAAATCACATCAAGCATCTTTTCCGACCGCAACGCTATGAGATTAGAAATCAATTACAGGGGAAAAAATGTAAAAAACACAAACACATGGAGGCTAAACAATACGTTACTAAATAACCAAGAGATCACTGAACAAATCAAAGAGGAAATCAAAAAATACCTAGAGACAAATGATAATGAAAACACGATGATCCAAAACCTATGGGATGCAGCAAAAGCAGTTCTAAGAGGGAAGTTTATAGCTACAGTCCTACCTCAAGAAACAAGAAAAACCTCAAATAAATAATCAAACCTTACACCTAAAGGAACTAGAGAAAGAAGAACAAACAAAACCCGAAGTTAGCAGAAGGAAAGAAATCATAAAGAGCAGAGCAGAAATAAATGAAATAGAAACAAAGAAAACAATAGCAAAGATCAATAAAACTAAAAGCTGGTTCTTGGAGAAGATAAACAAAATTGATAAACCATTAGCCAGACTCATCAAGAAAAAGACGGAGAGGACTCAAAAAAAAAAGAAAGTTGTAAGTATAAGAGTTTCACATACCTGAGAAAGATCAATGAAATGATTGGCTTCTGCCATCACCTTCACTCGGAAGTTTGTGCCATCATCTGGGCTCAGGGCATAACAGAATACCTGAAAGGCAGCACATAGTATATTTAATAACCTTGGCTCAAATCTTTCCAAAAGACACTGGGCTTAACACCTAAAAGTGACTATAAAGCTACCACTGTGGGTTTGTTTGGTTTTATAAATAGCGACTCTAGAGCAACACTAGTCTTACCTCAAATTTATCAGGATTGTGCATGCCTGGAATAGACTGCATAAGATGAGAAGTAGGATGATTCCCGAAGTCAGAACTCACGTATCCTACACGCAGTCGACCATCACTGAGCTTCAAGTCTTTCGGATGTTCATATGGTGGTTTATGAAGGACATTTATCTACCAATGGAATTCAGTGCTTGTTAGTAAAGTTGAGTCTATATGTAAATTTTCATCTAGGAAAACTGACTAAAAGCATACCTGTTAGAAATGGTATGCCCAGAATACTTCTTTAATTCATATAACCAGTCTAATACAACCTTAGCAATTGGTATAATATGCTTCATACTTTGACCTGTTCCTGAGGCCTATGAAGTAGCCCAAGCAAGTTAAAGTTGTAGGAAGGAAGCAGAGTGGGAAGAGCATGACAAACCCTGCATTTTAGAAAATTCTGTAGGGAAGCATTTTTTAAAAACACAATTACACCTAGCACTCTGCTCTATTCTGCTGAGAAAATTCCCACCTTTGATCAAGTACTGCTCTAATTCTCAAAGGTGAGTAGAAAATACCAAACACTTTATAAAAACTATGGTTTCAAAATTAAAGGAAAACACCATCAGCCTACTGTTAAGTATTTCAGTTAAGGATTCCACCTTATAGAATGGAAGGGGTTATGATCAAGACAGGACACAATGGGAGGGGGGCTTCTGGGCTGGCTCACGAAGCTTCATTTCTCAACTTGGGTGGTAAACACCTTATGATAACTCATTAAGCCATAAATTTGATTCATGTAGTTTTCTGTATCTGTGTTTTACTTTACAACGAAAAGATTAAAATGAAAGACTCGCACCTTATCCAAGCAGAGGTTCCCATGCCTCTCAGCAATAGCCTTCCTGAAGCCATGAGAAAGAGGATAGAGCATACTATGATGAGGATGCACAGAAGGCAACCTATTCTTCTCTAACTGGTCAGCCACAATGCTGACCAACTTCTTCATTCGCTCATCATAGTCTGTCCAATCACAGACAATCTAGAGGAGGCAAAAAGAAGTTATTATCCAGAAAACCTTACTCCAAGACTTAACATCCTATGTGTCTTTGGCCTAAAGTAATGTCAGATAACCCATTAAAAAACAGTGTCTCCAGCCAAGCTTGGATTAATATGGCACATACAATTAAAAAGTGATTACAACCCTGAAAGCCAATTACTGGCCCATTATTCTTTACCTGCAGGCAATGAGCCAAATTACAATAGGCGTCAGGAAAATCAGGTTTAAGCTTCAGAGCAGTGCGATAAGAAGCAATTGCTTCTGGAATATTCCCTGAATCCTGGAAATAAATAAAGTGGGATGGTTAAATTTTTTCCTAAAATTAAAAACATTAGGTGCTAAGATGCATATATTGTAATAAAATATATATAAAAAATAGTACCTTGTGAATGGAAGCCAGATTGCTGTGGGCATCCGCAAATGCAGGGTTAATCTGAATAGCACGAGTATAACACTGCAAGGCTCCCTGAACATCCTGCATCTCCTTTAGAGTGTTTCCCATATTAGAGTAGGCATCAGCAAAGGTAGGACTGATTCTAAAGGAGAGGACAAAGATTTTATTTCTCTAGTACAAAAACCTTTAACCCCCTGTAATATTAAGTTAGTCTGCTATTATTAAAAGTCCCACATACCAAATGTGCCAAATGCCAAACATTTAAAAACTTAGAAGAAAAAAATAAGGCTGTGAGTCTCTTACCGAATAGCCTCCTTATAATGCATCAGAGCTTCCTGCAGTTTTCCCTGCTGCTGCAATACACTTGCTAAATTTGAATGGGCAGCAGCAAACTCTGGGAAGACCTATAAAGATTCAAGATGATAACTGAGGTTTAAAAAAAAAATAACTGCTAAAACAGCAGTAATAACTTACCACAACAAGAACTTCGCTCAAGCACCTTTATATCCCTACACTTCTCTCCACCTTCTCCAAGTCTACTCATTCTTCAAAGCCAAGTAGTTCAAATTCTACCTCTTCCTTTCTTTTATACCTCTCCGTGTTTCAAAACATAATGAGGTAGACCTCTCCTCATCTTAGTTTATGCTGGTAACTCTAGCATCTCTCTTCGAAACTCCTACCACACCTACCAACCAACATTACAGCCATCAGGTACTGAAATTATATATTTACTGGTAACTCTTCTTGAACTCTAGCTTACTGTTTAAATTTTTTTGTGCCGATCTTATCTACCCATAAAATAACAAACTCAATGTTAAGGATTTTCTTGAATGTCACACAGGACCTCACTCATACCTTAGGTACTCAATTACTGGTTCAACGAATGATTCACCCACTATCTACTTTTACAAAAGAGGTGGATGACATGGCAAACTTAACTGCCTTCCCTCTACTATCACACAGACAAAATACCCAGCCACACCACCCTCAACATACTTCTAATGCTTTACGATACAAGCGAACTGCCTCTTCAATGTTTCCCTGTTCTCGTTTGATATTGGCTAGGTTATTCAGAGAGTCTGCATGGGTGGGACACAGCCGGAGAGCTGTATTGTAACAATCTTCTGCTTCGGCAACCTAAAAAACAAAACAAACTATTCAAAAACCTATACAGAGGAATCAGAGAGTCACCACTGATATTATTCTAACAATTGCTTAGTTAAGCCTAATGGCTGGTAATATTCCAGAAAACAGGTATTTTTGCTATTCTTCCTCTCATCTACAACTCCAAAATTAAACAATTTACCACCTCAATATTTAATGACAATATGTACAAAAATGACTTTTTAATGCCATCAGGTAACAAAGAAAGAGACTGAATAAAAATCCTTACACTGCCCTTCTCTTTGAGAGCGTTGGCTAGGTTGCAGTAAGCATCAGGGAAATGTGGTTGCAATTCAATAGCTCGCCTGTAGGTGTCTATTGCCAGATCTATCAGGCCTTGCTCATAGTATACACAAGCCAGGTTGCCATGTACCACTGCATGATTTGGACTCAAGCTTAGGGCACGAAGGTAAGCTGCCACAGCTCTATAAACAGAAACACACACACACACAATGCAACTAACTTTTAATGGATGCTTTGGTACAATTATTTCATTCTATACTCTATCAAAGTATATCAATTACAACTAGTTACAATTAATTCATGCCATACTATACTTAACCTCAAAAATCAAAGTTGCACCTTTATAAAATGTATTTTTACACTGAAAAATTTTCTATACCCCCGTAAGAAACAGACTTTCCTTTGACAACAGCAACAAAAAGTTGAAAGTCAGGATTTACTTAGCTTTCTGAATCAGACAGAAGGAATAATTTAGTCTAAAAGATAACCATTTCAACAGTTTTACAATAAAGGAAACTTCAACTAAACTCCTAGTGAGAAGGATAATGGCTTCGTGAAAAGCCAACAATGAAGTCAGGCAACAATAAACCTATAATAAAAGGTAATACAGCAGACCTGAGCGGGGGGGAAAGTAACATAGTAGAAAAGGAAAGTGTATTTCAATGACCCACTGTGATAATTTAAGTCCAAACTCAAGTGTTGATACAACAAAAACTCCAAATAGAACATTCCCTCACCTGTCAAAAATCCGTGCCTCTTTCAAGACATTTCCTAAATTGATATAAGCATCCAGAAAATTGGGGTCAAGGGTGACAGCCTAAAAATTGCAAGACAGTTACTTAGAGCAAGTTAGGATTTCAGATTAACTTCCCAATTACAAGTTTTTAGTCTGAGATAATTTTAGACCTCCAATTACATTTTCTAGTATAATTAAATCTTATTTCTTTCATTTTTAAAACCCAATTATTTTAGTACCCACTCATTATTCACAAATCTCAATGTTACCAAAATAACTTCCCATGTAATGTAAGAGCAAAATGTGTCCTGAAGGGAAAAATTTTAAATTGGGTCTGCTCCAATTTTATTGAGCTGAACACTTCTCATGGTTGGCCCCATTTTATTCTCAATTAATCAGCCTAGCTCTTCTAAAAAAATAATGGCAGGAAGAAGCAGCAAGCTCTAACTGAATAAGGAAATACATACCTCAGTAACTACAACTGTATACTCAGACCTTAGTAAGATATGTAATTAGAGCTGTATACTCAGTAAGATACATTACTTCAAGGGGATACTAACCATTAAATGGTTCATTCAGATAGTTCTGAAGCTGTCTTAAAATATGACCAGATATATCTACAGCAGTAATTCTCAACACTGGCAGTATATTAGAATTCACCTCCTAAATGGAGCCTGGGTTCCATCACAGGCCAGTTAAATCAGACCCTCTGAAAACGGGGCCAGGATATCCATATCTTTTACAAGCTCCTCATGTGCAACCAAGGAGAACCACAGAGCAAGAGAGTAGGTACTCCTATAGTGTAATGAATGTAAACCTGAACTGAAATACTGAAAGGTAAAGGTAATGAGTAACTGTGAATATATTTAAGACTCATTAAGAACATTCCTCTTCACTTAGATGGCAACTCTGCTGCACTTAACTTACTTAGATTGTCTATAGTAATAGATGTCCACCCCCAAAATTTTTTTATTATGGAAAATTTCAAATATATACCAAAGCAGAGGAATATAACCTCCAAGTCTCCATTACCCAGCTTCAACAATTAAAAAATCATATTCAATTTTATTTAATCTATATTCCAACCTAACTCGCCCTCTTCCCAGATCATTCTGAAGCTAATCCCAGACATATCAGTTCATTTGAAAATTTTTAGGGACAATACAGGAATACTTTTTCCTCCTAACATAACTACAATACCAATATCACACCTAAAAAAGTGACAGCAATTCCTTAATATCATATACCCATCCAGTGGTCCAATTTCTGATTATCTTTGATTGAGGATCCAAATAAGACCCATACAATTAACATGTCTTTGTGAGTTTCTTCAAATCTTTTAAATTAAAAGTTTAATTTAAATCTTCATTTTTATCCCTGTAATTTGTTGAAGAAATCAGATCACTGTCCTATACAGCTTCCCATAGTTTGAATTTGCTGACTGCACCCCTATGGTGTCCTTTAATGTGCTTATTATGTTTCCCTGTCCCATGTATTTCCTGTAAATTGGTAGAACTACAAGCGTAATCAGATTTGGGTTCTTTGCTCTTTTTGCAAGGCTACTTCACTGGTGGAAGTATTTACTTCTATCACAAGGTACAAAATGTCTGGTTGTGTCTCTTTTTTTTTTTGCCACTGATAAATGCCTAAATTTATTATTGGTTATACTCTGATTCTATCATTCCTACTTCATTTATTAGCTGGAACACTTGTATAAAGAGAAATTTCCCCCATCAACTACTGGGTTACCCTGATGTCCAGTTCATACAGGAGAGAGAGGACAACTGTTTAACCAGTTCTCAAAATGAGTTGCTCCTTATCTTCCAAAGATGACCCATGAATTTCTTCTTAGTATAATTATACTCATGAACTTAAATGTATTTGATAAGTTTCAGTATAGTTCAGTTATTATTCCCATTGATGCTCAACTCCCATCTTTAGCCAGTAGGAGCCTCTTCCAGTTGCCTCCTGAGTCCTTTTGACATAAATATATCAAAACTTCCTTGCTTTCTGGCACAACAAGGCACTCCAGATTATTTTTGTACATTTCCTGCCCCAGATCTGGAATCAGTCTTTTCACCAAGAAACTCTGCTTCTTTACAGTAAAGCTGCCCGTTTAAAAAAAGAATTTTTAATTACTGAAGTACATTTTCAATGCTAAACTGGAAACTGCCATATACCATCCAGCAAATGCTGCAATACTGTCAAGAGAAACAAAGATATTATGTGACTGATTAAGTAAAGGCCTATTATTTAGTTCTAGTAGAAACACCCTGCATACATGAGCACTTCAAAAATACCAATTATTAATTTAACGGCTAACCTTTTCAAAGTGATGAATTGCAAGCCAAATCTCCCCTTGTGCATTGAAAACACAGCCAAGATTACTCCAAGCTACTGCAAAGTTCGGTTGCGTCTCAATTGCTTTCAAATAACATGCCTTAGGAGGGGTTAATGAAAGAAGAAGATGGGAGGGGAAGGAGGTAAAGGGAAAGGGGAAAATTTATAAAGGGGAAAAAAAAAGATTGGGGGAGGGGGGAAGAAGGTGATATCATTATTCCTTCTCTGACCAGCCAAAAGTGACCCTGCAGCATAGGCTCGCTTGCGCCAAAACTAATGCGCTGCCACAGCTGGCTGCTCCTGCGCCTGCGCCACCAGAACCCAGGTGCAAACCACCATGTTCAGTTCTGCCAACCAATGACCAACCCTTACACTGGGGACTTAACCGGGAAGTCAGTTGCCTTAAGACTCTATGCTGGACTTCTCTTATCTGAACACCTAAGGGCTCTTGCTCTTGTTTTCAAGTGTTATCTGGAAGGTGCCACTTAAGGCTAAGTTCCTCCCCCACCCAAGTTTCCCAAAGTCTGTTCTATGATGTGTTAATAGTTATCACTGGAAAAAAAGATTTCACGATCAAATAAATTAGGAAAACAGAAAACAGGTTTCTTGACTACAGGACTTCCCTAAGCCTTTAATAGTATATACACGGTTCCCTGAACTTAGTTGACCATGGAACTCTTCTTTCACTGGACGTTTTATGAGAATACCTATAAAACACATTTTGGGAAATGCTGCTCTAAATAAACAATAATGTTCCTCACTAACATCAAAACTATGCTACTGAGGAGGAAAATGTTTTTCTGACAAGCCAGATATCATAAGGCCAGGCTATAAGTCACATCCTCACAATGCCCGTCTCCCAAGGGGGACTGAAGCTGAAACCTCATATGACAGGACTGCACCTAGGTTGAGGTCCCTGTAATGCGAGCGCAAACATCGCTTGCGCAACCTAACAGCATCGCACTGCGCAATCGCTGCGAACTGCTGCGCTACATAGAACACCCCTAGACGCAGCAAACGGCCAACCAGATCCATTAATCTACTAGACAGGCCCATAGAGAATATTTGTTTAATGAGATTAGTTGGACTCGAGGTATGTTAAAACCCAATTTTATCCAAAAAGGCTACAAAATAGGACTGAGGGAGCCAGTCAATCAGATTACTCATCTAGTCAACCGTTCACAGGGGCTCATTCGCACGCATTGCGCATTAACGCTGCGCAGCCTTTGCGCTACTGCAGGGTCACAGCGCATCATCAGAAGAGCAGAATGCTGCAATCCAAACAAAGAAGAAAAAAGGAAAAAATGAACAACAAGAAGAGTTAGAAGCTTTTACTAGTAAATTATCTCTAATAATTTTTAATATCAATTAACTTTTACTTATCTTTGACAGAATTGTGGCTATAGTATAAAACATTCTCTTACATAACTTGCTTGTAAATAAAATTATTTTAAGCTGTTTCTGAAGCCACAAGACAGAAGATTCAGGCATGGAGGCAAATTGTTTTGCTGTGGCAGTTACAAACCCGTTACCATATTTCTCATCATGTGACTTTTCGGTGCGTTCCTTGCTGGAAGAGGAGGAGGTGTGTGTCTGCCCTAGATCCAGGCCTCGAGCTCCCTTCAGCGAGGCACCTTACGCATGGAATAGGAGGTTTCACCCACCTGAAACCTTCTAAATACAATATCAATGGTGAAAAACCAAAAACAAGAGAGAAAATAAAAACAAGATCATTAGTAAAAGTTCAACAAAGCAATTGAAATTCTTTGGATGTCTATTACATATGGGAATGAGGACAGTCTCAAGTCTGTAATATGGGAAACATGCAGAAGGGAGAGGGTTAATCAGGGCTATTGCATACAGCAGGGATTTTTGCTGGAAGAAAGGCTCTTCATTTTCTACAAAGACAACTTAATTTTGCTTCCATCTACTAGGAATATGCTGGCTTGAATTTTCAAATGCACTGATTACAAAAGAAATACATTGCATTTCACTCAAGAGTATTTTCTTGTTCACTAAGTTCTCACAAAAACAGAATAACATTTTTCAAACTAGGTGTCTCCAGAGCTCTGAAATAAAGAAGTCAGCAACCTAAGGCAGGCGCAATGTCTCAGCCTAAACCGATCTCTAAAGCTGCAGTGAAGTGCAATTCATGTTAGCTGTCCGCTTGGTGGGGTGACAATTAATAGAAGCTTATCAAATATTTGTTCTATAAATTACCAATTAGATTTATCAGCTAAGACTGAAATCAATTACAATTCATTAGCTGGAAACCTACATAAGGTTAATCCAAAGTGTCAGTAGAATTTATGAGCTATGCACTTAAAACTAGTGCCTTTTAACATCATATGGTGCTGAAAAGCCTTCTCCCTCCCTGGATGAAGCAGTCAAACAGACAGCTACGCTGCGCATACACTCCACGTATTAGCATGCGCGTGGGGCTCAGAGCAACAGGTGGGAGTTTCAGAAGCATTCTGGTTTCTCCCCACTCCTCACCCCTGCAGCGCGGTTGCGTAAGGTGGCTTGTAACAAGACAATTTCATTTATAAATTTAATTTAAAATTATACCAAAAGCTTTAATAACCCAACCTGGTGTTCAAATTCTTTATTTGGAAACACAGAATGCTAAAAGCCACCTTTCCACTTGGGCAAGTTTTCTTTCGATCAGTCCATTTCCCAAACAAACCAGCTTTGTCCTTCTGACTTTTTTTTTTTTAAAGGAGGTGGGATGGGGAGGAATAAAAGAAGGAAGTAAGAAGAAAAGAAGGTAGACAACTAGGATTGGAAAAGAGGAAAAGGAACTTGGGGAAGGGAGTGAGGACAAGAAGGGGCAGGATGTTCCAATTATTAATTTGCAATCATTTAACAGCCTTTCTTCCACTGTAAAAAGGGTGAGGAAGATGAAGGGAGGAAGGTTAAATAAGAATTTTAAATGCCAGTATTACAGGGTAACATTTGGATGAAATTCTTCTCCACTTACAAGCCACAAAGGACTTAGAAGAGCAGCATTTTCAATGGCACCTGCATCATATAGGAGTCTTGAGCCAAATCACAGGCGCTCTGCTTGTCACCAGCAGGCAAGCCTCAGATTTGAAGGAATGTTATTTATTCCCACATAAGATCATGATGGAGCCCGCTGTTATAAAGATGATCTAGCTCAGCAGAAAGGCTCCAAAATGTTCAGGTTCTTGCTTTACCCCCAGATTTAGAACAGATATGCCAAATCCTGGCCCTGCTCTAGTCTGAGGCGATTCATGCCGTCAGTTTTCCTCAGTTTCATAGGACTGTTTTGTGAAGATAGCTCAATGAAGAGTTGAAGACTTGGCAAAAAGTACAAGTATCCATAACACTGATGTTTAAATGTGTTCTATCAAACACCTACCTTGGCTTCTTCCAAGCGACCCAGGGCTTTGAGCAGGTTCCCCAGGTCACTGCGAACACAGTACAAATCCTAGAAACCCAGAGATACTCTGTCATTAATTATACTCTGCTTTGTCAACCAAAGATATCTTGAAATTACTTTTACGTATCTAGCTCCATCATTTTATTGTCAACTAGAGAGACTGCTTGACAATTTAAGAACAGGAACACAATCCCCTCCATCCTCAATTCCAAATTCAAAAAAATTTTAAAAACTCATTTGATGATTAAATCTGACTTGAACTAGCATGAAGTTATTTACAGAATTTATTGATCCCACTTAATGTGAATATGCATACCTTCTGCTGCAGAAATATAAATGTGTTTTACTAGAAGGTGCTGCTCCAGACACACCTGGGAGTCATATATGGTATTATCATCTTTCTAAAATCCTAAAAACTCTGAATTTTATGATGCATTTGATCCCACCAGTTTCAGATAAAAGACTATGGGCCTTGCTATAGCTTCTCCTCTCCCCAAATGTTAGTCACGTTAAAAAAAAAAAAAAAAAAGCATCAAATGTTTGTTCAACTATTTTGTTCAAGGTTATGATGAACCACTACTATATCGAGGGTCAAAAATTTTCCATAGTGGAAAAAAGGATTTAGCTGTGATTAGTTATTGGCAAACCTACCCTTAGGCTGTCAGACGTATGTAGAAAACTTGACTTCATTTCACTATTAGACAAAAGGATTACCATCCAACCAAAGCTTTAATCCTGGCACCTGGCACCTGGCACTAGATTACTCATTAGTATTAACTGCCATTAGAGTTGAGTGGGCGAATAATGAAAAGCAGTCGACTCGGCTTTTTATTAGCAGCACAATTGTGTTGCTAGTCATCTGACTCACCAGTCCGTTCATCAGTATGAAAGACACATCAGAACAGTGAGCTTAAGTTTTTATTTGTCCTTGGTTTGCCTTATCAGTCAACAAGCAAAGACAATGGCAATAAGGAGTAAGCTTATCGTTCCAAACTGTTCCACGTGTGGAAGAGCCTTATACTAAGTCCTAGAAAGTGAAATTTTGTCAACTGTGCCAAAGTATCATCATATATACTATTCTATGTGCAACTGTATTATGGTTTCCACAATCAGGTGATTAATTTTACTGATAAACAGCTTTTGTGATTGTATATTATCACCCATCCAAGTGAACAAAAAGTCAGCCAGCAAAGAATAGGCTGCCACAGAACACCCTTACGGTTGGCCATACTGAGTCAGTTCCATGAGCTTCCTGATCTGTCTGTCCATAGAGCAATGACTAGTGTTTTGGGAGAAAGTGGTGGTCTCCTGTGACCTCAAGCACAAAAGGCTAATACTAATCCTCATAGGTATCATTAATCTTATTACAGACTTAGCATCCTCTAATGAGCCTAAGTATTTTTCAACCCTATTTATACTCTCAGAAGTAATGAATTCTATAATCTTGCTATCTACTTTGTATGATTTTTTTCCCCTAAACTTTAAGGGCTACCATTATGTTTTGGCAGACCATGACTGAACAATCCAATCTGTTCAAACAAACTCCTTCTACTATATCTCATTATCGTGGTTATACATCTTTGGACTTTTACCAGTTCCTATGCCTTTTCTGAGCCATAATAATCAGAAGTCTTGCAATAATTCTCCAACAATGACCCTAATGGGTTATACATCTTAGCCAACTGTTGCATAATTTTACCCTCTAGTTTCTATAAACTCTTGGATGCATGCCATCCAAGTACTGACAGTGTATGTATCTATATTTAGTTATATCATCTAGACCCATTACAGCATACTAAATCAAGTTAACACAATGCCCACAGTTAAAAATAGATTATCTTCAAGATCACTATAAAATAATCAATAAGGCAGTTTTAGAAAAAGGTAAAACATATCATATTAAATATAATAGTGAAATCCAATTCTCCCATTGGAAATCCAAACCTTCATGCATGAATAACTAATTTCCAGAAAATTCAAGGATACCACTATTCTCCCCAAAGTTCAAAATCTGAGACATCAGTTCTGCTTCATTAGTCACATCTAAACAATATCTGCTAAGAGAATCACAATTCTCAAACCCGGCCCATTGTATCCATTCCTAGGTTAATATCTTCTATGCAAACCTTTATTCAATTCAACAATATGCCTGGAACTGTAGGGAAATAAATTAATAGACTCCTCATCTTCAAAGGGCTTACAACCTATGTGGAAAGACAAAACACATACATACTAAATAGCCACATAGTGGTAAAGAAATGAACTCAAGGAAGAAATTTTAAGCCGGGCCTTAAAGGATGAGTACGGTTTTAACAGACAAAGGAGGCGGACATTGCAGACAAGGGAAAATAGTATGAATAAAGGTAAGGAGATGGAAATGAGTAAGAATCTGCTGTATAACAACCCTTCCTGAGATAGCATTTATTCTTTATTCCCGCCTTTCCTCCTAGAGTCCCCCCACTCCCACCCACAACATCTATATACACACACGAAATAAAATCAGGTTGATTAAAGCCTACAGTAGTTCTCAATTGCCTCTCAAATTAAATTCAAACTCCTCAGCCTCTATTCTTTCTCAATCTTCCAATTGACTCTCCTCTACTACGCTCACTTCTTGTTACTACTTGACTCACCACTTCAGCCAAGGAAGTCTACTTGCTATTTACCTTCCTACAGAATGCTTAGGTTATAAGGATCCACTCGAGAAAATCTTCTGATTAATACTCCCTAAGAATAATCATCTGAGGAGCTTACACCTTTTTTCCTTTATGGGTCAGGTCCTGTCTCATATTATAATCCACAGCTCCCCCCACAACACATCTCCCCAATTCCTAACAAAGCACTGTACACGCAATAAGCACTCAAGTATTTAAATGTGACATTTGCACAGCAAACTTACAAAAAGCAGAGCAGAGAGGGACAGAAATACAGTCGACCCTCTGCATCTGCAGGTGCAGAAACTGTGGACTCTGAGGGCCAACTGTACTACACCACTGTTTATAAGGGGCTTGAGCACCCACAGATTTTGGTATCCGTGGGGGGGGTCCTAGAACCGAGCACCCACAGATTTTGGTATCCGTGGGGGGGTCCTAGAACCAATCCCCCACAGATACCTAGGGATGACTGTATAAGGTTTTCTACAGTTTAGCTGTGTGACTGAGACTCGTTAACAGTAACAAATAACACGACAGTAACACGTGATGGTCAGGATGCCAGTAGCTCTCAGTGCTATGCATCCACAATCAAAACAGAAGCAATGGTTCAAAAACCTATAGACTCAGAAACAGAGTTCTTTAGAGCAACGCAGTATTATAGCCATCTTACAAAGAACATTTTATACATAATTCATAAAAGGGATTGCCAAGCATGGGCAACTCTAGTGAGTTATCATGTGAAAGATTACCGGCTGCAACAGCACCTTCCAATACAATGGACTAATATTTTAGTGAAATTATTAAATCACCCAATATTACAGAAGCCAATTCAGAATGTAAAAATATGAAACAGCTCTACTTCTTAAAAGTAATTTCTATAATCAAGTCACAGAATAACTTCTAAACTGACATACCATTAACTTAAAAAGACAAACACTATTGAAAACAGGTTGCCAAGACTACCACCTTAACATTTTACTTTTTCACTACTGCAAAACCAAAATAACCTGAGTTTCTTTAACTATTTTTCATAGAATGCCAACTACATCTGTGATTCAGGCCAGCAATGCACTGCCAACAAGAGCACAATCTAGGAACAGACTCAAGATTCTCTGTCAGTACTGAATTGACACAGGCATTTGACAGTAAGCTTAAATCTAGTTAAGACTAGATACCCTGAAATGAATTAAAACATGATCACTACGGTATATTTAGGTGAAATCAAGGCAGTAGGCACAGTCCCTTTTTCATTCTTACTGGTAAAGACAGAGAAATACAGCAGCACCTTCCACTAGAAGAAACAGAACCAGATGGGAATGCACAGCTGTTCAATGCCTTCAAGGGGTAGTCCCATGATTTATTTTAGTATTATCTTACTTCTTTGGTAGGGCACAATGATAAGCTTCCTGTTAACAGGTTAGATATTGAAAAGCATGGTTCTGTCTCCCACTTTAGCTTTCCCTTCTCATCATACTCCTACAGTTTGGTATACTGTCAGCAGCAATGACTGCTCTGCGATACATGTAGGCAACTGGAAACCTGAGCAAAGGGGATCAGAGTTCCAAGATGTTTGGGCCCACGGCTGTGTAAGAGGGCACAAGTGAATGTATATGTAATCAACAAGTGAAGGATGGAACCAACCTTAATTAATAAAGGGAAAGAATTTACTGTGACAATTAGGTACACAAGTGAGCCCTGAGCCTTGGGAAGAACAAGGTCCAAGCCCCAGTGGCAGCACATACAGGGTTCCCTAAAACTTTCTGTAACTAGCTAGATGGTACTGCAATAAAAATTACAAAAAGTCACTCAAATTTACATATATATGCATTGAGTATCTCCAAAAGGATACATAAGAAATCAGTTTCATCAGCTACCTCCAAGAAGGGTAGCTGGGAGACTTTTCACTGTATCCATACAAAAAGCAATAAATAAAATTTAAAATTTAACAATCAAAATTAATGGAAAAAACAACTGTTAATAGATATGATAAAAAGTGATTTCAGATCTTTGCATAAACTACTATATTAAGCTTCAGTTTCCCACCTGTAAAATAAGGATAAGGGACAGCAGAATGGTTTTCAAATTGTGCTCAAGGGCTGCCTTGAGGGGTGGATGCCCTCTGGGTACCCAGATAAAAAGGGCTTCCTTTATTTCTTCTCTCTACAATGTTTGCTTTCAAGATATTCAGACTCAGGTTTTAACATCCACTTCACCATTACTAGCTGTTTGATCCCAAGAAAGTTAACATAACCCCTGAGTCTGTTTTTAAGTGGTAAAATTGGAACAGATACCATCTACTTTAAAGGATCACTGTGAGCATTAAGAAAGACCAACGTCTGATTGGCACAATGTCTGAGCACATAGTAGACTTTCAATAAATGGTAGCTATAATAGTTATTAACCACTTCAAGGGTTGGTGCAAAGCTAAATGTTGACGACGTAGCTCAAAAACATATTCTTAAATTTTTTCTGGATTCCTATAATCTCCCTTTTATCACTTTCCTGTTATGTCTATCTTATTTCCCTAACTACATCAAAAGTTCTAAGGGCAAGTCTTACTTTTTCTGTGTACCTTTCAGAAACCCTGACACATTGTGAACTTAATGTCTGCCAACTGGGCCTCACTTGTTCCCAGGAAAACATCTGCAATTTAGACAAAAAATTTTTTAGAACTAATCAAAAGCCTGGTGTGCATACTATCACCTCTATTCTACCACTTCTAATTATGTAGAAAGAAAAGAGGATAGAATATTGAGGAAAAAAATTTGCAGCCTAGTTTTCATGTCACGGATCCATATATTGACATCTTAACTATTCTATATTACAGACTAAGGCCCTTCTTCCACTATTCCTTGAAAATCAATTAACCGTTGCAAACATGTTATAGCAGAAGTTATCCAAATTTAATCAAAAGAGCCCAAAGAAACAATGTCATGTGTTCTGTACTTTTACGGGCATTATAAAGATAGATGTAGAGTTTCTTGCAATAAGGATAATTTTTATGCTCTCAAATAACTTGCTAGATAAAATAAATTTTTAAAAAATATAACACAGACCTAAGTCAAAGCAATTTCACCATTTTAAGTAGACAAAACATTTCCAAACTCTTGACTTTTTTCCATGCAAAAACCTATTTGTGTCTAAAGTATCAAACTGTTTCTTTCTAGGCTTTTGTGAAGGGAAAATAATAACCATTAAAATTATACTCACAGGATTGTACTGAAGAGCAGAGACGTAAGCTTGTACTGCCCCTTCCATGTCTCCTGCTGCTACCAAAGCGGCTGCCAGGTTAATGTAACCATCGATGAAATCTGGTTTCAGACGCAATGCATGCCGATAATGCTCAATTGCTTCCTGCAACTGCCCTCTTTCCTTGTACACATTCCCCAAATTCGAATAGGCTTCTGCCAGAAGAGGGTTCTGTTTAATTGCCAGAGTACTAAAGTGGGCAGATCTGGAAAAGGGGAAAAGTATTCATGCATGGGTATGCATGTTACAGAAAGAAGGTATGGCCCATATGCAACTCAGTTTCTGAAGATCCTGTGTATTGCTCGTTATATAATAATACATTATCTTTTAACTAGCGCATAGTAGGAAAAATTTTGGAAATCAAAGTTTTTCAGAAGTGGAGGCATTCCAGATTTCAAATTGGAACACTCTTTTTTCTTATGAGATAAAATTCTTAACTAGAGTCTCATTACCAAACTGCTTCATTGTAAACCATGATCGTTAAGATCAAGAATAAAAATGCTATGTGCGTGAGTCTCATTTTCCATTTCTTGAAAAGATTCAATTACGCACACCTTTAAATGTCTAAATAAGCCAAAATGACAATCTATTAAAAGGATAAGAACACCGATTCTTCCCTTTTGATTAATTCAATTGATTAGCTAAAAGTAGCACATCATAATGACTTGATGGCATCTGCAACTTGAACCACATATGCACCTCCTACCACAGCATATACACCATCACCTCTGAGCATTTCTGTCCCTCAAGCTGACAAATCTTACAAAGGTGAGAGTGGATGCTCAGATGTATACTAAGAATAATTACCTGAACAGTTTTTAAAAAGCAGCAGACGTAGGTGGAAAGAACTAGAAAAGGTCCCTAGTCATACTGATAATATAACCACAAAAGGAGGGAAGAAAAACTGGCAGCTGGGCATGTCACAAGTGGGCAAGAGAGCAGATGTGCGTTGGTGGCTCCAGGTGAAACCCAGTACTGGAAAAATTTCAAGTTCAAATATTTAAGTATCATTTTTCAAGCTTAGCACCCAGAGGCAGCAATCACCAGCATCACCCCCACATCTCCTACCTGTCCAGCCTTCGACACTGGAAGTGTATAGATGAAAGTAATAAAAGTACACCAGTATTGTCTGGCTCTTGTCTCCAGAGCTGCATGCAGTGTCTCTCAGCTGCCTCAAAATCTCCTGCCTGATATTCTCGATGTGCCAACTCAGCTAACCCTTGGAAGGAAAGCATACGTTTCGTTGGTTCTGGAGAATCATCAAAACATTTGAGGGAAGGGGGGGGGGAAACAAAAAGTTAGAAATGCAAACAAAAAAATGTAAAAATATGGTATATTAAACTTAAAGATGAAAATGCTTGAAACTATGTAAAGCACTAGAGTGTTCTGCACGTTACTGATACCCCCAAGTTAATATCAAGTGCAGAACTGGCATCTTTAGAATTCACCCATTAACTTTCTTTCCCAGGCCAGACAGAAATATTTACTTCCAAAGGAGATTACATAATGACAAAAAATACTTTGCATCTTTAAATTACAAATCATAAGTAGCATCTAAAGATTTACGAAACATTATTCCTCATACCTTAGTTAACACAGAAAAACAAAATATAAAACATGTGATTTGCAAGGTCACATAGATTTAATAACGTCAGAATAACCTACTGGGAAACTTAATACTTTGTCCCGTGTTTTAAGTTGGATCTGTGGGGGCTGAGGTACTGGTAACTATCTCTTAACCTGGGTTGGGGGCACCATATGCTAGTGAACTCAATTATATTGTTTTTGTATATTTCACAACTTAATTTTTTAATTACTTTAAGGGCAACACTAGAAACAAGCATATGGGAAACAAAACTAAAAGTCAAGGTGCTATTTTTAAAACAGCTGGTAAACAAGATGAATTCATCTGTCAAGAGCCAAAATATTTAAAGGGATCATCAAACATTTTAAATAAAGACCCAAGATTACATTGCTCCTCTACCATCCCAAACTCACATTGAGACCAAATTAGCTAAATCCCACGCACACTGGTTTAACACTAGCATTTTCCAAAGACCTCGGATACTGACTAAAGGATTAAGACACTGCAAACAACCCTGTGTAAACCAAGCAGTTACCTACAACTGCAATGATTTTTTAAAATGGGAAAACACTAAAATATAAAACCATTCGATAAAGCGCAACAGAATAACAAATGAAAGCACTTTGCTGTGTGTAAGTGACTTCGTTCAGATACATAAAGATAAAGGGTATACATCTAAAGCCCAGAGAGGGAAAACAACAACAAGCTACCTAAGTATCAATTGTAAATACTTACTTAATAATACATTACTGGGAATTTGACCACACCACTTTAACTAGATAGCGTGGGAAACCTTGTACAAATTACTTAAATTCTACCAAGGTCAGAGTGACAAGCTCAAATTTGAGCCTAGACCCTCAATCATTAGAGCTGGCAAGCGAACTGTATTCACAGGAACGCAAAGTAAATTTCCTAACAGAATGCACAGCTAGCTGACCACTAACATAAGAGCAGAGAGACCTGCATCCAACTCTGGGGGCGGTTATATCTATGAGAGAAACTAGAAAATCACATTTTAGACAAGCCTCTAGAACTTCCTAGCTCCTTATTTTAAGACATTATTAACTTTTCAAGGCCGCCTGCTATTTTAACGCTCGATATGACAACTTCCTCAAATAAAATAACACGTTAGAAAAGGGCAAGCTAGTACAGGAGAATCTAGGACAGAATCTTAAATCTTTAAAAATCCCTGAGAGGGAGGGGAACACTGACTAATAACTAATCCCACTACCTACAATCATGGCTAAGACAATTGAAGATTCACTTCTTAGTGCACAAATGTTCAAAAACAATAAAACCCTTGACACATCTCAACTGAGAAATCAACAAAAAAATAACCTCGTGGGAAACCTTAGAACCGCAGCCCAATCCCCCCTCCCTCCCGCCCCAAATAGCCTCAATATGGAAAGGCAGCTGAAGGACACTCCTATAATTTGGTTGTTTCCTTATTTTTAGTACCAAATACTCTCGACTAATTGTCTAAAAGGGCAACCGCCTTGCACTTGTGCAGCTACACTCCAGTTGCTTTACAAACTCTTCAAGCAGGGATGAAAACTTAAAAAAAATACACCCCCTATGAATAAAGAGATACCGGGCTAAAGAATGGGGATGGAAGACCCAGAGGCGGCGGCGGCGGAGGAATACAGGGAGAAAGTAACACAAAGCGAGAAACTGGCGGGCAGGATGGTCAACGCCAAAGCCCCAGCACCAGGGTGGTTTCTCCCCAAGGGTAGGAAGTGGACCGCAGGGCTGGCAACCTCGCGAAGGAAAGGGTGTGGCTCCCTGCGGGAGGGGAGGGAGGAGGACAGGGTGGGAAATCCAGGCTGGGGGCAGCGAGTAGAATTGAGCGATGGCAAAAGGAACCCCTGGAAATTTCCAATCGAAACTGGGGCCACTCAACCGAAGACACAGCAGAAAGGCGCTGCCCGGGGGGTGCTGCTTCAAAATCCTCTCGTCGAGGTTACTCGAAGCACACCCAGGAGCTTGTGCCCGTCCTTGGGGTGATACAAAGTGAGGATACGATTACCTCGGAACGGCACCCGCGCCCTCGATTGACAGAGGACCACCAAATCGGGCTAAGGGGAGCAGGGTGGAGGAGGACGTGGAGGGGGAAGAGGAGGGGGCGGTGAGCTGAATTAGGAGAGAATACGGCGGGGAAGGCAAGTGAAAGGCAGCGAGAAGGGCAGGGATTCCAATGCAGTCCATTCCAAGACATCCTAAGCGCGCACGTGTGGAAGAAGCGTCCCGAGAGAGTAGAAGGCTAGAAAATGCACAGGATTACAAAGCAAGAAAGGAAGCAAAAAACAAGCAAGCGAGAGGAAATGTTTAAGGAACGGACGACAGCAGAAACCCCGATCGGATGCCGGTAGACGACGAAAAGCTCAGCGATGCCACTGATGTAATGGGGATGGCTAGAGGAAAGGGAGTGATGAGAGGCAAAGGACGGCGCGAGACCCCAAGGGGGCGTCTGCCAAGGTAGAACAGACACCGGTACCTGTGCTGTCGGCCACGTTGCCCACGGAAGACGCCATCTGGAGCTTCTGGAGGGAGTGCGAAAAGGGGGTAACTGAGTCCCGCTGCCGCCACTACTGGCAAGAATGTTTCTAGAGGTAGCAAATACGAGGGCAGCAGCCGTACCACTGCTTTGGCAGGCTTAAGCGGCGGCAACAGTACAGGCACCGAACCTTAGAAACTCTGGTTGGCCATCTACCTCTCACGGTCTTGAAATGGCGGCGACGGCTCCTCGGCCGAGACAACACGGACCGGAACTACTTTCTGTTACAATCAAGTACCAGCGCGGAAGTAGCGCGGTAACCACTTATGTGATCAAAATGACTATAATCAAAGTCACTCTTTCCTATGTAGCCTTCCGCACAGGGCCCATTGCGACAAACACGATTTGTGTCGAGAGCGCATGCGAGCAACCCTGTCAACCCGACTCGCGGCTAGGGCACTGTCTGGGGCAGGACCGTCCAAGTTTTCTACTAGCGAAGCGGAAGATGAAAAAGAAACATACACATGATGGCTACATTTTTGGCAGAGTGGTAAAGTATAGTCCACTACCCAGCCAAGAACGTAGATTTTAATAGAAATACCAAAGGCGTCTACAAAAGTTTCATCAACTTTATTCGTACAAAAAGGGATAGTTACAAGGTTGATGAATCAATTCTGAGCAAGTAAATTTAAATGGTTATATTTCAAAGGCTGGAATTCAAAACGATGGCAGAGAGGGTTCCAATTAGAACACGTCTTTATTCTGATTCCAGCCATTGATTTAAGCACTTTGATGAAAAAGATTGAGAGTTTCACAGGGCCAGGTGAACCCAAGCATCTCAGATTTGGGCCATATAGCCCGAAATTTCCAAATCCTTTTGGTGTTCAGGATAGTTTTGCCCACAGTATTATGGCAAATGCTTCATAACTCGGGGACATGCTGAGAGTTTGCACTCCAAAGGCAGCAGCCATAAAAATGTTAAAGACGATTCATATTCCTCAAAATCCATGACTCTTCTGAGTTGTGACTTCATTTCCACCACGTAGCTCTGCAGAACGGTACAATCAGTGATATGTAACTCAAGGCAGCTCAACAATGATAAATGGATTCATTTGCCATCTACCTAAACCACACGTCGAGACTGAAACTAAATTGAACTTATTGAACAAATCAGTTCTTTATGATCTCCTGCAGTTTCAAGTCCACTGTTCGGACATTTTGTCACATTGGTATTAATTTGTATCTCATCTCTTATTCCAGGAAGGATTTAAGGTAGCTTGCCACATCAGCAAGAAATTATAAACCAATGGAGGCAACAAGTTGTGTCTCTCGGAGCCTTCTTTTTTCCAAGAAAAAAAAAAAAGTCCTTGATCTAAGAAAGCAAGTCGGTGAATTTCTTCAAAATGTTTCTACTACCTAGCCAACTGCCTACACACACACACACACACACACACCCTTAAGTCCTAAAATTTTGCCTCAATTTCTTTGAGACAGCTCACATACTGTTAATTATGGATATGGGCACAGAGGATATTTGTAATATTGATCATTTCTTCTATCACATCCATAATTACGAGTCAGATGCAGTGAAAAAGACGAAGTTCACTACACAAACTCTCCTGGAAATTGGGCACCAACCTCTTCTCTTAATTTGATTTAACTGGTAAAACCTTTTTCTCCCCACTCCCCCCCTCCCCCAGCAGAAGTGCTCCATCTGTGGTGAATAAAATCAGCTTTTCAACTTTTAGAACGGACTTCTCAGATTCCACTGGCAGATGTTTAGGCCTTACTGATTAGTGGGTGCTAGCTAATTAAGTAAAACTCTTCTTCTTGTTAAATGCCAGATTATGTTCCCAGCCAGGCAGGCTATTTGGCACATCCATACTTGTGGTCTAAGTTTCCTCATCCTGAGAGGAGTCAAAGGACGCTGCTGTGGAAAGCTGGGTGGTGGGGCTCACAGTGATTCAATAAGGAAAAACTCCTGTTGGAGTCTCAAGAACCCCCTCCAGGTACCTTCCAGCAGTAGCACCTGGAGGGTTTAGTTGGAAGGACTTATCAGATAAATGCATCTTCTTTGGCCAATCAAGTAACATTTACTAGAGTGCAAGGCACTGTGGGAGACACAAAAATCAGCAAGACAAGATCTTTGCCCTCAAGGAAATTGAAGCCCAGTTAGGTAGACACAAAAAGCCACTAGAGCATAAAACAGAAGAGTATTATTAAGGTGATAAAATACATCACTGTCTATAAATATCTGAGGAGGGAACAGTCACTTCAGGCTGGAGGAGGGTGACCAAGAAGGCCTGACCTGGGCATTGATGGGGGTGCTTTTGTGTGTTCTCTTTCGCACTGATTTCTGTTTGTTTGTTTTTCTCCCTTTTGTGGGCAATTGTAAATTCAGAATCACCTAAAATAAACCAGCCGCTTCTTCCACCGCAATCCCAAACTTTGCCACCGTAATAATACCGCTAATCGTGTATTCGTTTTCTGTTACTGTCTCGCAAATTGCCCACCAATTTAGCGGCTTGAAACAACGCACACTTCAGAGCAGTCGCGCCAGCGCTCGGCGAGGGAGCCGGAGACACGCTCTGGCCGCCGCCGCCGCCGCCGCCGCCGCGCAGTTGCCGCTGGAAAATGGCTCCAAAGGTTCAGTGAAGCTGGAAAAATACCTAGATGTAGCGCCACAGGCTCTCCAGATGTTTGGGGATAATATTCCAGAGAGAGATCGACCCCCACCCCCTGGAGTAGCTAACCACTCAAAACGAAGAAAATTCGTTTTAAAACCTTCCGGAAATCTTTGAGCCCGAATAAAAGTAAAACTGATTTCATGGTAGCACAGCAACCATCACTAGCCAGTGAGTTTGGAAAAAATGATTCCTTATTTGGTAGCTGCTACGGTAAAGACATGGCCAGCTGTGATATCAACAGGGAAGATGAAAAAGGTAGAACAAAATAGATCAAAGACTGAAAGCCTAATGGGTACATTAAAAAGGCGGCTTTCTGCAGAACAAAAGCAGAAAAGCAAGGGGAGCACACCCTCTGGGAGCTCTGCCAGATGAGGATACGTTTTCCTCTCCTCAGCACCAATAGTCTTTAAAGATGCGAGAGCTCAAAAGACCAATAAGGTCCACTTTCCTCGTCAATCATCACTATAGTCCTACCCCTTAGTCTCTTGACCTACAAACTCTGAGGAGCAGTGTATCAAAATGGAGGAAGTGAGATTCAAAGCCCTGGTTCATTCTTCCAATCCAAATCCAACACGTAAGGATGTCTGAAAAGATTTTCACAGTCTTCAGCCTGAAACTGTGTGCCGAGAACAAAATAATTCATTAAAGAGTTCAGAATCTCAGAATGGAGATTTGCGTCTTCACCACAATGAACACGTGCCTGTAGTTATTGGACTTACCCGTCAAGACTGCGTTTGGTATTCTGTGCCTAGAAATGAGGGGGATGTATGCTTTGGAAGCATCGCCTATTGTCTGGACAGTTTTTCCATGGAAGTTTCTGCAGTTGCTTCTCAAGCGGGAGAGAACTCTTTCTCCAAAAATGAAAACCAGGACCTAGTCGTTGCCCCAGAGATCTTTGTGGACAAGTCTGTGTATGGCTTGTTCATTGGCACCTCGGGTGTCACACTGCAAAGCCCAAGACTGAGTCATGATGATGTCCCTCCACACTCACCACTGCCACCTCCAATGCAGAAAAATCAAATCCAAAGGAACGTCGGTGGACTTACCAGCACAGATGTCCATGTGTCTGAAAGTATACGTGCTATCATTTGAATTTTGATCCTGACTCTGCTCCTGTGGTTGCAAGAGTTTCTTTCTTTTTTTTAGTTTATTCAGTTTTAAAATTTATTTATTTTTGGCTGCATTGGGTCTTCGTTGCTGCGTGCAGGCTTTCTCTAGTTGCAGCGAGCAGGGGCTACTCTTTGTTGTGGTGCACGGCCTTCTCATTGCAGTGGCTTCTCTTGCTGCGGAGCACCGGCTCTAGGCGCATGGGCCTCAGCAGTTGTGGCTCACGGGTCAGTAGTTGTGGCTCGTGGGCTCTAGCTTTAGAGCGCAGGCTCAGTAGTTGTGGCACACGGGCCTAGTTGCTCCATGGCATGTGGGATCTTCCTGGACCAGGGCTCAAACCCATGTCCCCTGCATTGGCAGGTGGATTCTCAGCCACTGCGCCACCAGGGAAGCCCAAGAGTTTGTGACTCAGTGGAAAGTAGTGGTCTTATGGTTGTGACAAGCTTTGCAGAGAAGCTGAGAAAACTTGTGAAATAAGGATAGTGCTGGGGACAAATCACATGCTGGGAGACAGAAGGAAATCTAGCAAATGTGCCAGATGGTTCTTTTCTTGCTCCGGCTAGTTCTGATGACTGTTACCTTTTAAGCTCCAGCTTTCGCTTCCATGGTAAACACTTCACGCTAGAATTGAGCACTCAAATGTTAGGTTTTCCTTTTATGAACAACCAGATGTGGATGGACAATTTGCTGATCTAATTAAACATTCAACCAGGGACTCTGGAAATGGAGCTTTTTGTTATTCAAGGTCTCGGTTGCCTGGATATGCAATTTACCCTGTCAGACTCACCAACCAAGTATCACGATTCCTGCAGGTGCTATTTTGTTATATGTCAGTATACCAGAATAGACTTATTTCAAAAACTGCCTTTGCCAAACAAAATGAAGAATTATTGACAGGAGAAGCATTACTGAAAGATTAGGAGAACCCTGCATCCTGCACTTTGGGTTCCAGAAAAAGAGATTGAAATATAATTTACAAACTTTCATTACTATCAAAATCTTTGGCTGCCATAACTGTTAAAGATTTAGGTGAAAAGAGTAATCAATTTGTTTAGGGGTGGGGCAGTATTGCCAACGTGTCTTGAGTTTATTTTTGGTTCTTTAAAAAGGAAAGTCTTGGGCTTCCCTGGTGGCGCAGTGGTTGAGAGTCCGCCTGCCGATGCAGGGGACACGGATTCGTGCCCCGGTCAGGGAAGATCCCACATGCCGCGGAGCGGCTGGGCCCGTGAGCCATGGCCGCTGAGCCTGCGCGTCCGGAGCCTGTGTTCCGCAACGGGAGAGGCCACAACAGTGAGAGGCCCGCGTACCGCAAAAAACAAACAAACAAAAAAACACAATAAAATAGCACAAAATGAACTGAGCTCCTGTATATTTTTAAGAGGCATATAAAATCACACAGGATCTTGTGGTGGTTATCAATAAGCTACACTCTATGAAATATTTGTCCTATATTACCGCATACACTCCATTTTACCCTGCATCCTATTGCTGCTAAAATATAGTAGAAAGCAGCAGCATAGCACAGGGAGATCAGCTCGGTGCTCTGCAACGACCTACAGGGGTATATCTCTTACAACATTCTTTTCTACATTATTTTTAAGGTTGTGCTAATTTTTTGGTTATGAAAAGTTGAATTTTTCTGTTGCCTTCATTTTCATCTAGTGGTTTGTATATTTTGTAAAAATGGCCTTAGAGGCCAGACACTATAAAACTCTCAGAGGAAAACATCGGCAGAACACTCTATGACATAAACCACAGCAAGATCCTTTTTGACCCACCTCCTAGAGAAATGGAAATAAAAGCAAAAATAAACAAATGGGACCTAATGAAACTTAAAAACTTTTGCACACCAAAGGAAGCCGTGAACAAGACGAAAAGACAACCCTCGGAATGGGAGATAATATTTGCAAATGAGGCAACTGACAAAGGATTAATCTCCAAAATTTACAAGCAGCTCATGCAGCTCAATATCAAAAAAACAAACACCCCAATCCGAAAATGGGCAGAAGACCTAAACAGACATTTCTCCAAAGAAGATATACAGATTGCCAACAAACACATAAAAAAACGCTCAACATCTCTAACTATTAGAGAAATGCAAATCAAAACTACAATGAGGTATCACCTCCCACCGGTCAGAATGGCCATCATCAAAAAATCTACAAACAATAAATGCTGGAGAGGGTGTGGAGAAAAGGGAACCCTCTTGCACTGTTGGTGGGAATGTAAATTGATACAGCCACTATGGAGAACAGTATGGAGGTTCCTTAAAAAACTAAAAATAGAACTACCATATGACCCAGCAATCCCACTCCTGGGCATATACCTTGAGAAAACCATAATTCAAAAAGGGTCATGTACCTCAATGTTCACTGCAGCTCTATGTACAATAGCCAGGACATGGAAGCAACCTAAGTGTCCATCGACAGATGAATGGATAAAGAAGATGTGGCACATATATACAATGGAATATTACCCAGCCATAAAAAGAAACGAAACTGAGTTATTTGTAGTGAAGTGGATGGACCTACAGTCTGTCATACAGAGTGAAGTAAGTCAGGAAGAGAAAAACAAATACCGTATGCTAACACATATATATGGGATCTAAAAAAAAAAGTGGCTCTGAAAAACCTAGGGGCAGGACAGGAATAAAGACGCAGACGTAGAGAATGGACTTGAGGACACAGAGAGGGGGAAGGGTAAGCTGGGACGAAGTGAGAGAGTGGCATGGACATATATACACTACCAAATGTAAAACAGATAGCTAGTGGGAAGCAGCCCCATAGCACAGGGGGAGATCAGCTCGGTGCTTTGTGACCACCTAGCGGGGTGGGATAGGGAGGATGGGAGGGAGACGCAAGAGGGAGGGAATATGGGGACATATGTATATGTATAGCTGATTCACTTTGTTATACAGCAGAAACTAAAACACCATTGTAAAGCAATTATACTCCAATAAAGATGTTAAAAGAAAATGGACTTACATTAAAAAATCTTGAAGAGGGCTTCCCTGGTGGCGCAGCGGTTGAGGGTCTGCCTGCCGATGCAGGGGACGCGGGTTCGTGCCCCGGTCCGGGAGGATCCCACATGCCGCGGAGCGGCTGGGCCCGTGAGCCATGGCCGCTGAGCCTGTGCGTCCGGAGCCTGTGCTCCGCGGCGGGAGAGGCCACAACAGTCAGAGGCCCGCGTACCGCAAAAAAAAAAAAAAAAAAAAAGAATCTTATAAAGACCTATGGAACTAGAACTATTATTAAAGAAATATTACATGAACTTAGATTCCTATGATAGCAATTTTCTGCATCTATACTTTCCTCTGGCAAACGCTTTACCTCAATTTCTTCAGTTTAGTCACATTTTCTTGGGTAGAACTTGACTGTACCACTAATTTGCATAAGTGGATTGGCGGATTCTCTTGCAACATTCAAATTTACATTAGGTTTTGAGTTGACTTAGATAAAAAGAAAACATTGTTTTGCAGTTGGATTTATATTTTTCTTTAATGTAGTCACTAGTAAAATGTGCTAGATTTGACCCCTGCCCCCACCAAAGACTCTAGCTGGAAAAAAATGTGGAAAGTGTGAAGCATTATGTGAGAAAAATATTAAACCATATCAGATATATGGAAGTCTTATTGCCTATCATATGTACTGCCATTTTTAAAAGTTTTTTATTTGTTTATTTTAAATTTAGCTAAGTCTTGAGTAATTTGGAATCATTAGTTAAGCATTTTATGTCTAATTCAGTAGTCATGAGGGTGGTTATCCCTAATATTTTTAGTTATTTTGAAATGCAGAGTGTTTATTCATTGCACAATGCTGTAATGTAGTGTTTTGAGATTGCCCTGACCAGAAGGTGTTTCCAGTTACACAAGAAAACTCTTTCTATCTAAGATGAAACCTGTAATTCGAGATGTTTCTTCCTTTGTCACTTAGTTTTCCCTACCCTCATTTAATCACAAGGGTAAAAGTCCTAAGTAAGTCAAACTTAATGGCTTTGTCATTCAATTGTAACTGTATCCCCACTTTTTTCTCTATTTGTTTTTTAGGGTCAGAATTGAGATATTACCAAGAAAAGGCACAAAGCCATAATACCATGGCACTATTTCTTTTGACTTAAAGGGGAAAAAGTACTGAATTCTAGCCGATGTTGATCGTACCTTGTGGAGACTCCTCTCATTTTCTGATATGTTTTCACCTAATAAGAAGATGGAGAATATGGAGAATATTATATTAATATCATTTGTGTTCACTATAAGCTATTTGGATTTAGAATTATTACAGAGTTGTAAGCTTGTTATCAAATTAATGTAATACACTTAAACTACTCTTTTGCAAAGTTATTTATTTTTAAACAATTTAACATATATCTAGGGTGAGTTAAAAGTCTTGTGCATCTATATTAGATGGCAGGTATTGTCAGAGAGCCACTGTATATTAATAATAACTGTTGAAATGACTTTTCCATGTTTCTAGAAGCATTTACAAGTGCTTTGTGTGAAACCATAGTGCACAGAGGTCTTTGGACTGCCCTGAAACCCATTTTATCACGTGTACGTAGCTTGTTCCCCACGTTTTCCTCATGTGATACTATGTGTATAAGATCTAGCTATTCAGTGTCAAGTTCAGATTATTCTGATTTTCATCTAAATGTTTTAAAACTTTAAAAAATTTTCACCCGGTGAGCTTTTATTTTATTTTACTATTTTTTATTGAGGTATAGTTGATGTACAATACTATATAGGGTTTCAGGTGTACAATATAGTGATTCACAATTTTTAAAAGTTACATTCCATTTATAGTTATTATAAAATATTGGCTATATTCTCTTGCTGTACGATATATCCTTGTAGCTTATTTATTTTATACATAGTACTTTGTACCTCTTAATCCCCTACCTGTATCTTGCCTCTCCCCCATCCCTCTCCCCAGTAGTAACCACTAGTTTGTTCTCTATATCTGTGAGTCTGTTTCTGTTTTGTTATGTTCATTTATTTGTTTTATTTTTAAGATCCCACATATAAACGATAACACGCAGTATTTGTCTTTCTATCTCTGACTTATTTCACTAAGCATAATAGCCTCCAGGTCCATCCATGTTGTTGGAAACGGCAAAATTTCATTCTTTTTTATGGCTGAGTAGTATTCCATTGTATATCTGTATACCACATCTTCTTTATCCATTCCTCTGTAGATGGACACTTAGGTTGCTTCCATATCTCGGCAATTGTAAATAGTGCTGCTATGAACATTGGGTGCATGTATCTTTTTGAATTAGTGTTTTCATTGTCCTCAGATATCTACCCAGGATTGGAATTGCTGGATCATATAGTAGTTCTACTTTTAGTTTTTTGAGAAACCTCCATACTATTTTCCACAGTGGCTTCACCAATTTACATTCCCACCAACAGTGTAACATTCCCTTTTCTCCACATCCTTGCCAATGTTTATTTGTGTTCTTTTTGATGACAGCCATCCTGACAGGTGTGAGGTGATATCTCATTGTGGTTTTAATTTGCATTTCCCTGATGATTAACGATGTTGAGCGTCTTTTCATGTGCCTGTTAGCCATCCGTTTGTCTTCTTTGGAAAAATGTCTATTCAGGTCTTCTGCCCATTTTTTAAATGGTCTGTTTGTTTAAATGTTTAAAATTTTTATTTTGTGTCATTTTAGAGGGCAAACGTTAATACTGTTCTATTCAGAAAGACAATTTTAATGTGCCTTTGTGTAGCCATATTATAAAATACCTTGAAATATGCCCTGTTATAATGCAGTCTGAAATTAAGTTCTGATTGTATATCAATAAAAATAAAAGTATTTGCCAAAAAATTAATTAAATGTATAAACATTTAATTGTATAAACATTTAGAAAGAAGGAGGTATTGCAATATTTTCTACTTTTGTATATAAAGAGAGCCATTAGACATAGGTAGCACAACCTAATGTGAAAGGTTAATTTTATATGATACTCAAAGAGTCTAGTTAAAAATGGAAGGTAGGGAATTCCCTGGAGGTCCAGTGGTTGGGACACTGTGCTCTCACTGCCGAGGGCCCAGATTCAATCCCTGGTTGGGTAACTAAGATCCCACAAGCTGTGCAGGGTGCAGCCAAGAAAAAAAATGGAAGGGAAAAAAGAGAGATAAAACTTTAACCCATAGTTTGGCCTAAATAATTTTGATCATATTTTTGGATTCTATTAAATGGTAACTTAAATGACACTTGGAAAAACCTGTACTTGATTTTTAAAATATGTGCTTCTAAAAATTTGAGCTCATGACAAAAAAAGGAAAACAGGAAAGCTGTGTCCATTTGCCATACTAAATGGATCAAAGTGGCTTTTGTCAAATGTTTCATCACAAAACGTGATGAAGGCCAGAGCTATTGTCAGGCTTATTAGGACTCTACTATGAATTTTTACAAATAATAAGCTATAGAAGGAATTTGGAAATTTTCTGTGTGTCCCTGATTCTGTCTCTCAATCTGTCTAAGAGAAACTGTTCTCTTTCTACTTGGAGCCATAATCTGAAAATGCAGAAGGTCAAAATATTTATTGCAGGAAATGATCATAGAACTAAAAAATAGGTTTTAAGGAAACCAGCTACACAGGCCAACCATCTTGCTCTTAAAGAAAATCATGTGCCAAAAGCCGCACGGCCAAACAAATAAAAAAACAGTATACGTTATAATTTTTTTTGTTTTTGTTTTTGTTTTTTTTTGTTTTTGCGGTACGCGGGCCTCTCACTGTTGTGGCCTCTCCCGTTGCGGACAGGCTCCGGACGCGCAGGCTCAGCGGCCATGGCTCACGGGCCCAGCCGCTCCGCGGCATGTGGGATCTTCCCTGACCGGGGCACGAACCCGTGTCCCCTGCATCAGCAGGCGGACTCTCAACCACTGCGCCACCAGGGAAGCCCTACATTATAATTTGAGCCAGCATTCAAAACTGGATAAAAAGATAAAAGTTACTAAAATCTTAAATAGGTCATGTGCAATGTCTCTGCTAAAGCTGTAAGTCTAAACATTTTGTTTAAAATGCCTTCAGAAATTGCGATTTTAATTATTATACATTTCACGTGAGAAATAATGCTTTATGAATGATTCAAAATACCTATTATATATATTTAAATCATAATGGCTTTTCATCAAATGTGAATTTTTTTTCTTTATTGCCCTCACCACGCGGCTTGTGGGATCTCAGTTTCCCGACCAAGGATTGAACCCAGGCCCTCGTCAGTGAAAGCCCAGAATCCTAACCATTAGGCCACCAGGGGACTCCGTGAATTCTTTTTTTAAATTGAAGTATAGTTGATTTACAATGTTGTGTTAGTTTCAGCTGTACAGCAAAGTGATTCAGTTATACGTATCTATACACATATATATTCTTTTTCAGATTCTTTCCCATTATAGGTTATTACAAGGTATTGAATATAGTTCCCCGTGCTATACAGTAGGTCCTTGTTTTTCAAGTGCGAATTCTTAATTTGAAAATGAAATCATACTATCAGCAATAGACAGTTTTGTTGAATAGTCTAATAAGGAACAATTGCCGGTTCCATAAATAACTTTATATTTCTAAAATAAAGTGTTGGTACACTAGTAATCACAAATTTAGTTTCTTTTAATACTTCTTTAATCCTGTAAAGAAAGTATTTTTATAATCATCCTTTTTATTAATCAATCATGACATGGCAAAATGTTTCGTTACTGTTTCTGGAAAGTGTTACAAATTCTACATCCAGAGATGATGAAAAATTCGTATAGAATTTGTGATAAGTATATATGTTGTGTTAGAAATTTTATAGTCGTGTTGGAGTGTCATGAGATTAATACTTGCAGTCCAGACTGCTGTAGTTTATACTTTTTCTGTATGTTTCAATCAGGTATGTAAAACCATTTGTACTTAGAAGCTCACTTGAATCATCCCAAGTCCACTGATTGTAATATGTGGTTTGGTTTGTAAACAAATAATAGCAATGTCTTGCATATTTCTGGAAATAAATTGTACAAGAATTTATGTATCTACTTCTATATACAGAGTATAAATAAAATTTTCATTTAAAAACACATACCAAACACACACACACACACAGACACACACACACACTCACACTCACGTTTATTTTCTCACTGTTTCTATGGACCAGAAATCCAGGCACAGGTTACCTGGGTCCTCTGCTCAGGGTCTCACCAGCTGAAATGAAGATGTCAGGCTGCAGACTCACCTGAGGCTTAGGATACTCTTCCAAACTCATGTGGTTGTGGCAGAATTTAGTTCCTCATGGTCATAGGACCGAGGTTCCCACATCTTTGATGTCAGTCAGCTGGAGGCCACTCTCAGCTCGTAGAGGCAACCCACATTACTTGCCACATGGCCCCCTCCATCTACAAAGTCAGCGACGGAGAATCGCCCTCGTGTCAAATTCCTCTCACGCTTTGAATCTCACCAGAAAGAGCCCAGTCCCTCCCACTTTTTAAAAATTGTGATAAAAAGTAACATAAAATGTACCATCTTAACCATTTAAAGTGTACAGTTTGGTACTGTTAAGTATATTCACACTGTTGTGCAACAGATCTCCAGAACTTTTTCATCTTGCAAAACTGAAACTCTAGGGACTTCCCTGGTGGCGCAGTGGTTAAGAATCCGCCTGGCAATGCAGGGGACACGGGTTCGAGCCCTGGTCTGGGAAGACCCCACATGCCGCGGAGCAACTAAGCCCCTGGGCCACAACTACTGAGCCTGTGTCCTAGAGCCTGTGAGCCACAACAACTGAGCCCACATGCCAGAACTACTGAAGCCCGCGTGCCTAGAACCCGTGCTCCGCAATAAGAGAAGTCACTGCAATGCGCCGCAACAAAGAGTAGCCCCACTCGCCGCAACTAGAGAAAGCCCGTGTGCAGCAACGAAGACCCAACACAGCCAAAATTATAAATAAGTTAATGAATTAATTAATGTTAAAAAAAACATTGAAACTCTAGATTCATTAAACAACTCCCCATTTCCCCCTCCCACAGCCCCTGGTAACCGCCATTTTACTTTCTGTCTCTATGAATTTGACTACTTTATTTTTTAAAATAAATTTATTTAGTTAGTTATTTATTTTATTTTTGGCTGTGTTGTGTCTTCGTTGCTGCGCGCGTGCTTTCTCTAGTTGTGGTGAGCAAGGGCTACCTTCGTTGCGGTGCGCGGGCTTCTCATTGTGGTGGCTTCTCCTGTTGCGGAGCATGGGCTCTAGGCACATGGGCTTCAGTAGTTGTGGCTCGCGGGCTCCAGGGCACAGGCTCAGTAGTTACAGTGCACGGGCCCAGCCGCCCCGCGGCATGTGGGATCTTCCCAGACCAGGGTTCGAACCCGTGTCCCCTGAATTGGCAGGTGGATTCTTAACCACTGCGTCACCAGGGAAGCCCTTGACTACTTTAGATATGAGTGAAATCATACAGCATTTGTCTTTTTCTGACTGAAGAGCCCAATCCCTTTTAAGAGCCCAGCTGTTTAGGTCAGCTCCCTTAGGATAATATCTATTTTTTAAAGTTAGCTGATTTGGGATCTGAATTACATCTGCACAATCCCTTCACAGCAGCACCTAGATTAGTTTTTGAGTAAAGAACTGGGAGAAGGTGTGTATTCACCAGGTGGGCAGGAATCCTGGGGGCCATGTTAGAATTCTGCCTACCACAAATGGCAGAGTAACCCTGAAAAGGAAGCAGAGTACTAACTAGGGCCTGTCAGCCAGCTTCACATACTGAGTTCAACTCTCATATACCGTACTAGCCCTTCCAATTTGCCACCTGTGTGCTCCAGGCAACAGAGCACTGAAAAAGAGTGAAACAGCCTGATCCCATAACGTTCAAGATATCAAATTCTTGCCTCAGACTAACTGAAGGATTTGGTAGAGGGGGAAAAAAGCAAGTAAAGACAAGTAAATTAGCTGAGACCAAAAGCCTTTGATAAGTGCATCCCCTGCCCTATCCAGTGGGCAAAGTGGAGATATAACTGATAAGGATCCCATTCTCAAAGGTCCTGACAGCTGCTTCTGGGGTGAAGAGCTGGGCCATAAAAGCATAAACTGAAAGGATAAAGCTACCAGGCTTCATACTGCATATGCTGAAAATAGGTGAAATGGTATAGAGCTGCAAAAACACGTGTGATATCAAAATAGCTCTGGAATTCATCTTCCACCTCCTCTGCCAGTGCCACTTCCCTGGTATTGGCCCAGGCAACTGCGAGAGCCCTCTAACTGGTTTCTAACCCTACCTGACTCTAGTTTTCCACAGTTAACCTTAGAAAATCTAAAACACAAATCAGAATGATGTCTATGCTCTGCTTAAGACCTCTCAGTGGCTGTGCCTCCGATGTCAGTTCCATCTGCTAATCCAGCCTCATCTGCTGGCACATCCCTATGCTCACACTCATGCTGGTTTCAGTTCCCTGAAAAGATCAGGCTGTTTCACACATCCAACCATGCCTTTCCCCAATCTGTTCTATCTTGAATGGTCATCCCTCCATCCCAGTCTGCCTAGAAAATTCTTATATATCCTTCACTCCTCCCTCCTTAAGTAAGGATACTGGCACCCAGCCCATGATTTCCCACTCCACCCTAATTCCTGGTGCTCATACTAGGGGATCTCATTGTCCATGGAGATGACAGAACCAGCAACTTCTGTGTCCCATGACTCTCTCAATTACCTTCTCCATTCCGTTTCAGCCACCTGCACTCAAAGCACCACATCTTGAACTTTACTGAGGCCCAGAATTGCTTACCTCTAACATTGAACCCTTTGGTATTCCATTTTGAGACAAGCTCCTCTCCTACCTGCTTCCTCAGGAGTAAGGGCCTCACAGGACACTGGTTCTTTTACCTCATATGGACCCCTTCAGTCCTTTGAGCCCTCCATTTTCTCCCAGTCTCCCAGCCCCTCCTGGCCTCTTTTCCTTCTTTTCCCAACCTTTCTTAATGTCATGCTTGATCACCAGAACTACTCTCTCCCGAGCAGCCTCAATTCCCTTTGTGTTCCTGTCTGCCAAACCACCCCACAAACCTCTCACCCTGTGTTAGTACTACCAACCACCCTTCTCCCCTCCTTCACCTGGTTGTTTCCACCAGGTGTCTAATCTCTTCTACAAACAAAGCTACATTCACACTCATCCTTGTCTCCATTCCATCTTCCTGTTCAAGATCACCCATCCTTTGGGCCCTATGTGCCATCTTTTTCAATCATCTCCTTTAGAAACTTGCTCCATCAATTAACCCTTCTCTCTTTGATTTCAATCTGTGGTGCCTCTTCTCCTTAAACATGCTTAGGTCTCTCCTGTTTAAAAAAACAGAAAACAAAAATAAAACTCTCTCTTGACCCTGAATCTTCATCAGGTGCCAGTTTCTCTCCTTACTTTCTCAGCTTAAGCTTCTCCAAATAGTAGTAGTCTATGTTTGCTGCCTCTACTTCCTCAAATCCATTCACGCCTCAAACTACTGAAAAATATTTCCATTGAAATTTATTTTGGCAAAAGTCACCAGCGGGCTTCCCTGGTGGCGCAGTGGTTGAGAGTCCGCCTGCTGATGCAGGGGACACGGGTTCGTGCCCGGTCCGGGAAGATCCCACATGCCGCGGAGCGGCTGGGCCCGTGAGCCATGGCCGCTGAGCCTGCGCGTCCGGAGCCTGTGCTCCGCAACGGGAGAGGCCACAACAGTGAGAGGCCCGCGTGCCGCAAAAAAAAAAAAAAAGAAAGTCACCAGTGACTTCCAAACTGCCAAAGCTTTTCGGTCTTGATGTTATTGGACTTCCCTATGCATTTTTAAAAATGCTTATTTGGTTGCACCGGGTCTTAGTTGCGGCAGGGGGGCTCCTTAGTTGCGGCTCACCAGCTCCTTAGTTTGGCATGTGAACTCTTAGTTGCAGCATGCATGTGGGATCTAGTTCCCTGACCAGGGATTGAACCCCGTCCCCCTGAATTGGGAGTGCAGAGTCTTATCCACTGTGCCACCAGGGAACTCCTGGACTTCCCTCTGCATTTGACACTGCAGATAATTGCCACCCCCTTGAAACGTTCCTGTTCCTAGGTTTCCTGTTCCTAGGTTTCCAAAGAACATATATATATGTTCTTTTTTAGATACTTTTCCATTACAGATTATTACAAGATATTGAATACATTGCCGTGTGCTATACAGTAGGTCCTCGTTGTTTATTTTATATATAGTAGTGTGTATCTGTCAATCTCAAACTCCTAATTTATTCCCCCCTCCTTTCCCTTTTGGTGACCATAAATTTGTTTTCTATGTCTGTGAGTCTATTTCTATTTTGTAAATAAGTTGTTCATTTGTATCATTTTTTAAGGTTCTACCTATAAGTGATATCATATGATATTTGTCTTTCTCTAACTTCACTTAGTATAATCATCTCTAGGTCCATCCATGTTTCTGCAAATGGCATTATTTCATTTGTTCTTTTTAATTTTTTTTATTTTTGGCCGCACTGCGTGGCATGCGGGATCTTAGTTCCCCAACCAGGGATCAAACCCGTGCCCCCTGCAGTGGAAGCGTGCAGTCTGAACCACTGGAACACCAGGGAAGTCCCCTGTTCTCTCTTTTTAAAATCTCTTCCTCCTTCCACCATTTAAATGTTCATGTTTCCCAATGTTTTGTCAAGAGCTGAAAGGGGTCTGAGATGTTACCCCACTTGCACAGTTATGTACATTATATGTATGGATACTAAAGAAACACGAGACACCTGGCTCAGGGAAAAGAGGGTTTCTTTTGATTAATACTCACAACCAGATCAACAGCCAGAGTCATATTGCCATGTTGGTCCCCCACACCCAGACCCACAGGTGACAGGGTGAGAACTGATGGAAACTTTCTATGTGAGTGGCGGGTTTCACCCCAAAGATGAGAGAGAACAGTGGATTTTCTCCATTTATATCTGGGAGACAGCCATCCTGCTCCCCTCCGAAAGGAGAGATAAAAAGCTTTGCTCCTCTGAGAGGGGCTGGAAAGGATCCCGGTTCTTACACCAACCTTTTGTAATGTTAACGTGTCCTTCCAAGAGCCAGATAAATCCTGTGTCTCCAGCTTTTACAGCCTAGAGATGTCTCCAAAGTCTGGGCTTTATCCGTTTTGAAGTGTTAATACTTAGGGAAATAGTGCTCAGTCTTCCTGGAATCTTGGACGCTTCACCTGGGGACCTGGTCTCGGCTGTAACCATTTGGAGCTCTTGGAAAGATAAGAAAAGTTTTATTATCCCTTTGGATCAGAGCAGTGAGCTAGACAAATGACTGGAGATATCCTCATGGTATGTGAAAAGTGAAATGCAGGGGAAGTGAAAGCAAACATTCTCCATCTTTATATTGTGTACATCCCCGTGTCCCAGGTGGCTGGGTCTTTTTACAGGAGCACTGAGAAATTCAGGGAAGTTTTATTTTCCACACCAGGATTCTACCTTCTGTCTTCTTCTGATCTCACTCTACATGCTCTCCCTGGACCATCCCACCTCCTCTTGTTGTTTTAACTGCTACCTCTATGCTAGGACCTTCAAATATCCCACCACCGTCCAGACATCTATATGTGAGTGTTCTAACCCCACATGTTCAAAATGGAACTCATCACCCTGCCCCCAAACTCTTGTATCCTCTACGTCAGTTGGCAGCAGCACCATCTGTGTCATACTTGCGGCTGCCCTCATTATTGGAATAACCTTTCCATACACGGAAGATTTTCCACGTTATGAGCTCCGCCCCCCTCGTGTAAGAGTCAGAACTATCTGCCGGCCTCCCTCGTAGCTAGAACACGGTCCCAGGACTTAGGCTCCTCCACTCAGACACACCTGCATGAGACTGATTCGGAACTGAGCACCATGAGGAAACCAGCTCTACGCAGAGCTTCCATTTTTTGCTATCAGGGAATTCCCAGTGTTTTCAAGGTTGACTTCTTGCAGCAGCAGCGGTAGCGGTTTCCTCTTGGGCTCTGGCTGGGGGCACCTGTAGCATCCGGCCGCTTCTGCAATGGTTTGGGGCTTTGACAAATGTATATGACACATCCACCATTACAGTATCATACAGTATTGTTTCACTGCCCTAAACCCCCCTCTCCCTTCTTCCCCAGAACCTCTGGCGACCACTGATATTTGTATTGTCTCCACAGATACACTTTATTTTTTAGAGCAGTTTTACATTTGTAGAAAAACTAAGATGATAGTACAGAGAGTTCTCGTATACCCACATCCATCCGTATTATTAACATCCTACATTAGTGTGATAACATTTGTTACAATTAATGAACCAATATTGGTATGTCATCATTAACCAAAGTCCACACTTTATTCAGACCTCCTTAGGTTTTTTTTGGTTTATTTACTTATTTATTTATTTTTGGCTGTATTGGGTCTTCATTGCTGTGCGCGGGCTTTCTCTAGTTGCAGCTGCGAGCGGGGGCTACTCTTCATTGCGGCAGGCGGGCTTTTCATTGTGGTGGCTTCTCTTGTTGCGGAGCATGGGCTCTAGGCGTGCGGGCTTCAGTAGTTGTGGCACGTGGGCTTAGGTGCTCCGCGGCATGTGGGACCTTCCCAGACCAGGGCTCAAACCTGTGTCCCCTGCATTGGCAGGCGGATTCTTAGCCACTGCGCCACCAGGGAAGTCCCCAGACTTCCTTAGTTTTTACCTAATATCCTTTTTCTGTTCCAGAATCCCATCCAGGGTGCCACATCACATTTAGTCATCATGTCTTATCTTAGGCTCTTCTTGGTCGTGATAGTTTCTCAGACTTTTCTTGTTTTTGATGACCTTGATGGTTCTGAGAAGTGCTGGTCAACTATTTTGCAGAATGTCCCTCAATTGGTATTCTTCTGATGTTTTTCTCGTGGTTAGACTAGGATTGTAGGTTTGGGGGAGAAGACTACAGAGGTAAAGTGCCATTTTCATTGCATCATAGCTGTGATACATAATATCAACACGATTTTCACTGTTGATGTTGAACTTGATCGCCTGACTGAGGTAGCATTTGTCAGATTTCTCCACTATAAAGTTACTCCTTTCCCCCTTTTGCACATTGTACTCTTTGAAAAGAAGTCATTGTGCATACCCAATCTTAAGAAATAGAGGATAATGCTCTACCTCCTTGAGGGCAGAGTACGTACATAAATTATTTGAAATTCTTCTGCATGGGAGATTTGCCTCTTCTCTTCTACTTATTTATCTATTTATTCAGTCAATCGTTTATTTATGTCAGTATGGACATATAGATATTTATTTTATACTCTGCCCACTCTCACTTTTATGTTCAATCATTTTTACTTTCTTTTTATGCAATTAACAGCAGTCTGGCATCAACCAACCAACCAACCAACCAATAATAGTTCACTTGACAATGCTAGCACACTGTTCCTCACACTGGGAACCTTTCCTGGCACCTGAAGAATGGTTTCCTTCCAATCAGAGGCAACGATGGCCCTCTGTAAGTATTTACTGAAGTCGATCTTCCCCCTTGAGGAACAGATAAATGAGTTTGGGGAGTGCCTCCCTACACTTGTCAATGAAATGAGGACTTCCCAGACTGGATGGAGAAAATACTTTGAAGGATGTATCAGTCAGAGTTCAACCAGAGAACCAGTAGAAGATATATATTAAGAGATTTATTGCAAGAAATAGGCTTACACAGTTGTGGGGGCTGGTTAGGCAAGTCCAAAACCTGTAGGGCAGTCCATCAAGAAGGGCAGGCCAGAACCCCTGAACAGGCTGGAGCTGCTGTTCACAGGAGGAATTTCTTCTTCATCAGGGAAGCCTCAGCTTAAGGCCTTTGAACTGACTGAATCAGGCCCACCCAGTTTATCCAGGATAATCTCCCTTACTTAAAGCTAACTGCTTATGGACTTCAATCACATCTACAAAATACTTTCACAGAGATACGAAGATTAGTTTGATTCAATAACTGGGGACTGTAGCCTAGCCAACCTGACAAATCAAAAACCATCACAGGGACTTCCCTGGTGGCGCAGTGGTTAAGAATCCGCCTGCCAATGCAGGGGACGCGGGTTCAAGCCCTGGTCCGGGAAGATCCCACATGCCAGAGAGCAACTAAGCCCGTGTGCCACAACTACTGAGCTCGTGTGCCACAACTACTGAAGCCTGTGTGCCTACAGCCCATGCTCTGCAACAAGAGAAGCCACAAAAATGAGAAGCCCACGCACCACAACAAAGAGTAGCCCCTACTCAACGCAACTAGAGAAAGTCTGTGCGCAGCAACAACAACAAAAAACATCACAAAGGAGAAAGAGGAAGAGGGGGGAAGTGGAAGAGAAAAAGAAGAAGGGAAAGGAGAACAAGGAGGAGGGAGAGAAAGGGGGAGGGGAGAAAGAAGTGTAGGAAAAAGAGGAAAAGGAGAAGGAACATGCCAGGAGGTCAGCAGAGGGTTTCCATAACCAAGGTTATGATGATAAGTAGAAAAATGTGAAAAGAAAAGCAAGTTGAACCAGCCACATTACACCACAGATATGAAGCATTCTCCATGAAGGCTTTGCACAGACCCACTAAACAAGATGTTTTATCACATACTCCACAGAAGAAGAGGGAGGATTCTGTAAGTAGAAACAAAAGGAAGTGGAAACAGTTGCCCTTGGCAGCAGTAGCAGAGATTGTGGAAGTGGATGGCTTGCTGCCACAGTGTTCAAGATATCACTGGAAAAAGCCTCCTCACGGCCAATCAAAAGTGATAGTGCCATAGTCTGATCTAGAAATTCCACTTCAAGAGATGCATTCTATATCTACTTATTCTATATATAGTCTATATATTTATTCTACATATATTCTATAAATATATGTTTGAAATGACACATGTAGAAAAATATTCACTGAAACGTTGTTTGCAAGAGCAAAAAGTTGGAAGTAGCTGAAAAGTCTGCCAGTGGGAAACTGGTTAAATAAACTATGGTATAGCTAGCAGTGTAATACTACACATTTGCAAAAACAATGAGCAGCTCTCTATGGACTGACTTAGAAAGATCTTCAGGATATAGTGTGAAGTGAAAAAGGCAAGGTGCAAAACTGTGGGCATATTATGCCACAATTTGTGGTTTTTAAAAAGGAATATATGGATATAAGTGGATAAATGTATAGAATCTTTCTGGAAGAATAAACAAGAAACTGATAACTGTAGTTGTCTCTAGGGAGAGCAAGTGAATTGGGGATAGAGGAAGAAGGGAAACTTACTCTTTATCACGTACATTTTTGGAGATTTTAATTCTTGTACTATACATTATATATACAAAAATTAAATATTGTATGCCAAGTAATGTTGAAAGGGGATGAGGTGCTGTCTTCCCCCTGTGGATCTGGAGTATGTCATAGAATCTATCAAACTTTCTGACCTCTATCTGCTCAGAGGAGGCAAGTCACTTGCAAAGCAATTCTCTGCAATGATGCTTGGGCAAAAGCTGAAAACCTTGGGAGCAAAAGGGGGCATTTCCATTTCTTCATCCAACTGAAAGAAGGGCTCTGGGAAGAGTGGGGAGGAGTTGACAGTGTCAGAGAAAGCAGTTTGGGCTTTTGGACCAAGCCTTAAGATATTAGAATAACACGGTGTTCGCTACAGAGAGAGCACATTTCATGAGGGTTCGAGAGAGTATTTCCTTGGAGACATGCCAATCTGATCACATGAATTTTAAACAGAAAGCAAAGTAAGCGTTAGAAATATGTTCAAGTGAAACTAAAATCGGTTGTAATGGGGCACATTAAGAATGGCATTAAAAGAGAATGACAAAAAAAAAAAAAAGAGAATGACAGGACTTCTCTGGTGGCTCAGTGGTTAAGAATCTGTCTGCCAGTGCAGGGGACAGGGGTTCGAACTCTGGTCCAGGAAGATCCCATATGCCGCGGAGCAACTAAGCCTGTGCGCCACAACTACTGAGCCTGCACTCTAGAGCCCATACTCCACAGCAAGAGAAGCCACCGCAACGAAGAACAGCCCCCGCTCGCCCCAACTAGAGGAAGCTCGCACGGAGCAATGAAGACCCAACGCAGCCAAAGCAAAACAAAAAAAAAGAATGACAGCAGAGGAGGTGTCACCACCTTTCTAAGACTGGAAAAGAGGTGAAAACTGATATTAGAGCCCCAGATGCTCTGTTTCCTCCACATACACCTGCAACCTGTTTTTGCCACCACTTGCTTTTCTCAGAGCCCTTTGCACTGTGCCTTCTGGAGCTCCTGTTCCAGGAGAAAGTAACTGCCCTACGCACTGGCTTTCTTTGCTGAGCTTTTCCTTCCAGCCCTTGTCTTAACTGATTGTGGCTTTCTCCTGAGGCTCCTGCTTTCCCGCTCCTCTCCAGAAGGAGACTGCTTCTTCTCTCACACTCTGACCACCACAAAGTTGAGGAGGAGTTGGGGGAATGAGGGAAGCTTTCTCCTTGCTCCCTGTTGCCAAGTCCACCACTCGTGGGTAAACCATTTTTGTTCCTTTGAGACTTGTGGCATCTGGTTTTGTAACTGTCTACACAACCTTAAAACTATGATCCCAGCCTCCTTTATTCAGTAAGAATGTTTGAATCTAGCTATCAGTTTTCTTTCCTACCCCATGTCATCAGCTAGACGACTCCAGAATTAATCTGGATGACCATCTGACTCCCTGGCTTCCCAATTTCTTGACTTTCTCAATTGCCTTCAAGAAAATATCCAAATTCCTTAGTATGGGGACTTCCCTGATGCTCCAGTGGTCAAGAATCCACGCTCCCAATGCAGGGGGCCCAGATTGGATCCCTCGTCGGGGAACTAAGATCCCACATACCGCAACTACTAAGCCCGTGCGTTCTAGTGCCGCAACTAGAGAAGCCCACATACTGCAACGAAAAGCCTGTGTGCCGCAATGAAGACCCAGAACAGCCAAAAAAAAATTCTTCAGTATGGCAGACAGCACCCTTCAAATATAGTCACCGGTCTACTTTATTTCCTGGCATGGCTTCTTGGGTACTTTATATTCCAGCTAGAAGAAATATTTTACGGTTCTCCAAAACCACTGTTAATTTATTCCTTCAGGCCCTTTGCCATCCTCCTCCTTCTTTCTGTAACGCCAGTTCCACCCCCACCTAGTTTGCCAGTTGAGCATCCATATGAATGACTCATTTAACAATCCAGCCTTCCAGTTCCTATTCTGCCTTTACTCCAGGAACTTTGATATCCATCCCATTTCAGCCTCCACTCACAGAGCCACATCCTGGGCTTCTTCATTGCCCAGAAAAATAGGACTTCTGAAATCTCACACCCCAGTCTCACAAAAAGCCAGAGGGGACTTCCACTTGTGGCCAAGATGGAATAATTTACCCTCCTGGCCCAAAGAACAACAAATGGACAGACTCTATTAAACAGTAGTTTTCAGACACTGGACATCAGGTAGCACATGATAATGATCACAGAAAGAGGAGAAACAAACAAGCTGAGTGCCCTAGCATACTGTCAGAAGAGAGTTTCTAGGCCACAGTGCAGAGGGGTGGAATCCAAGCAGAGCCTAGCAGCCTTTGTGAGCTGAGAAGACAGAGTTGGGAGTCCAGGAAGGCCAAGGTAGCTAAAACTCACAGGACAGAATACTAGAGAGAAGAGGGCTGCACAGAGAGAAACCTCTGGAGATATGCAGAGGATCCGCCTTGAGTCTTCCATCTGAGTACTGGTTAGTGAATACATGTAAAGAAACTACCTAAAGCTGGAGAAAGAACCACCTGAAAGGACTGGAGGGGAAAAATATTCAAAGCTCGGGATTTCCCTGGTGGTCCAGTGGGTAGGACTCCACACTCCCAATGCAGGGGGCCCGGGTTCAATCCCTGGTCGGGGAACTAGATCCTGTGTGCATGCTACAACTAAGAGTCCACATGCTGCAACAGAGTAGTCCACATGCTGCAACTAAGAAGTCCGCATGCCACAACTAGGAGCCCGCATGCTGCAACTAAGACCCGGCACAGCCTAAATAAATAAATAAATATTTTTAAAAATATATTAAAAAAAAAAAAAGATTCCAGGCTTCCCTGGTGGTGCAGTGGTTGAGAGTCCGCCTGCCGATGCAGGGGACACGGGTTCGTGCCCCGGTCCGGGAAGATCCCACATGCCGCAGAGCGGCTGGGCCCGTGAGCCATGGCCGCTGAGCCTGCGCATCCAGAGCCTGTGCTCTGCAACAGGAGAGGCCACAACAGTGAGGGGCCCGCGTACCGCAAAAAGGGAAAAAAAAAAAAAGATTCAAAGCTCACACAGGGACCAGATAGTTTGCGTTCCCACAGCCTGAGTGGGATATCTTCATAATTCATAAGACAGTGGGTAAAATACTGAGGAGGGTTTTGCCTCAGTAGTAGAGTGAAATTAGCCTGAGACTAAAAGGCTGCTTTGATTCTGGCTTCTAAAAGCTAGCCTCAAAAAGATCAAACTGTTTCCAAGTAACAACTTCCCAGAAAAAAGCTTTAAGCACATCTATAGTAGTACAAAAATATCCAGCACCCAATAAGGTAAAATTCACAATGTCTGGCATCCAATATTGTTAAGATGACAATACTACCCAAGGCAATCTACAGATCAATTTAATCTGTATATTTTGCAGAAAGAGAAAAACCCATCTTAAAATTCATGTGGAATCTCAAGGGGCCCCCAAAGAGCCAAAACAATCTTGAAAAAGAAGAACAAAGCTGGAGGTCTCACACTTCCTGGTTTCAAAATTTACTACAAAGCTACAGCAGTCAAAACAGTGCGGTACTGGTATAAGGACAGACATGGACCAATGGAACAGAATAGAGAGCCCCAAAATAAACCCTCATATATATGGTCAGTTGATTTTTGACAAGGATGCCAAGACCATTCATTGGGAAAGGACAATCTCATTAATAAATGGTGTTGGCTCCCTCCCAGAGCTCGTTCTTCCCTGGGAGGGTGACTTCAGGGCTGGCCACCCCCCTCCCCCCCATTCCCGATCCTCAGCTGAAGTTTGATGAATTGAAATTGGGCCTCTATGCTAACTGGTTTCCTTTATTCTCAATAAATGTTGGGTTTGGTTTTAAAAAAAATGGTGCTGGGACAACTGGACATCCACATGCAAAAGAATGAAGTTAGACCACTACCTTACACCATATACAAAAATTAACTCAAAATGGATCAAAGACCTAAACTTTAAAACCATTAGAAGACAACAACAACAACAGCAACAACAAATTCAAAAATGGGTAAAGGACTTGAATAGGCTTTTTTCCAAAGAAGATATATAAATGGCCAACAAGCACATGAGATGATACTCAATAGCACTACCCACGAGAGAAATGCAAATCTAAATGACAATGAGATACCACTTCACATCCATTAGGAAGGCTATTATCAAAAAAGAAAAAAAAGGAAACTAACAAGTGTGGTCAAGAATGTGGAGAAATTAGAACCCTCGTGCATTGCTGGTGGGAATGCAAAATTGTGCAACTGCTGTGGAAAACAGTTCGGCAGTTCCTCAGAAAGTTAAACATAGAATTACCATATAATCCAGCAATTCCACACCTAAGTACACACCCAAATGAATTGAAAACAGGGACTCAAATAGATACTTGTACACAAAATCATATCAGCATTATTCACGATAGCCAAAAGGTGGAAACAAATCAAGTGTCCATCAACAGATGAATGGGTAAATAATATGTGATATATACATACAATGGAATATTTTTCAGTCATAAAAAAGAATGAAAGGCTTCCCTGGTGGCGCAGTGGTTAAGAACCTGCCTGCCAACGCAGGGGACAAGGGTTCAAGCCCTGGTCCGGGAAGATACCACATGCCGTGGAGCAACTAAGCCTGTGCGCCACAACTACTGAGCCCGTGCTCTAGAGCCCACGAGCCACAACTACTGAAGCCCACGTGCCACAACTACTGAAGCCCGTGCGCCTAGAGCCCGTGCTCTGCAACAAGAGAAGCCACCGCAATGAGAAGCCCGCGCACTGCAACCAAGAGGCGTCCCTGCTCGCCGCAACTAGAGAAAGCCCGCGCACAGCAACGAAGACCCAATGCAGCCAAAATAAAAATAAATAAATGTATTTAAAAAAAAAAGAATGAAGTTCTCATACATGCTACAACATGGATAAACCTTGAAGACATTATGCCAAGTGAAAGAAGCCAATCACAAATGGACAAATACTGTATGATTCCAGTCATATGAGATACTCAGAGTAGTCAAATTCATAGAGACAGAAAGTAGAATAGAGGTTACCAGGGAAGGGGGAAGGAGGGAATAGGGGGTTATTGCTGAATGGGTACAAAGTTTCTGTTCGGGGTGATAAAGGGTACTGGAAATAGTGGTGATGGATGCACAACGTTGTGAATGTAGTTAATGCCAGTAAATTGTACACGTAAAAATGGTTAAAATGGCAAATTTTATGTATGCATGTTAACCACAATTAAAAAAACACACATGCCACAGCACATCATAATCACATTGTTTACAACTGGTGATAAAGAGAAAAATTTTAAAAGCAGCCAGAGAAAAAAGATATGTTATGTATAGAGGAATAAAGATTAAAATGGCAACAGGTTTCTCGTGAGAAACGATGTAAACCAGAAGTCAGCTGAGCAACATCTTTAAAGTACTTAAAGAAAAAAAACCCTGCTAACCTAAAATTCTATGCTCAGGGGCTATAAAAGGGTAGCATGAGCCATCCTGAGATGGAACTGCTCTGTGTTTTGACAGTGGTGGTGGTTGCACAAATCTACACATGTGATGAAACTGCACAGAACTAAAGACACACATACAAACACACAGGTTAGCATATGGAAAGCTGGTGCTATGATAAGGTCTATGAATTGTATCCACGTCAGTTTCCTGGTTGTGCAGTGCACTATAGTTATGCAAGATGTTTCCACTGGGAGAAACTGGGTGAAGGGTGTTGGGATCTCTGTATTACATTTTTTTTAACAACTGTGTAAATCTACAGTTAACTCAAATTAAGAAGTTAAAACAAAACCATACATTTATTTAAAAATAAAACAAAGAAAGGAAAAAATTTTAGAAAAGAAAAAAACCCAAACCATCCTTTTATCATCTCACTGTCTCCTATGGGTCAGGAAACTTGGCACTGCTTACCTAAGTTCTACCGGTCAGGGTCTCTCACAGGGCTTCAATCAAAGTGTCGGCCAGGACTGCATCCATCTCAAGATCTACTTTCACATTCACTCGGTGGTTGTTAGCAGGATTCAGTTCCTTGTGGGCTGTTGCACTGAGGGTCTCATTTACTTGCCGTTTTGGCCCCTCCACAAGGCAGCTCACAACATGGCAGCTGGTTTCCTTAGAGCAAGCAAGCAAGAGAGAGCAAGAGAGTGCCAGCCAGATGGAAGTCATGGTCCTTCGTAACTTAGTCTTGGAAGCAACGACCCATTACCTTTGCCATCACCTTTGCTGTATTCTATTTGTTAAGTCACAAGGTCCAGCCCACACTCAGGAGGGGACTACACAAAGGCATGAATACCAGGAGGTGGGGATGACTGGAGGCCATCTATCTTCCACAGCAGCCAAAGAAAATACTTTAAAGGATGAATAATAAGGCCATTTGACCCACCAGATATAATTAAATGCATAGTAATTAAAAGTTTTATAGTGGCCTAGAAATAAACAGAAAGATTAAACAGAACGGAATAGAGTCCAGGAGACTCAAGCATTGCTAAGAGCAAAAAACTGGAAAATTAGATGTCTACCAGGGACTTCCCTGGCAGTCCAGTGGTTAAGACTCCACACTCTCAATGCAGGAGCCTGGGTTTGATCCCTGGTCAGGGAACTAGATCTCACATGCATGGCGCAACTAAGAGTTCACATGCCACAACTAAGACCCGGTGTAGCCAAATAAATAAATAAATATTTTTTAAAAAGTGTCTATCAATAGGTTGTTAAAAAATAATGAGGCAGGGCTTCCCTGGTGGTGCAGTGGTTAAGAATCCGCCTGCAGGGGACACGGGTTCGAGCCCTGGTCTGGGAAGATCCCACATGCCACAGAGCAACCAAGCCTGTGTGCTACAACTACTGAGCCTGTGCTCTGGAGCCTGCGAGCCACAACTACTGAGCCCGCGTGCCTAGAGCCTGTGCTCTGCAACAAGAGAAGCCACCGCAATGAGAAGCCCGTGCACCGCAACGAAGAGTAGCCCCCAATCACCACAATTAGAGAAAGCCCATGGGTAGCAACGAAGACCCAACGCAGCCAAAGATAAATAAATAAATAAATAAATTTATTAAAAAAATAATGAGGCAAACTGGAAAAATCTGAAAAAGATTACTGGGTTGCATCAATGTCAATATTCTGGTTGTGATGTACTATACTATAGGCTTGCAAAATGTTACCATTGGGAGATATTGGGCAAAATGTGCAAGAGATCACTGTTATTTGTTACATTTACCTCAATGAAAATGTCAATTAAAAAAGAATGAGGTGTGTGTGTGTAGATAGACATTCACAATAATTAAGTGTAAAAAGAAATATAACTCCCATCTAACACACACACATGTACACACACACTTCTAGATCCTCACATCCCCCTTGAGATACTGTCTCCTTTCTCTGCTCCCCTTAATAGCAAAACTCCTCAAGTATCTACACTCACTGTCTCCACTTCTCACTGCCGATTTTCTCTTTATTTTTTTTTACATCTTTATTGGAGTATAATTGCTTTACAATGGTGTGTTGGTTTCTGCTTTATAACAAAGTAAATCAGTTATACATATACATATGTTCCCATATCTCTTCCCTCTTGCGTCTCCCTCCCTCCAGCCCTCCCTATCCCACCCCTCCAGGCGGTCACAAAGCACCGAGCTGATCTCCCTGTGCTATGCAGCTGCTTCCCACTAGTTATCTACCTTACGGTTGGTAGTGTATATATGTCCATGCCTCTTTCTCACTTTGTCACAGCTTACCCTTCCCCCTCCCCATACCCTCAAGTCCATTCTCTAGTAGGTCTGTGTCTTTATTCCTGTCTTACCCCAAGGTTCTTCATGACATTTTTTTTCTTAAATTCCATATATATGTGTTAGCATACAGTATTTGTCTTTCTCTTTCTGACTTACTTCACTCTGTATGACAGACTCTAGGTCTATCCACCTCACTACAAATAGCTCAATTTCATTTCTTTTTATGGCTGAGTAATATTCCATTGTATATATGTGCCACATCTTCTTTATCCATTCATCCGATGATGGACACTTAGGTTGCTTCCATCTCCTGGCTATTGTAAATAGAGCTGCAATGAACATTTTGGTACATGACTCTTTTTGAATTATGGTTTTCTCAGGATATATGCCCAGTAGTGGGATTCGATTTTCTCTTAAACCAACTTTAACTAGGCTTTCACTACCACCACTCCACAGAAACTGTTCTTGTCAATAACACAGTTACCTTCATTTTGTCAAATCCATTCTGCCTCAGTTCTCAGGCATCATCCTGCTGGAGCTCTCAGCAGCATTTTATATAGCTGATCATGACTTACTATTTTTCTTACTGAAGTATAGTTGATTTACGACGTTGTGTTAGTTTCTGGCATACAGCAATGTGATTCAGATATATATGTGTGTGTGTGTGTGTTCTTTTTCTTATTCTTTTCCATTATGGTTTATTACAAGATATTGAATATAGTTCCCTGTACTATACAGTAGGTCTTTGGCGTTTATCTATTTTATATACAGTAGTTTGTATCTGCTAATCCCAAACTCCTAATTTATCCCTTCCCCCCCTTTCCCCTTTGGTAACCATAATGTTATTTTCTATGTCTGTGAGTCTATTTCTGTTTTGTAAATAGGTTCATTTGCATCATTTTTTTTAGCTTCCACATATAAGAGATATCATATGTTATTTGTCTTTCTCTGTCTGACCTACTTTACTTAGTAGGATAATCTCTAGATGACTTCCTTATTTTAAATTCTTTTTACTTGGCTTCTAGGTACTGTACTCCCATCCCTTAATTTTCTTCTTACTTCACAGTCTGTTCCTTCTTGGCTTCCTTTAATGAGTCCTCTGCATCTCCCTGGCCTCTGTATTTGTTGGAGGACCTCAAGATTCGGTCCTTTAATCTCTTCTCTTCTTTGCACTCAATTCTTAGGCCATCTCTCCTAATCCCATGGCTTTAAACACCATCTACATAGTGATGATTCCCAAATTCATATCTCTAGCCCCAACCACTCCCCTCAACTCCAGACTCATATAGCCAATTGCTTATTCAACATCTCCACTTGGTTGTCTAAATGGCACCTCAACCTAATATGTCAAAAACGGAACTCTCTTTTTCCCTTCAAACCTTCTTTTCTCTCAGTGTTCTCCATTTCACCAAATAGCATCTCCAGCCTTCCAGTCTCTCAGGCTTGGGAGTCATCCCTGACTCCTCTCTTTATTTCATACCTCACATGCAATCCATCAGCAAATCCTGTTGGTTCCACCTTCAGAATACATCCCTACTTTTAACCACTTCTTACCATCTCCGTTACTACCAACCTCATCCAAGCCACCACCATCTCTTGCCTGGATTACTACAATCGCCTACTAACTAGTCTCCCTGCTTCCACCATTGCCCCCTAGTATTTACCACAAAGCCTAAGAGATCCCTTAAAACACAGAAATAAAAATCATGTCACTCCAAGCCTAAAACCTTCTAATGGCTCCCCATGCCACAAGGAGTTACATAATCTGACCCCTGGAAGCCTCTCTGACCTCATCACCTTCCACTCTCCCCTTGTTTACGCTGCAGCAGACATGATGGCCTCCTTGCTGTTCCTCTAACATGCCAAGCACCTCAACTGTCTCGGCATCCTTGTACTTGCTCTTCTCTCTGCCTGGAATTATCTTCCCCCAGATATCCACATGATTTATTTTCTCACTTCATTAAGTTCTCTGCTCAAATGTCACCCTCTCAGAAAGGCCTTCCCTGAACAGTCTAATAACCCACCCCACCCCCAACTCCCTCTCTATACCCTTACCTTACTTGTTTTCTCATGTACTTACCACCATCGTCCATATACAGTCATCCCTCAATATCCTCGGGGAGGCGGGGGGATTGGCTCCAGGACACCCACACACCCACACCAAAATCCCTGGATGCTCAAGTCCCTTATTTGCGTATAACCTATGCACATCCTCCCATATACTTTATTTATTTATTTATTATTTCTTTATTTGGTTGTGTTGGGTCTTAGTTGTGGCATGCGGGGTCTTAGTTGTGGCATGCGGGGTCTTAGTTGCGGCATGTGGGATCTAGTTCCCTGACCAGGGATCGAACCCAGGCCCCCCTGCATTGGGAGTGCAGAGTCTTAGCCACTGGACCACCAGGGAAGTACCCCTCCCATATACTTTAAAGTTTATTTTGTTTTATTTTGTTCAGTGCTGTATTCCCAGCACTTAGATCACTGCCTGGAACAGAGTATTCACTCGCTCAATAAATATTTGTTCAATGAATAAATGTATTAATGATTTCTAGCTCTGAGATGAACAGTAACTACATAATTGAATAAATGTATCTCTGTACTCCAGGGCCCAGCATAGTACCCTGTACCTAGTTGGTATCAACAAATTTTTGTTGAATGAATGAAAGAAGCCTGTAAATGTGCTCATATCTTACAAGTATTTAAAAAATCTTCTGATGATCCCATTTCTCCCTCTAGTTATTACTATTATTCTCCTTCCCTTCACAGCCTAGCTTTCTCACCTTCCAATCATTATTTCTTAGCCTAAAAATTTTTATGAAACGTATCACAAATACAAAACAATATATACATACTCTTATGACTTATTTAAATCATATATATAAATAATAAAATCATATGTATGTGATTTAAAGAATAAAAAAATGAACACTCATGTAACCCACCAATCAGCTTCAGAAACAGAACATTACCAGAGCTTCTGAAGCCCTCTGTATGCCCTTCTGCATTGCATTCCTCTCCTTTCCCGCAACATATAACTGCCCGCAAGGATTTTGCTTTTCTTTATTGCTTTCTCACCTGTTTTTGAACTTTACATACATAGAATCATACCGTATGAACTCTTCTGAACTTGACCTTTCTGTAGATTGTGCTTGTGGGATTTATCCATGTTGATATTGTAGATGTAGGTATTCATTTTCACCAATGTGTAGTTTTCCATTTTATAATTATACTGCAATTCATTAAGCCAAATGTCCTCCTGAAGGACATTTGAACTGTTTCCAGCTTTTTGCCGTTAAGATCAGTGCTGCTATGAACACCCTTGAACTCTTGTACATACTTTCTGGTACATTTCTGCAAGAATCTTTCTAGTGCTCATAGCTGGGGTAGAATTGCTGAGTCAGAGAGTATGATCATGGGTACTTTTCAGTTCTTACTTGACTTCTTTGTTGCATTCTAAATACTGATTATTGGGAATTCCCTGGCGGTCTAGTGGTTAGAACTCTGTGCTTTCACTGCCAAGGGCCTGGGTTCAATCCTTGGTGGGGGAACTAAGATCCCACAAGCCTCATAGCCAAAAAAACCCAAAAAAAACATCTTCTGATGGGAAAGAGAAAGAAAGGAAGGAAGGAAGGGAGGGAGGGAGGGAGGGAGGGAGGGAGGGAGGGAGGGAGGAAGGAGAAAAGAAAGAAGAAAGAGAAAGACTGATTATTCCTTCATTCCTCACATTCTCTTCCTCCTCTAACTTCTGGATTACACACTTGCTGACTGTTCTTTTGCCATCACCTTGCTGACTCCCCTACCTTTGGTCACCCATTAAATGTTGGATCTTTTCCCCAGAGTTCTGCCCTTGGCCCTGATCTCATTTCCATAACTTCATCTGCCACCCATAGGCTAACGACACAACATGGCCTCTCTCCTAAGCTCCATTATTTCCAATTACTTCCTGAACATCTCCACTTGGATGTCTTACAGACATCTCACCAAACATGACACAACTCCTTATCTACCTCAACCCAAAGCCTATTCCTTCTTTTAAGTTACTCCTCTATTATTCTCCACCCCCACCCCTAGCTTCCCAAGACAAAAACCTGGAAGAATTCCACTCTCCCCTTTGGTCATTACATTCCAAGTTGCTTTACTCAAGTTGCAACACTTCGGTTCCTCCAATACACCAACCTCTTTTCTGCCTCAGAGCCGTTGTTCTTGCTGTTCCCTCTACCTAGGATGATCTTCCTGTGGCTCAATGCAAGGCTAGCTCTTTCTCATCTTCAAGGCTTAGTGAAAATGTCACCTCCTCATTAGAGACTTCTGCTGTCTATCTTACCTAAAGTAGGTCCACAGCCACCCCAACCTGGCCGCAATGACTAATATTCCACCTTCTTTTATTTCTAACACAGTTTGTGTTTCCTTGTTTACTGTCTCTTTTCCACTCAGGTATAAATTCCATGAGAACAGAGATTTATTTCCATGTTTTTCACTGCTACATCCACAGAGTCTAGAACAGTGCCTGGCACATAATAGGCACACTATAAAGATTTACTGACTGAGTCCTATAAGCCTCCTTATTTCTTGCCCCTCTAACAATTAGTCACCAAGCATGGTTAAGTCTACCTCCTAAACATCTCCCAAATCTATGCCATCTACTCCAACCCAAATATCATTGCTCTAGTTGAAGTCCACAACACTTCTCACCTGAACAAATGCAATCGCCTTGTAACAGGTACTCTTTCCTCCAGCCTGGCCTCTTCTCTAACAAACACATTCACTACAGTGAAGCCAGAGTTAATCTCTTCAAAACCAACCCAAATCGAATCACATCCTTCACATTCTTCATTGTCCATCAAGATAAAGTCCAAATTCCTCACTGTGGTCTACAACCCCTTGTGGGATCTGTTTCATAATCTACTCTGCCTTCCCCACCTTTCCCCTACCCTCACTTGCCCTCCCCACAGGCCCAATGCTCCAATTCTGCTGGACTACTTGCAGCTCTGCAAACATTCGACACTGATTCTAGGCTCTGGCTTTTGGATATGTACTATCTGTCTGGAATATCCTCACCCCACCTCACCTGCCAACCCCTCAGTAGCCATTCAAATTCAGCTCAAAGGTCTTTTGAACTGTAAAGCTTTTCTTCACCCTCATCACTGGCCCATAACTTGCAAAATTGATTACTTTTTCCTCTCAACTTTCCCTTTTCCTTTCACATGCTTCCACTGCATTGATCACACTGTACTGTACTCTTGGGTTTTGCTTCTCCTGTCAGTCTGGCTTCCTATGATGCAACAGAGCAGATGCTGTATCATTCTTCTTCGTAACCTCAGTTGTCTCCTGTAGTAGGTGCTGGAACGGTTATTGAATGAATGAAAATAGGCAAAAACAACTTTTAAATAACATCTAAAATTGACAAAGTTGTAGTGAAATTAGTATGTTCACATAGGATGGGTACAAACTTTTGGAAAGCAACGTGACATTACATATCAAAACCCATAAATACCTTTGTAACAGATAAAAGTGGTTGCTTTGGGGAAAGTGAGTGGAGAAGAAAAGGGAAGTGTGGGTAGGGAAGTTGCTATTCATTATGAGCTCTTCTGATTTTTTGACCGTGTGTTACATAGATAGAAACTTTATAGAATTGTTTTTAACCACTGGCCTAATAATTCCACACTCACGAACTGATGCTAGAGAAACAATTCAACAGAAGTAAAAGCTATATGCATGGGACTTCTCTGGTGGACGAGTGGTTAAGAATCCACCTTCCAATGCAGGGGATGCAGGTTCGATCCCTGGTCAGGGAACTAAGGTCCCACATGCCACGGGTCAACTAAGTCCACGTGCTGCAACCACTGAGCCTGCGTGCCACAACTAGAGAGCCTGTGCACCGCAACTACTGAGCCCCCATGCTCTGGAGCCCACACACCGCAACTGGAGAGAAGCCCACATGCCTCAACGAAAGATCCTGTGTGGTGCAACTAAGACCCAACACAGCCAATAAATAAATAGATACATACATACATATATAAAAAAGTAAAAGCTATATGTATGAAATGTTAATTGTTGAATTATCTAAAACTGGGAAATATTGGAAACAATCTAATGACACAATAATAGGGAAATGGTTAAATAAGTAATGGTAAATTCAATAAACTATTACACAGTCATTAAAAAATGGTATGTGCAAGTATGATCTAATCTTGGTATACATTATATATACACAAGTGTGTAAAGGCCTGGAAGCTAGCTATATACAAAACAAGTTAACAGTGATTTTCTTTGGTGGTGGGATTACAGGTTTGTATTTCCCTCTTTTTTGCCTATCTATATTAATTTTCTACAATGAACAATAATATTTAAATAATAATTATTTTTTTTAAATAGTAATTTTTAAAAGTTTAAAAAACATATTTTGTACACCATGACTGCTATCAGGTAAAATTATGCAACTACGGGAACAAAGACTGGGAGGTGATATGCAAAAATGAAAAGTTATTATGTTGGCATATTTGGATTATAAATGACTTTTTTCTTGTAACAAAACTTATTTTCAACATTTTTATGATGAAAGTAATATATGTTTGTTATAGAAAATTCTCTATAGAAGAAAATTTTTTTAATAAATTTCTTTTTTTTAATAAATTTTATTTATTTATTGCTGCATTGGGTCTTCGTTGCTGCACACAGGCTTTCTCTAGTTGCAGTGAGTAGGAGCTACTCTTTGTTGTGGTGTGCGGGCTTCCCATTGCGGTGGCTTCTCTTGTTGTGGAGCACGGGCTCTAGGCGTGCGGGCTTCAGTAGTTGTGGCATGCCAGCTCAGTAGCTGTGGCTCGTGGTCTCTCGAGCACAGGCTCAGTAGTTGCAGCGCAGTGGTTAAGAATCCGCCTGCCAATGCAGGGGACACGGGTTCGAGCCCTGGTCCGGGAAGATCCCACATGCCGTGGAGCAGCTAAGCCCGTGTGCCTCAACTACTGAAGCCTGCACGCCTAGAGCCCATGCTCCGCAACAAGAGAAGCCACCGCAATGAGAAGCCTGCACATCACAAGGAACAGTAGTCCCCGCTCGCTGCATAGAGAAAATCCCGCGTGCAGCAACAAAGACCCAACGCAGCCAAAAATAAAATAAATACATTAAATTAAAATAAAACCCATTCACTTTATAGCAGTACACCATATACACTCAATAAATATTTGTTAATCAATAAATATTTAAAAAAACCAAAAAACAAAAACAAAAACACTGCACCACCAGGGAAGCCCTCTATGGAAAAATTTTAAAAATAAAATGAAAACCACTCTTCATCCCACTGTGTAGATATAACCAGTGTTGCAATTTTCCTGTATACTTCTTTTTATATACTTATTTTTTTTCTATACTTTTTTTTTCTATACTTTTTTTTTTAACAAAAAATGTGGTCATACTTAATTTTGTATACTGTTTGTCTCACTTGACATTGTATCATGAGCATTGTTCCATGTCCCCTGTCCATCTTGTGGCTGTATCTTAATTCCATATTGTCGAACACTCATGGCTTCCATTTTTTAATTTTTTTGCCGTGCCACGTGGCTTTTGGGATCTCAGTTCCCTGACCAGGAAATGAACCCAGGCCACGGCAGTGAAAGCCTGGAATCCTAACCACTAGGCCACTGGAGAACTCCCTCCAATTTTTTATATTAAAAATAGAATGCTTCGATGAGCGTATTTTACATAAATCTTCATGTTCATCTCTGATTATTCCCTTAGGATAATGTTTTTAAACTGGAGTTACTAGATGCAAAGGATGAAAATTCTTAAGGCTCTTGATGCAGTGTCAAATAGCTTTCAGCAAAATTGTACTGAGTTACACTCCCACACACAGTGTGTCAGTGCCTGCTTTATCATACCCTCATCATAACATTTTCTTTAAAGCAGTATTGTGTTCAAAAACATGGGTTTCAGAAACAGATAGCCCTGTATCCAAATCCTGGCTTTACCATTTATAAATACATGACTTTAGGGAAGTTGCCTAATTATTCTGATCTTCAGTTTTCCCATCTGTAAAAATGGGCATACTACCACCAACCCTGAGGGTTACTGTGAGGATTAAAGAAGATAATGTATTAGGTTGGACTTCCCTGGTGGCGCAGTGGTTAAGAATCCACCTGCCAATGCAGGGAACACAGGTTCAAGCCCTGGTCTGGGAAGATCCCACATGCCGCAGAGAAACTGAGCCTGTGTGCCACAACTACTGAGCCTGTGCTCTAGAGCCCGTGAGCCAAAGCTACTGATCCTGTGCGCCTCAACTGCTGAAGCCTGCACACTCTAGGGCCCACGTGCCGCAACTACAGAGCCCGTGTGCCAAAACTACTGAAGCCTTAGTGCCTAGAGCCCGTGCTCCACAACAAGAGAAGCCACTGCAATGAGAAGCCCGTGCACCGCAACTAAGACTAGCCCCTGCTCGCTACAACTAGAGAAAGCCCGCGTACAGAAAGGAAGACCCAACGTAGCCAAAAAAAAAAAAACTAGGATAATGTATTAGGTTGAACCATATTAAATCACCAACATTCAATCATTTTGACCTATAAAAATGTTTTCCATATTGTTCAACCTAATACATAAAGCATGCTATCTGGCAAATGGTAGTTACTGAAATTATTATTATGGAAGCAGGATAACAAAAATGAATAGCATCCTTACTGAAATCCCTCAGGTTTAGAAGAAATAAGCAGAGATAAACTCCTAAAGAAAAACTTCTGGCCTTTTTACAAAAGCAGTAGAGCCTTCAAGTACAAAAGGGAAAGGGGAAGAAGAGACCAAAACTAGAGAGAAAGAGTTGGGAGACCACCTGCCCTTTCCCAGCTGGAAACATTTCTTGTCATTTACATTCAAATGTCCTTACTCTGTGGAAGATGGGAAAATACAAATTTCCTAAATTTGAAGAAGGAAACAAGGAAACTATATAAATAAGGAAACTATAAACATAAAGAATAGTAAGTTTTGTGTCGATGTTTCACTATTGCAAAACAGGGAGAAGACAGAAATGCTGTAAGCCAGTGTTTCTCAAACTTGGTCTCATAATAAGAATCACCTGGGATGCTTTAAAGCTTGTTTCCAAGCCCACATCCCAGTTAAACTGAACCATATTGTAGGGGAGGGGCTGGGGAACTTGTATAGTTACCCCAGGTAATTATGATAATCAGACAAGCCTGGGAAACTGCTGTACAAATACCTATAGCTTTCAAGAAGGCAATGACGAATTCATAATAACCTCATGGATGAAGAAATAGGAAGTAGTTGGTGGATACTGCAGGCAATATTGGTAGTAATAATAAAATTAAGAGGAGTCAAAATATAAGGAGCCGGGTAGACTTGCCTGTAGTTCTTTTTTTTTTTTTTTTTTTTTTCGGTACGCGAGCCTCTCACTGTTGT
>NW_021703779.1:59643575-59842089 GCF_005190385.1 Monodon monoceros | reverse complement strand
GAGCCGGGTAGACTTGCCTGTAGTTCTTTCCAACTACTTCCTTTTTTTGCGGTACGCGAGCCTCTCACTGTTGTGGCCTCTCGCGGCCATGGCTTACGGGCCTAGCCACTCCGCGGCATGTGGGATCTTCCCGGACCGGGGCACGAGCCCGTGTCCCCTGCATCGGCAGGCAGACTCTCAACCACTGTGCCACCAGGGAAGCCCCTTGTAGTTCTTCTATAGCAAAGTTATCCCAAATTGCAATTCTCTGTTATTCCTGAATGAACCCATTTTTCTGGTAAAATAATTGGCTGTTTTATTTCTACGGTCAACACCTTCAATGGACTTTCGTACAAAGCAGCCTTTCCCAACTTCCCTTTTTCCTCTGTAAAATAACATTCCTCCCCTTGGTCTCTGGAGTTGCCTATCGTTTGCTATAGTTGGCATGTTCTTAATTGCTATTCCTCTGCCATTCCTAAATAAACTCATATTGTTGGTTAAAAAAATGTAAGGAGTCTATCAAAAGTTCATTACTTACTTTGGTGGCTTTAACTTATGTTCACAACTTCTTTGCTACTTCTTGCTCTAAGAGATGGAACTTAATTTCCCCTCATCTTGAGTGTGAACTAGATTCAGTGACTTGCTCCTAAGGAACACTACATGGAAAAGGAGAACTAGTAATTTTATAGTGGAGAAACAGCTCCTTAACCAAGTGATTAAGGTTAACATCAACAGTGATAAGTCACGCTGATATTCTGTGCACCGCCTGGTATGATGTGACGAGAAAGGCACTTCACGCTGTGGTCCTCTTCGCCCACATGCATACCACCAGGATAATTAGAAAAATATCAGACAAACCCAAATTGAGGGCCATTCTACAAAATACTGGACCAGTACTCTTCAAAGCATCAAGGTCATGAGAGACAAGGAAAGACCAAGAAACTTTCACAGACTGGAGGAGACTAAAGAGACATAATGATTAAATGCAACGTGGTATCCTGGATTGGATCCTGGAACAGAAAAAGGACATAGGTGAAAAAACTAGTGAAATTTGAATAGAGTCTCTAGTTTGGTTAATAGAACTGTACCAATGCTAATTTCTTAGTTTTGATAAATGTACCAGATTAAGATGTTAACATTAGGGGAAGTTAGATAAGGGTATAGGGGACCTGTCTGTACTATATTTGAAACTCTACTGTAAATCCAAAGTTCTTTCAACATAAAACTATCGAAGAAAAAAATATAATTTCTTATGTGGTAGGTACACATTTAATGGTTTTATTATTCTTTACATCTAGTACATCCATTATATTCTTTTAAAAAATTTTTTTTGAACAGTTTTATTTTTTAAATTTTTGTTTATTTGGTTTAATTTTTATTTATTTGGCTGCGTTGGGTCTTCCTTGCTGCACGTGGGCTTTTAGTTGCAGCGAGTGGGGGCTACTCTTCATTGTGGTGCGTGGGCTTCTCACTGCGGCGGCTTCTCTCCTTGTGGAGCCTGCGGTGGTTGCAGCACGTGGGTGCTAGAGCATGCGAGCTTCAGTAGTTGTGGCGCGCGGGCTGTAGGGCACGTGGGCTTCAGTAGTTGTGGCTCGCGGGCTCTAGAGCACAGGCTCAGTAGTTGTGGTGCACAGGCTTAGCTGCTCCGCAGCATGTGGTATCTTCCAGGACCAGGGATCGAACCCGTGTCCCCTGTGTTGGCAGGCAGATTCTTAACCACTGTGCCACCAGGAAAGTCCCCATCCATTATATTCTTTTCTTAAGTTTATTTTATTGACGTATAGTTGATTTACAATGTGTTAATTTCTGCTGTACAGCAAAGCAATTCAGCTATACAAATATATACATTCTTTTTTATATTCTTTTCCATGATGATTTATCACAGGATATTGAAGATAGTTCCCTGTGCTATACAGTAGGACCTTGTTTATCCATTCTCTATAGTTTGCATCTGCTAATCCCAAACTCCCAATCCCTCTCTCCCCTACCCCCCATTATATCCTTTTATACACATGAACTACTTTATAATTTAAAAACCAATATAGGAAAAATGTAAGGGATCTAAAACAAGCCATCTGTGGAAGGGACCTACAAAATTTTTAATACCCCAAATTCAATTAAGGTGATTTGGGGTAAGCACAGGATGGATTGTTCCAGTAGGTAAGAAGCTTTTATTTTAGCAAATATATGGGCTTTCTTTAGTTGCGTCGAGTGGGGGCTACTCTTCGTTGTGGTGCGTGGGTCTCTCGTTGTGGTGGCTTCTCTTGTTGCGGAGCACAGGCTCTAGAGTGCAGGCTCAGCAGTTGTGGTGCTCGGGCTTAGTTGCTCCGTGGCATGTGGAATCTTCCCAGACCAGGGCTCGAACCCATGTACCCTGCATTGGCAGGCGGATTCTTAATCACTGTGCCACCAGGGAAGCCCTACTGAGCTCTATCTGACGAAATGGGATATTAACAGAACAAGGATAGTCTGCAAGTCATCAGATACAAGAGTCCAAGGTAGAGGCCAAAGTCATCAATATTCCCCAGCACTGTCTAGGAGGATGTTCTGGTATCAAATCCATCCCTATACAGAAGATGGGTACATGAGGTTATGACAGCTTGATCCCAGCCATTCAAATTGGCCCGTGTAACAACCAGATAATCGTGTGCCTCCTGATGTGATACAACAGGAAGCACACACCATCAGTTATGAAACATCTTGTTCCTCCCCCTCCCTCGAAAATAAAAACATTCTGAACTTGACTCTAATCAAGCCTCCTGGTCTAACTTCCCATTTACAGGATATACAGGGAATAGAAGACTATTGGGGATACAGTCAGCCATACTGAGAGAAAGTCAAAGTGACCTGGTTTTCTCAACAACAAATGCCATTAAAAAAAAGAGAGAGAGGCGGAACTGTTAAAGATCAGAAAGGACTTAAAAAACGTGAACCAAATATAATGTTTGAATCCTGATTTCAACAAGCCAAATGTATACATTTTTTTGAGACAAGGGGGACATTTGTACATAGATGGGGTATTAGATAGTATAAGGGGATTTTTTTGGGGGGGGGGGCTGCGCCATGCAATATGAGGGACCTTAGTTCCCCGACCAGGGATCGAACCCATGCCCCCTGCAGTGGAAGCTCGGAGTCTTAACCACTAGACTGCCAGGGAAGTCCCATGATTATTGTCACTTTTGGTATGTGATAAAGGTAGAGGAGTTTTTAAAGTTTTATCCATAAGAACTACATAATGAAGAATTTTCTGGCAAAATATGATGTCTGAAAAAAAATATGATGTCTGGGATTTACTTTAAAATACTACAGCACCTCTCCAAGAAAAGTGGGAGGGATAGATGTAAGAAGACTGGCAAAATGTTAATTGTTCAAGCTATATGAGGGGTTCATGAGGGTTCATTATACACCTCTACTTTTAAGTATGTTTGGAATTTTCCATAGTAAAAATATAAAGGTAAAATCCAACTTACTGCCCTGGTTCTGATTGTCTCCTCACTAAGCAACATTTTGATTACAATGTCTTCTCCTGTAGGCTTGTCAACTAGCAGAGAATGTACTAATGAGCAAATATGGGTACTTGCCTATTTGTTAAATTTCTCATTGCTGATTAACAAATTAGTAAATGTTTATATATCAGTTTGCTTTAAGGTTTAGACACAGCTTCTGATTGGTGAGGCAGAGACCATGGGCTGGGATGAATGCGACCACTGGCCAACTAACTGGGTGGCCAACTGGTCTTCCCTGAGTGGACGGATTACCTCCCAACAGTTTTGCATTCACTGTTTTACCAGCGTTCCGTGCTTTCCTACTTGAACTGCAACCCTGGTAAATTGTGATTTAGGAACTGATGAGCTGTGGAATTAGAACAAGGAAAGAAGGTCCACCTCTCTTCTCCTACTCATCATTATTATTTGTAACAATAAAATGAGAGTTAACACATACTGAGTGCTTACTATGTGCCAGACATTATTCTAAGCACTTCACAATGTATTTTTCATTTAATCTTTACGATTATCCTACTATCCTACATTCACAGATGAGGAAACGTAACGTCCAGGGGACTTGCCTAAAGAGCCACAGGAGTCTGACTTAAAAGCATGTTCCTAGGCATTAGGACATATTATCTTCATTTGAAAACAATGTCGTAAGTCATCTGGTTTATTTTGTAAATCACACACAGGAGCATCTCTGAACTGTCTCTAGGCTCTGAAGCAGCATATTACAGACTACGCAAGTAAATATGTCCCTGGCAAAATGCACAAGGGTAGCATATGTTGGAGAACAGAAGATTTTGTAATGAGTACTGGGGGGGAGCGGACAGGGCAGTATAGCCTCTTATACCTGTATATTGAGAGATTATCTTCTAAGTCTTGGGCACTACCTATGTTAAGACAGGACACCTAGGGAAAGCGCCAGGCTGTCCTCTTTACACAGCTCCCACTGAATCAAAAGCAGTTTAAGCGCTTGAAATTTTAATAATTAGAGGTTTGCATGGAAAAGCTTAGAATTTGTGTTATAAAATGAGGAGCCCTTGAAACTAGAAATTAATTGACTAAACTGGTACGTGAAATGTGTATAAATTGAATGGATGTATTACTATGTAATAACTTACTTTGAAATAATAATTTAAAAAATCATCATGCTAGGATGGAGTCAAAGAGAACAACTTCTGATTTAGTTGCAAGAAATTTCTCGTCTTACCTTTTTAAAGAATTTATATTTTCTGGCAAAAAAATTCTGCCCAGTCTGATATTTATTGCTCAGAGTTAGGAGTAGCCATACTTGCTTGGTGATCTGAGAGTTAAACCTCGTAACTTACAATTTGATTCTAAAGTAAAAAAAAAAAAATGAAATGAGAAGCAAACTTTTAAAACCACAAGTTTTGGGAATTCCCTGTGTAAGGTCGGATCTTAACAAACGGCACCGCGAAACAGAGGAAAGCTTCAAGTGAGCTTTATTAGGGAGCGCTCCCGGGCGAGGTTCACTGGTCCGAGAGAAAGGGGCCAGAGAAGTCGCACCCGGGAGACGGTTGGGCAAGATTTTATAGGGGAAGAAGGGAAAGGGGTGTGGTGAATCTGGGAGGGTGCAGGGTATTCCTTATTTGGTGGTCTTTTCGGGTATCCTGGGGGACAGTTAGTCCCGCCCCTCGAAAGGCGGGAAGGCTGGGCCGGGTTCAAAGTCCCCAGGTCAGTTCCTGGAACTGGGTAGTCCGGAAAGTCTCCAGGTCAGTTTCTGGAACTGGGTGGTCCGGAAAGTCTCCAGGTCAGTTTTTGGAACTGGGTGGTCCGGAGAGTTTCGGTCTGATGCAACCTGTGAATCTGACTGTGTTCCACTGCCTCGGGCCAGTTGGCCTTACACCCTGGCTGTCCAGTGGTTAGGACTTGGCGCTTTCACTGCCTCAGCCCAAATTCAATCCCTGGTCAGGGAACTAAGATCCTGCAAGCCGCGTGGCCAAGCTTTTATTCTAAACTTGAATTTCAGAAACACATCAAGTAACTTGGAAGAAAAGCTAAAATATTTAAATTACAAAAGTTAGTGGTGGACAAATTCTTACGCTTTTTTCGTATCTGCATAATTTGGCTTTATTACAGTACTTGGAGCTGTCTAGAGCCGTCAGATATTTGTGTTTTACTTTTATTTGACTGTGTCATAAAGAGTTGTTTATTTTAAATAAAGGAGAGTCAAGTAAACTGAGAAGTTGTTTTCTGGTCCTGCCAGAAAGGGAGGTGAAGTCAATACATGGTTCTGAAGCTTTCCCCTCTACCTGTGTAGATTCTCATCCGTAATAGTGACTCACCAAGGCACTGATCTTCAGCCAAGGGGATAATAAAACTCTGGGTGAGAGTGGAAGCAACTCTCCATGTGGGGGGAGAAGATTAACAGGGAATGGGAGTTTGAAAACGTCTCTCAAGTAATTCTGACAAACCCTCCCTTCCTGAGGATTTCTACTTAGTTTGGAATATTTTGCAATTTCACATTAAGATCGAGGTTTCACTTTAAGGAGCTAGAATAACTTAAATTGGTCTAAATGTGTGAACTATTGTTTATTCAGAAGAGATAATAACCACAGCTAACATTTACTGGGTGTGAACCATGTGCCAGGCACTGTGATGAGCACTTCATAGGCACTATCTCATTTAACTCTCACTACAACTCTGTCAGATAGCTGAGGAAGCAATGTTAGTTAATTGCTAGTAAGCTGTTATACATAAGTATACATGATACTTAAGTCTGTATTTCAAACCACCACACACTACACTGTTTCTAAGACACTTGGATCTGAAATGGGGGTTTCTGTTGAAACTTTTTTTTTTTTTTTTTCTGTATGCAGGCCTCTCACTGTTGTGGCCTCTCCCACTGCGGAGCACAGGCTCCGGACGCGCAGGCTCAGCGACCATGGCTCACGGGCCCAGCCGCTCCGCGGCATGTGGGATCCTCTGGGACCGGGGCACGAACCCGTGTCCCCTGCATCGGCAGGCGGACTCTCAACCACTGCGCCACCAGGAAAGCCCCTGTTGAAATATTTTTTTCCTCGTAGTCCACAAAGAGATTTTACTGGAATCTGGAGTTACAGCTGGCAATCACAAGGTTGGAGGAAGTGAAACGACTGATAAATTTACCTCAAGAGAATGAAAAAGTGTTGTCCCAACTTTTCTCTCTATTGTAAATTGGTGATCGAGCCTGTAACTTGCTTATGATATTGTCTAAAGATTTAGGAGTATTTAAATTATGCTCTATTGTTTGCAACTTAGACACCCTTGGTGAGAAAGTTACGTTAAACCTCAGACTACACCTCTTTTTAAATTACTTTCTTTTTTTTTAAATTACTTTCTTAACCAGGAGTCTAATAAGCACCTGATATTATATACAAAACTTATGTACACACCACTATATTTAAAATAGATAACCAACAAGGACCTCCCGTATAGCACAGGGAACTCTGCTCAATACTCTGTAATAGGACTTCCCTGGTGGCACAGCGGTTAAGAATCCGCCTGCCAATGCAGGGGACACGGGTTCAAGCCCTGGTCCGGGAAGTTCCCACATGCCGCGGAGCAACTCAGCCCGTGCGCCACAACTACTGAGCCTGCGCTCTAGAGCCCGCTGGCCACCACTACTGAACCTGTGTGCCACAACTACTGAACTCCGCACACCTAGAGCCCATGCTCTGCAACAAGAGAAGCCACCGCAATGAGAAACCCGCGCACCACAATGAAGAGTAGCCCCTGCTCCGCTCAGTGCAACTAGAGAAAGCCCGCGTGCCACAACGAAGGCCCAACGCAGCCAAAAATTAAAAAAAAAAAGAAAATTAAAAAAAATTACTCTGTAATAACCTAAATGGGAAAAGAACTTGAAAAAGAATATATATGTGTATAACTATGTTGTACACCTGAAACTAACGCAACATTGTTAATCAGCTATGCTCCACTATAAAATAAATTAAAAAAATTATTTTTTAAAAATAAAAAAACTTTATGTGTATTTATATCACAGCTTTTACTATATTTTCAAAATTATCCATATCCCCAAACAGGGTAAGATCCACTATTCTAACCACTGTTTGATAGACTGAGAGCTGTTTGATAGAGAACAAAGGTAAAGGCTGAAAATTCCTCGTTGATAAGAAATCCATTAGTTTCAAATTTAAGTATTGAAACCTACGAATTTTTGTAATATAATATCGGGGAAACTTCATCAAATTGTCTAAATCAGGGATTGGGGAAGGACGGGGCTGGGGGTGGGGTGGGGCAGGTCTCCCTATCACTTGGGAGGCTTTTAAAAAAACCCTCCTCCCAGACTCTGGTGACCTTTCCCACCACCAGAATCTAGAGCCACCCCGTCCCCCGTCTCCCAGAATCTAGAACATTTGTTTACTAATGAATGCTCATCTTAACTCCCAGTGTATTTGGGGAAGAAACAAAGAAACAAGTAAGACTGGTTTAAACTCTTGCCTTCAGGGTCATAATATGTGCCCAGCACTATGCTGATGTTATTTTAAAAGATAGGCAGACTGTCAATATTTAGGATAAAGGAATTTAGGAAGTGAGTTGTCTAAAATAAACAGCTTCTAATATACTTTCTTTGATACAGTTGTGAAAACTGAAGCAAAATATATCTGGCACCCTACCAACCTTCATTTTTCATTGATAAATTCTTTTTCCTTCCTAAGTATTTAACTATGTCTCTAGTTTTGGGAACTAGAGCAAATAAATGTGCTCCCAAGTTTTCCCATATAGCTGTTTCCTCGCTTTATAGTATTCCAGATTTCATAAGAAGGAAACACAGGAAAAATGAATACACTTGTGATCATTGATATGACATACCCTTCACCTACTAAAATGTAATTTAATTCTGCTTACTCTGTTATTTGACCACTTCTTACAGTTAGTCAAATTTTTGGTTGATACAAGTTCTTATTTATACTGTGTAAGTGAGAGAGTCACAAACACAGGATATAAGTATACATTTTTATTTTACTGTAAATCAGGATGAGTGGGTATTTTTAAAAGTTGAAAAGCTGTAATGTGCAGTTGATTGAAAACACTGCATTCTGAGACCCCAAAATGTGGAAAATCCAAACCTGTACAGGCATTTTTAAATAAATGATTTTTAAAGTCTTACATCTATTTAAACCAACTTGCAGAATTTATAATTTATATGTAATTTGTCAGTTTGTGTATGACACTTATAAATAATAGATTGAATGCATAACATTAAGGGTAATTTATTATTTTTAAAAACCTTGAATATTATTACGAACCAAAAAGCAAAGGATAAATTTGTAACACTATATACCTGATAATTAAAATATTGTGATTCTATATTTCTTCTAAAGTACTTATGTTTACCAAAGGATTATCATGAATATTGTTGCTAGTATTATTTTAAGGATGATCTGCATCAGAATTATAGATGTGCATGTTAAAAATGCACATTCCAAGCCCAGGAATTTAAATTTACAATAAGCAACCCCTATTCCCATTTTGACGTAACACTTGTTGAAGAACAGTGATGCCAAGCAGGAACCTCTGGGGCTCCAGGGAGGCCTTTTTGTCCCCCATTTCTTGTAGGCAAAACTCCAGCCTCCATGACCTTCCCTGAGTTCCAAAGGGCAAACCTGAACAGTTGCTAATCAAGGGCCTGAGGCAAGACTAAAGGGACCAGAGAAGTTCAGGAGATTAGTAGACCCTGCATACACCCTAATCTTGTCAGCAACCCCACCCTTTTGAAACTCTGCAGAAGAAAGAAGAATGCAAGACTGTTACTGCCTTGATCCTTATCACATACCTCTGACCACTACCCCTGACTATATAACCTCTCCCTATTCCCTAGTGAAGGGAGGCACAGTTCTTGAGGTGCTAGCCTACTGTGTTCCCCTTTGCCTGGCAAAGAAAGCAAGCCACTCTTTCTCCTCCATAACACTGTCTCCATATTTCTGTTTGGCATTGCTGCACAGAGAGCCAAGATTTTGGCAACAAATTTAGGGGCTCGTCCGGGATTGACTCGTGGGCAGGAGGCCCCGTAGGGCCCTCGGTTTGATCGGTTGCTCAGGGATTTCTCTCCACATCACCCTCCCCAGGGAGAGCAGAGGGTTGGAGGATTTCTCTGAGGCCAGATCGCCAGGGTTCCCCTGCCATAGGGCCCTGCCCTGATCATACCCGACCCGCCGTCTCAGCTGCAGAACTCCATGGCTGCGGCGGAGATCGGGGGAGAGGTTGCCCTAGCAGCTGCCGAGGCTTTCTTTGCCTTGAGGACACCTTCCTTCTCCCTTCTCCGCATCAGCCCGGACATCTACCCTGAGACAACATTAACTCTTGGAGGATCAGAAAGAGGGCGTTTGGTACGTCGCAACAAATCTGCCAGCAATTTGGTAAGTTCCCTGGAATGCACACCGTGGCCTCTTTGACTTTGTTCGTTTGGGGAACTTCAGTTCCAGTTTGGGGAGTTCTCCCTGTGAAGGGAAATTCCATTTGTAAGGCGCCGCTTCGGACAAAGGTCACAGGTCTAGTGGGACTGGGAAGTCACATTTAGGGCATTTTTGCCATTTGGTTTTTGATTTCTGGGCATCTCTCTGCTGATATTTTTAATTTTGAGTGTGGCTTCCAGCTGGCAAGGTTTGGGTTCGTTTGGTTACTTTGATTTGAGCGCGCAGACATGTTACTAACTGCTCAAGCTAGAATGGGAAGCGCTTCCTGTAAGGTTCCACCCCTACCTGGGAGCCCCTTAGAAAAAATTTTGAATGACTGGTCAACCTATGGCTATGATCCAATGACAAAGAAAAATGGCCTAAAAGTGGGTCTCTTACAATTAGATCTTTATTGCCACAGGATGGGAAAATGGACTGAGGTTCCCTTATGTCCAGGACTTTCTCCTATAATTGAAAGCCTGAGGAATCAGAAGAACTCTCCTGGCTCAGGGAGGAAAACAAGCCTCCCCCACTTCTGCACGTTCCCTTACTCCTTCAGATTGTTCTGATAAGCCTTATTAGACCCTGGAACGTGGAATATCGAGGTTCCCGGCTTGTCCAAAGATATCCAGCCAGTGATTATTAAGTAGAAGGGTTATACAGTGTCTAAATATAAGGTACCAATTTCTTAAACGTAGGGAAGATCCTCAAAAAATGTTTGTAAATAGATTGCCAAAATAGGAGGCCACTGGTCTGACTAAACTAACCATAGCTGATATTCAGAGCCTGATAGGAATTTTGGAAGAGGACTCCTCCCCTAAGCTAAATGAGGAAAAGTAAAACTTTCCAACATGGGTGAATGGGTATGTCAGTCCTTCAATATCATTGAGGTAGCCACCCAATTCGTTGAAAAAGAAAACAAAACTGTCCTTGTTTTACAAATGTAGTCTTTACAGGACCAGAGGTGTGGCTCCGAAAATAATCCAAAACCCACCAATCTCTTTCACCACTCCCAAAACCTTCCCTATTTATCTTAAGAGGCTTATAAGTATTAAACAAAAGGGAAACAAAGTCATCCTAGGAGGAACTTGCCTGTACCATTGAGATGCAAATGTCCTATCTGGTCTTCTCAGGAACACTTAACCTCTGCCATCTTTTTAAACTGGAAATTTTAAAAAGGGTAATTTAGAATTTGACTTGTCAAGGATAAATAGAAATCTTAAGTGTCTTTTCTTCTGTAAACACTAGTAAAAAGGGTTTAAACATCTAGATAGGTGACCTTGATGTGTTCCATCTGCTAGAAACCCAATTTGAATCCAACCCCTTGTAACTGATGGCTTTTATGTTGTACCTGACTCAGGGCTGAAATTCGAACAGAAACTATGAGGCCTCTATGTTGGTTTGTGTGTTCGTAAGTGTCTATATGTGTGTTGTAGGTGTATGGTATTGCCAAAAATGAATTCGTAAAAGAGCTCTACTAGTTGGCTTTTTAAAAAATTAAGTGCTTATGTAAATACTCAGAAATAGAAAATAATCTGGCTAGAATGAATTTCAGGTTCATGTCATCTGGAAAATATTCAGTACTAAACAGATATCTGGTATTGAAGGTGGCTGAAGCTTGTTGGTTTGATTAATATAGATATGTCAGAGTCATCAATGTCAAGTATAATACTTCTGTTGTACACCTAGGTTTACTAGAGGTCAAATAAGACCTTATTCTGTATCTATTACAAATTTGTCAACAAGAAAAGGAACTCAATGGGGAAAAACTTTTAAGGAAAGTAAGATGTGTTTTTAGTAAAAGGTGTGAAGGGCTTCCCTGGTGGCGCAGTGGTTAAGAATCCACCTGCCAATGCAGGGGACACGGGTTCGAGCCCGGGTCCTGCAAGATCCCACATGACGTGGAGCAACTAAGCCCGTGCGCCACAAATAGTGAGCCTGCGCTCTAGAGCCCGTGAGCCACAACGACTGAAGCCCGCGTGCCCTAGAGCCTGTGCTCCGCAACAAGAGAAGCCACCGCAATGAGAAGCCCGCGCACCTCAACGAAGAGTAGACCCCGCTCCCACAACTACAGAAAGCCTGCGCGCAGCAACGAAGACCCAACTCAGTCAAAAATAAACTAAATAATTTTTTTAAAAAAGCATTAAAAAAATGTGTGAAGAATGAAAAATACTGAAAAGAGTGATACATGATCAGGATTTTCTAAGGCTGGACTAAATTTAGTTGGGTACATGGATTTCAATAGGAATGGGCTAGAACAAGACTGGATTTGGTTTCTCCCTCCAAAGTATTCTTTTTTTTTTTTTTACATCTTTATTGGAATATAATTGCTTTACAATGGTGTGTTAGTTTCTGCTTTATAACAAAGTGAATCAGTTATACATATACATGTTCCCATATCTCTTCCCTCTTGTGTCTCCCTCCCTCCCACCCTCCCTATTCCACCCCTCTAGGTGGTCACAAAGCACCCAGCTGATCTTCCTGTGCTATATGGCTGCTTCCCACTAGCTAGCTATTTTACGTTTGGTAGTGTATATATGTCTATGCCACTCTCTCACTTTGTCACAGCTTACCCTTCCCCCGCCCCATATCCTCAAGTCCATTCTCTAGTAGGTCTGTGTCTTTTTTTTTTTTTGCGGTACGCGGGCCTCTCACTGTTGTGGCCTCTCCCGTTACACAGCACAGGCTCCAGACACGCAAGCTCAGCGGCCATGGCTCACGGGTCCAGCCGCTCCGCGGCATGTGGGATCTTCCCGGACCGGGGCACGAACCCGTGTCCCCTGCATCGGCAAGCAGACTCTCAACCACTGCGCCACCAGGGAAGACCAGGTCTGTGTCTTTATTCCCATCTTACCCCTAGGTTCTTCATGACTTTTTTTTCTTTCTTAAATTCCATATATATGTGTTAGCATACAGTATTTGTTTTTCTCTTTCTGACTTACTTCACTCTGTATGACAGACTCTAGGTCCATCCACCTCACTACAAATAACTCAATTTCGTTTCTTTTTATGGCTGAGTAATATTCCATTGTATATATGTGCCACATCTTCTTTATCCATTCATCCGATGATGGATACTTAGGTTGCTTCCATCTCCTGGCTATTGTAAATAGCACTGCAATGAACATTTTGGTACATGACTCTTTTTGAATTATGGTTTTCTCAGGGTATATGCCCAAATCAAAACTACAATGAGATATCATCTCACACCGGTCAGAATGGCCATCATCAAAAAATCTAGAAACAAATGCTGGAGAGGGTGTGGAGAAAAGGGAACACTCTTGCACTGCTGGTGGGAATGTAAATTGATACAGCCACTATGGAGAACAGTATGGAGGTTCCTTAACGTGCCTTCGTAAGTCTTTTGTCATTATAGACACTTACGGTTTCAATCTAATGCCTTTGCAAAAAATGCTTCCCCTTCAAGAAGATTTATAGAAAGGACTTTTGGATATATACAAGTTTCTGACTTTCAGACCATAATGCTGAACTGGGTAAGAAATTGAAGAATTCTAATGAAAAACCTGATGGCCTCATAAAGCTGTTAACCAAAAAAGGATTAGTTATATAGGATGGAGTGAACTGGTGAATATGGTTATTTTTATGGTTTCTATCTGAAAAAATTACCGGTTTAAATCTGTGTTTTCCAGGTATAAGGAGACCTTCCCCTCAAACTCATTATAACTTACAGGAATTTGGTAAATTATACTTTTTTGTAAGCAGAATTGAAACATTTATCTTATCTATCTGCTCCCTCCAGAGTTTGGAAACTCTTAGGTTCCCTGCAGCTTTATCAGATAAATTAGGAAGGCTACCCCACTAGTGGTTACAGAAACCCCAAGGTATTTTGGAGACCCTGAAAAGGGAGGAATTCACCTACATCGGTTAGGCAAAAATCTGTGATAAGCCCTTGGTGTGACTTTCCTAGCCCTGAGAGGTCCTTTAAAAGTCCAGTCTGAGACTCCTTATAAAAGTTTCAGCAAGGGCTTCCCTGGTGGCGCAGTGGTTGAGAGTCTGCCTGCCGATGCAGGGGACACGGGTTCGTGCCCCGTTCTGGGAAGATCCCACATGCTGCGGAGCGGCTGGGCCCGTGAGCCGTGGCCGCTGAGCCTGCGCGTCCGGAGCCTGTGCTCCGCAACGGGAGAGGCCACAACAGTGAGAGGCCCACATGCCGCAAAAAAAAAAAAGAAAAAAGTTTCAGCAAGTAAAAAGTCTATATGATCAATTACAGTTATATAAATCATCAAACCAAGTTTACTGAGACCACACTTATTTTGCAAACCATTTAGTTTTAATTTGGTTACATTTAGTAGAAAAGAGGGTAATTTTAGAGAGAAAAAGATTTTGCAATGAATGTTAAATCCCAGTTTTGTTAATGGAGATCTGTAATTACTAAGACTCATCTCCCACATAGTTCTTTACTGTTATATTAATGTAAAGTTTAATCGAATCATTATTATTATTTTTAGAACAACAGACATTATCTCACAGTTTCTGTAGAAACAGACATAGGAAAACAGGTGCAACTTAGCTGGGAGTGTCAAAGCCTCAGGCTCCGGCTCTCAGGCAGGCTGCCATCAAAATATTGGCAGGGGCTACAGTCATCTCAAAGCTCAACTGGGGGCTTCCCTGATGGCACAGCGGTTGGGAGTCTGCCTGCCGATGCAGGGGACACGGGTTCGTGCCCCGGTCCGGGAAGATCCCACATGCCGTGGAGCGGCTGGGCCCGTGAGCCATGGCCGCTGAGCCTGCGCTCCGCAACGGGAGAGGCCACAACAGTGAGAGGCCCGCGTGCCACACACACACAAAAAAAAGTTTCAGCAAGTAAAAAGTCTATATGATCAATTACAGTTATATAAATCATCAAACCAAGTTTACTGAGACCACACTTATTTTGCAAACCATTTAGTTTTAATTTGGTTACATTTAGTAAAAAAGAGGGTAATTTTAGAGTGAAAAAGATTTTGCAATGAATGTTAAATCCCAGTTTTGTTAATAGAGATCTGTAATTACTAAGACTCATCTCCCACGTAGTTCTTTGCTGTTATGTTATATTAATGTAAAGTTTAATCGAATCATTACCATTATTATTATTTTTTAGAACAGACATTATCTCAGTTTCTGTAGAAACACATGCCGCGAAGCGGCTGGGCCCGTGAGCCATGGCCGCTGAGCCTGTGCGTCCGGAGCCTGTGCTCCACAACGGGAGAGGCCACAACAGTGAGAGGCCAGCGTACAGCCAAAAAAAACAAAAAAACAAAAAAACAAAAAAAAAATCAACTGGGGGAGAGTCCCCTTCCAAGATTGCTCATGTTGCTGTCAGGTCTTCCTTCTTTGTCACATAGGCCTCTCCACTGGCTCTCTGAATGTCCTCATGACATGGCAGCATTCTACTCATGATAAGGAGTTGGGAGATTGTTGGGGAAGGTCCACTCATTGGGCAGAAGTCAGGTTACAGAGAATAATTCACCGATCACTGTCCAGCAGCGGGGTGTGAATGTGCAGGTGTTTCACGGCCACCTGAACGCGCCAGTCTGCGTGGCGGGCAGAAGACACTGTGCTGGACGCGCCGCGGCTCAGGTACCGCAAGTCGGCGAGCTTGTGGTGCGGGATGGTGGGCAGGGCACTGCAGATGGCCTCCTCGTTCATGGTAGCGGGTGGTGCGGGCACTCAGGCAGCCGGTCGATTCCCTGCGAGCCGGGTCGGCAGGCCCTACAGCCTGCCGGACATTAGGTCACGAGGGCATCCATTCTCCGCGCAGCCCACACCAAGCCGCTGCTTATCCGGAGCCAGAGCGGAGTTTAATTGAATTATTAAAGGATACTCTAAGTTTGTTTCTGAATCTTATCTCCGTAATTTCTTTGGATGAAGATCAGATGCCCCATGACCTGCAACCAGGGGATTATGCATACTGGAAAAGACAAAATTTAAAGGACTATCTCCAACCTGGAGAGGACGACCCTTTTCAGGTACTCTTAACTAGCTTATGCACAGCAAAACTGAAGGGAATTGACTTTTGGATTAATTTCCACTCACAAAGGGCCCCTGCACTGGAGTGGCCTATAGAGAGGATGGCTGACCTTGAAAATCACCTCAAAACAATGCTCAAACAAAGGAGAAACTACACTCACACCAGGGCGAGAAGACGACGACATCAGAAGTAGACAGCTTGCCCGAGATCCTGGACCTGGCTCATTTCCCCTTCCCTTGAAGCTCTCTTACCTCCCTTCAAAGCGGGAGACGGGGTGCTGCTGAAGTATGAAAAAGAGCAATGACCTGAGCAGCAGCAGCAGCCTGAAGAAAAAAATGAAAGGGATCTTATCTTAGCACGTTCTTCTTACTACTCACGCCTCTCTAAAATTAGATAGAGTAAAACCGTGGGTACATCATACCAGAGTAAGAAGATTATCAGCTATTGACCAGCCAAGCCTGCCTACAGCCAGCAGACTCCTGAGAAACAGACATCTCACCCTTTGGGAAACTTTAAGTATTTGTTCCGACAAGTGGAATGAAAGTTGTTTTCTTATCCTTTCTCATACCTTCTACCTATAGACTCATATGCTGATTATTTCGATAATTCTAACTGCTAGACATGTGGTCAGCTTCCTATTTCTGGGTCTTCAGGATTGCCTTGATAGGTTTTCCCCATACAGGGAATGGTTTGGAAACAACTGGCTACAATAAGTCTCTCTGAAGTGCCGGTTCCAGACTGGGCTTCAGACTTACTCCCCTGAATTCCCAAGGAAATGAGATCTGTTCTGTCTACTAACGTTCTAGTTGTCACTCCTCTTACTTCTAACTCGGTCTGCTACACCAAAATGGCAAAACAAAGGTTTGAGTTCTTAATCACACAAGACTCTGATCCAGGACTTGGAACTCAAATATTTCTAATTTGTTATCTGTTCCCCAAAATTTAGGCAGGAATACGCCCCAGCTCAGCAAGAAGTAGTTAAAGCTGTTGTCGCCCCGTTCCCTAAAAGATTTGGGGAAAGATACAGCTGAAGTGGGGATGAAAACCGAGTCCCCCTAAAGCTGAGCTCCTCTGCCGAGTTTACGATTAACATCTCTATCCAAAACGATTGTTCCCTTTTCTTGTCCAACACCTGTTCTCCTCAAGATTGAGGAATATCAAAGAAAAGGAAGGGACCGATGCTGAGTAGGGCCCTCTGGGGCTCCCGGGCCGGGAGGCCTTTTTGTCCCCCATTTCTTGTAAGCAAGACTCCAGCCTCCATGACCTTCCCTGAGTTCCAAAGGGCAGATCTGAACAGTTGCTAATCAAGGGAGGAGCAGCCACAAAACCACCTGAGGCAAGATTAAAGTGACCAGAGAAGCTCAGGAGATTAGGAGACCCTGAACACACCCTAATCTTGTCAGCAACCCCACCCTTTTGAAACTCTGCAGAAGAAGGAAGAATGCAAGACTGTTACTGCCTTGATCTTATCACATACCTCTGACCACTACCCCTGACTATACAACTTCTCCCTATTCCCCAGTGAAGGGGGGCACAGTTCTTGAGGCGCTAGCCTACTGTGTTCCCCTTTGCCTGGCAAAGAAATAAAGCCACTCTTTCTTTCTCCTCCATCACTCTGTCTCCATATTTCTGTTTGGCACTGGTGCACAGAGAGCTAAAATTTTGGCAACAACAGCTGATACAGAGGATAGCATAAATTTGGGAATGCTGCTGAATCAGTTTCCCAAACTTCTCAGATAAGAATCACTTGGAGGGAATTCCCTGGCAGTCCAATGGTTAGGATTCTGTGCTTTCAATGCCAAGGGCACGGGTTCAATCCCTGTTCGGGGAACTAATATCCCACAAGCTGCGTGGCGTGGCCAAAAAATCACTTGGGCCATCTGTAAAATATACACACCACCAGTCTTCCCCAGACATTCTGACTCAAGAAGGTTGAACTGGGGCCTGGGAATCAGTACCAGTACACCAGTGGCTTATCTTCAACGTCAGGGGGAAACAGATTATTATATTTAGGCAAATATTTGCACCGTAATACCAAAGACCCTGGAATTGCCAAAGGAGATTAAACTACCAATAGGAAAAAAATGTGTCTATTTTTACACTGATATGGAACTGGTGTTTTGGAAACACAATCCTGACGTTACCTTCTCAGGCTCCACCCCAGTCCCACTGAAAAATTTCCCACTGCTTTTAGAATATAGACAAAACTCCTTACCATGGTCCACAATGCCCAGAGTCATGGTTTCCTTCCTACTGCTTCTCTATATCCAGTACCCATCTTTCTGGTCTTAATTTAAAGACGGCCCTTCTCTAGGCTAAGGCTAATCTCTTCTACCCTTGGTGCTCCTGAGGAAGTTTCCTCATTTGTAAAATGGGAATAATATTGATCTCATAGATGGTTCAGGATTAAATGAGGTCAGGTAAGAAGAGCTCTCTGCACAGAGGGGCTGGCACAGTGAATGATAGCTATTATTTAATCAAATCAAGCTCTGTTTCTACTTCACATTCAATTCAGTTCTTAAACCCACTTGCCATCTGGTTTCTGCATCCACCATTCCAAAGAAACTATTTTCATTAGGCTCACCAACTGCCAAGTCCAAATGACATATTTCAGTCCTTATCTGACTGACCTTTCTGCAAATACTGGACATTGCTGACCATTCCATCCTCTGAAATTCTCCTTTGGCATCTCAAAAAACTGTATCCTGGTTTCCTCATACTTCTCTGGCCAGTCTTTTAAAGTACCTTTTGTGGTTCCTTCATTGCTTACTTTTTCAAATTAAAAAAAATGTTTTATCACAGTAATACATGCATATTTATACGCCAATGAGAGCTACTCAGCAAGGTCTTCCTTGACCATTAAGTTAGAACCCTCACCCCATACCCTCTCACATCACTTTGTTTTGTCTTCGGAGTACTTCTCTCACTCTGATTCACTTGTCTCCCCGCCCCCACTAGACCCTAAACTCTTTGAAGGAAGGGGGTATGTTTTATTCACTGCTGTATTCAGAGCACGAAGAATAATGCCTGGCACCCACCAGGCTCAATCAGCATTTGACTAACTGACTGAAATATCCCCCACATTTAATCAATCCACTTGTAGATTCTACCTCCTCAATTCTCTCAAATCTTTGCCCACTGTTCTTGCTTCACAACTGACTCACATCTTGCTTAAATGACTGCCACAACCATCTCCAGTCCTATTCTATAGTCCATATCCCAAATTGCAGCTAAAGTGATCCAAATCCTTCAATAGATTCCTACTGCCTTTAGAATTATGTCTAGATTCTTTAGCAAAGCATATAGAGCTCTCCATGATCTGCACCCTGGCTAATTCTAGTTTCAGCTTTTGCCAGCCCCTTCCATATGCACCATGCTCTAACCATCCCTAACTATTTATAGTCACATGCAAACTGCTTTACCTTTTCTGCTTCTACACCATGACAGCTGTGTTGCTGAGGACCTTTGGGGAAAAATCACACAATAAAGTAAATCGGTACCATTTAAAATAAACAGCCTTTAACCTCATTTGTTCATTGAACACCTATAACAATCCTTTTATGGATCCCATGTCAGCTCCAGCTCCCATTTCCCTCATGACCATTAAAAAAAAATACCAAGAAACACTTCAACATTAATAGAAGGGTTTACAGTGAAGAGAATGCGCCCCTCCCCAACCCTACCTCACTCCTAGAGGTGTTAACAGTTTGAAGCACAACATGCGGAATCTTCTCTGTGAATATGCAAATATGGATTTACATTCCTTTTGTCTCCTAAACAAGTGAAATTAAATGTCACCTACTATTCTAAGACTTATTTCTTCAAGAATATCTTTCCATATTAGCACATGTAGATTTTCCTCATTCTTTTTCAACAGTTGCATATTTTTTGACTGGACGTACCGTAATTCAAACTCTCTGCTACTAATGGACATTTAGCAGGTTTTCGATTTTTCATTCTCTCTCTCAGCAGTTCAACACTTTTATTCGAGCTCCCATCCCATTTTCACTTTTCTCACAAGGATTATTTTACTTATTCCACAGAGGAAACTGAAGCTATGAAGTGTGAATTCCTCCAACTTTCTATCTCCCTCATCTATAGGCTGATCTGTAACTCCAACTCCTTCCTTCCTTTGTGGGGGGGGGGGGGGGGGGGGGGGGATCTCTTCTCCTATAGGAGGAAATGCTATCTATGCTAACATTCCTTCCTGTTTTCACAGAGGTCTTTCCAACAATTATCTTCTCTTGCTTTTTTCCAACCCCTCCTTCTCTATTCCTTTCTCCCTTAAACCTACGTAAGCGTAAGCGTACTTATTTATCTTCCTTTTTTTTAAATTTTGGCTGCGCTTCGCAGGCGCCGCATGCAGGATCTTAATTCCCTGACCAGGAATCAAACCTGCGGCCCCTGCAGTGGAAGTGCAGAGTCTTAACCACTGGACAGGCAGGGAAGTCCCTATTTTTCTTCCATCTTAAGACTCTCCCCCTCTTTTATTCCTCACAGCCTAGCTTCTTGAAGGGGTAGTCTATGATCTCTCTTGTCACTTCCTCATCTTCCATCTGTCCCTCAACCTCCTGCTGGCTGGCTTCTAATCTCACTCTCTTGCTAGCTAAGGTCACCAGGGACCTCCTAGTTGCCAAACCCCAAAGCTCTCAGGCTTTATATTACTTTACTTCTCTGTGGTATAGATGCTAAGTCTTTTTCTTTTTTCCTTTAAACCTCCTTCCTTGGTTTAAGAAATATCATTCTTCAAGTTTCCCTTCTATTTCTGACCACCCCTAAAAATTGGTCTACACCAGCATTCTGCCCTCCATACTGTTCTGACTCTACACAGGCTTCCTGTGTGATCTCACCTACTCCCAAGTTTGCACAAATCCTAAGCTTTCTACCTATCATAGTTTAAACACACGTGCTTCCCAACCGAACTTAACTATTTCTCCTACCTTCCACCCTCAATCTGTTCAGTGAATGGCCATCACCATTTACCCAATCACCTAAGTCAGAAACCTAGATTCCACTTTTTTTTTTTTACTTTCCATTATCCAATCAGTCACCAAGAGGTACCTCTCATTTCACGCCTACTGCCAGTTTTAAGTCTCCATCATCTCTCATCTGGCATCAGCCCTCCCCAGCCCATCCATTTTCCACACTGTGCCAGTGATCTAAGATGAGCATTTGAACCTGAGCCTTGTAAATAATCACTACACTACATATGTCTCCTATATTCCATCCATCCAGAACTAGTTGTTGTTCCATGAACAGACCATGTACTTTCATGCCCCTAAGCATTCTGTTCCCTCTGCCTAGAATACTTCCCCCGCACTGACCCCGGCAAACTCCTCCCTACTCTTCATGATCTATCTGAAGGGTTCCCCTCTTCGAAGGCTTCTTATCCTTACTTCATAAGCAGAGTTGGTAACTCCTTATCACCATGAAACTTTGTAAATATTTATTGCAATGATCATTTCTTATTAAACTTATTTATATTTATGTGTCTACCACTCATTCTAGACCTTAAGTGCCCTGCCATCAGAAACTGTATCTTAACGTCTGTATCAGCATCTAGCAGACTACTTGATAAAAATAGGTGGCTCGATAAATGCTGAATGAATGAATACCATGTACCCAATCAAGCTAAACCAAAATTCTGGAAGCCACCTTTCATTCTTCCTTCTCCACTCCCAAATGCCAATTGGTCATCAAGTCCTGTTGATTCTATCCCTTAAACAGCTCTCAAATTCATCCCCCTCCTCCCCATCTTAATGCTACAGCCCTGGTTCAGGCTCCACTACCCCATACTTGAACTAGATTTGCCCCTCTCCAAACCACTCTCCGCACTAGTGCTGGAATTTTTTTAATTTTTTTATTCCAAAAATCATACATTCTTGTAAAAAATTCAAATACAGAAATAAAAGCACAATACCCCACCCAGCATACACACAAGCATATAGCCCCCTCCCCTCCAATCCCCCTCCCCTCCAATCCCACTCCCCAGAGGTTATCACTGCAAACAGTTTTGTGTATATCCTTTCAGATCTTTTCCTTTGCATATACACATATATATAAGCACATATAAATACACACACATGGGTTTTGTCATTTACAAAAACGGTATCACACTTGTTACATGATTGTTCAATTTTTCCTCATTTAATATACAGAAAATTTCTAAAACACAAATCTGATTATATCACTCCACTAGAGCACCTCATTTCTCATAATATGAATTCATATGCATTAGCATCAAAATCAAAGCTCTTGACGATATGCTTCCTATCCATCTTTCAGTCTCATCTCTAGCCATTCCAGCATTTGAGGGACTGGAACATAAACCACCTTAAATCCTTTCTGGAACAAGGCTGGTACAAACAAACAAACAAACAAACTAGGAACACACTCTGCCATTTCTGGAGTTCGTCCTTTTCACTTCATGTTACACTCTGCCTGCACTTTTCCATCTGGCAAGCTCCTACTAATTAATTCTTCAACAATCAGCTTAAAAATTACCTCTAGGAAGACTTCCCTGACTTTTTCAGACATGATCACTCTTCTATTTTCCCCTATACTTTATATCTAGCTTCTTAATTGCACTTATCTCACAGTACTGTAATGATTTATTAACGTCTTGAATTCCACTCCCCCTCCCCCAACTTGATGGTGATATTGTTCAGTGAAAGGAATGCGTCTTATTTAATTTTGCATCCCAAGGTTTTGATGGAATGCTTACCATGGAGCAGACGCTCAGTAATGAATCTGTTGAGGATTTTATGATTCTAGGAACATTTACTGAGTACCTACTCTGCACAGAACCATATCCTAAGCATGAAAAGAAACAGAAGACACAGTCTTCGCCCTAAGGAACTTACCATTTCCCTACCATTTCCCCTGGGGGGGAGGGACAGAACGCACTTACATGGCAACATATCATTTCTGACATATAGGCTGTTTCAAACATTTATAGTTATTTGCCTCCAATCCATTTAGGAACAAGGCATTGTATAATCAAATAAATAATAAAATAATGGGCAGTTCAGTTTGTCCAAGAGGTTTATGTTTTTAGTGTGGCATAGAGTCCACCAGAATCCAATTCTCTGTCCCAGCAGAGGGGCTGTCCCCTGTTCCAGCCTGCAAATTAGAAAACTGAGATGATACCATGCTTGGAAATTTTCTAATACATCAAGAGGACATAAAGTTATTAGTTATTTCATGATTTCTCTTCTTTCCCCAGGAAAGAATGATACTAAGAGCAATAAATGGAGTTAAAGGGGGCACTGGAGAAGATTACTCTTTGTTAGTGGTAGGGGGAAGGGGGTTGCTTGGTTTTAAATCAAAGGGTGGCACTGCCCCCAGGAAGATCAGAAGAGATGATTTTTTATCAGTTACTTACTTACTAATTTTTTTTTTTTTTTTTTTTTTTTTTGGTACGCGGGCCTCTGACTGTTGTGGTCTCTCCCGTTGCGGAGCACAGGCTCCGGACGCGCAGGCTCAGCGGCCATGGCTCACGGGCCCAGCCGCTCTGCGGCATGTGGGATCTTCCCGGACCAGGGAATGAACCCGCGTCCCCTGCATTGGCAGGCGGACTCTCAACCAGGGAAGCCCTTACTTACTAATTTTTAAAGGCTACGGTACTAGTTAATCTGGTGATTTCAAGATCAGACACTGTACAAATATAAACAAATGGGGGAAAGGTGAACCACCACCACCTAGGCTGGAGAACAGGGAAGGCTGACCAAGGAGGCCCAAAGGAAGCCTCATTCATCAGAGTCCAAGTCACTGTCCCCAGCAATGGAGTGGAAATCCTCACTGTCCTCCTCGTCCTCTGACAGGTGGACCTGGCTTAGTACACTCGGCCCAGAGCGCTGCTCTTCCTCCTCCTCATCTTCTTCCTCCTCTGATACCTCATACCCACCGATGCTGCTGAAGCTTGTGTCTTGGGTGTTCGACTTGGGATCAGGCTCCTCATAGCTCCCATAACTGAGAAGAGAAACATGTCATCTCTCAAGCTCGGACACCATCCTCTAGCTGACCAGTCCCGTTCTTGGTGCCACCAAGGGATCAGCCCATCTCACCTCCCCTGGACACTAAAATGATGGTTCTGGACTGTTCTACAGGTCTCTGAGAGAAAAATGATCCTATTCAAAAACATCAACTTGCCAACTTCATATACGCAAGAATCTGAATGAAAGAAACTCCCCTACACCTGAACAACACACTGCCAGCTTACATGACCATAAATGCTCTGAGAGCCTCATAGTTTCGTCTGCCACTTACAGCTTCACTCATCTACATATCCAATTAGTCAACAGTCCTGAAGATTCTACCTTTTCAATATATCTTGTCTCTATCCCCTCCTTTCCAGCCCTATTCTGCCTGCCTTGGCTTAGTCCTTTGTGATCCCTGGCTGCCTGCACCACTGAAATCAGTCTTCATGCCTCCAGTCTTGCTCTCCCCCAATTAATTCTTCACATTTCTGCCAGAGTGCTGTTTATTTTTGTTTGTTTGTTTATTCTTAATTTTACTTAAAAAAACCACAAGTAATGCACGTTCACTGGTTAAAAAAAAATTAGAATATACACCAGAAAAAAAGAAAAAGAAAAAAAAAAACACCAATAACTCTACCACCCAGAGATAATCTTTTGGTATATGACCTTCCAAATTTTTTTCTATGCACTTCACTTTGATGCTTAAACATTTTCTTTTTCTTTACAAAATTGGAATACTCTACATACTCTTCAGGAATCTGCTTTTTCACTAATGTCTATAATGAACATCTTCCATGTCAATAAACATACATCTATACCATCATTTTAATAGCTGCATGGTATTCCACTGTATGGCTGTAACAGGATTTATTTCAGTCTCTCACTAGAACATTTAAGCTGTCTTCAATTTTCCCACTATTAGAAACAATGCTGTGATAAACATCCTTGTACAAACATCTTGATGAAGGTATTTTATTGTTCCCATGGAATAACTTCCTAGATATGGAATGTGGGGGCCAAAGGGGATGCACGCTTTTTAAGTTTCTGATTTATAATGATAAATTGCTGTATCCCTCTCACCTACCCCTTTCAATTTACATTATCAACCAGTCATTTCAGAATGTCTTTTTCCTCATGCCTTTTCCAACACTGGGCATTATCATTCATTTTAATCTTTGCCCATCTTATAGGTAAAAAAATTGCATTTCATTGTTTTATTGCATTTCTTTCTTAGGGAAGCTAATTTTTCATATATTTATTGGCCATTTGCATTTCTTTTGTAAACTGTTAATTCATGGCTTTTGCCCATCTTTCTTTTGGGGCACAGAGCAACTTTTCCAAAATACAGATCTGATCATACTACGCTCATTCAATGTCTGCCCCAAATTTTCAGACCCTTCATGATTTGGTCCTTACCTACTTCTTTAAACTGTCTCTATTACACGGATCATGATCAAAACCTCCAGCCACACTGAGCTACTTGCATTCTCTAGAAGTGTTTCATGTCTCTGTGTCGTCATACATGCTGTTCTTAGTCTCTGGAATGTCCTTCACTTTCCTTTTCATTTAGCTGATTCCTATTCTGATTCAGCTCAGCTTCTCTAACCAGCTCCCCTACTCCACTCCTACCCAAGTCCCAGAAAAATCCTGTCGCTGCCTATCAGAGCACTTTTCTTGTTACACTGTGATCATCATCTGTTTGCCTGTTTTAGATTTCCCACTAGACTGAACTCCTTGAAGCAAGGACAACATCCTTGCTTTTGTACTTGTAAATATTTGCTAGATGAATAGACTCTTAACTGCTTGCTAGATACCTGTGGCTTAGATGTATCATATGTACCTTAAATCCAACATGTCCACAGACAAATTCATTTTTTGCCTCCTTTCCCACTCCATCTAATACCTGTTTTTCCTCTTTCTTCTCTCAGTGACATTCCCATTCATTATATATCTAATCTCCTTACCTCCTAAATCCAATTGATCTACCCTCTGAACAGTTCTTGAATATGTCCCTTCCCTTTCTTCCACTCCTAACAGATTCTAGCTGAATTCCTTATCACTGCCCTAGAGTTATTTAACACACAAATTTGATGTTACTTTTTCTTAAAGTGATGATTCCCATTAACCACAATCCAAGTGTCTTAGCATACCAGTTAAGGTCCTCTACAGTATAATCCCTTGCTACTTCTAGAGTCACAACGCCCAGCAACCTCCCTTCTGTCTGGAATTTACTTTGCTGTATTTCTGCACCTTTGAACATACTGTTCCATCTCTAAGGATCTCCTCACCTGCTGCCACTTATCTACTTAGTAGACTCCTATTCATCCTGTAAGGCCCAGTTCAAATGTTCCCTCATCTGTGACACTTTCCCTGATTACTCCAAGCAGAGCGATATACTCCCTCCTCAGTGGTGACTTGGCACTTTGTACTTAACCTATGCTATGTAGCTCTTATCACACTGTATTTGTAATAATTTCGTTGTATCAGTCTCTTCCACTAGACTGTGAGCTCCTCAAGGGCAGGATATGTCTTGCTCCTCTGTGTATCCCCAAGGGCCTAGCACACACAGTGCCTGGCCCTAGTAGGTGCTCAGGAAATGTTTGATGGATGAAAGTAATCTGATGCTGGGCCCTCTGACATCATAGCTGGGCACTGATGCCACAGCCCTGTAGTGTGTTGCTACCAATTACCTGATGTTGCTATCCTCCAAACCATGAGAAGCCTCCCCACCGTCTCCCTCATAGGACATCATGCTTTCTTCATTTTCCATGCCCATCCTTGTGTTCTCCTGAAGCATGCGGGGCTGTTTGGGTCTTATCCCACCAGATCCCACATCAGAGTCACTTCCACTTTCACTCAGCTGGATAGCTGTGAAAAGAGACAGATCTTGAGATAAGTTTGACAAAGAATTAACATCATTGGCTTAGTCTTCCAGAACTAGTTAATCCCATGCATCTACAGAGGCATCTTGCCTGGACTCCTCACCTCAGAGGATTGCCTAGGGTCGACATTGACAAGATCTGTAGTTTGGAAAGAGAATTAAAAAATCATTTCCTTTTTCCATTTCAGTGCTATCTATCTGTTCTTCCCCTCCCATCATCTCCTCCTATACTCATCCCCTGCCATTGCCATTAATCCACAAAAAAAATCCCAAAGCAGGATCTTTTTTCTTCATTTTCCTTCCCTATTGCCACATATAACACTTCTATCTCGTTTTTATCAAGTATTTAAATCAAAACCGCTGCTTTGGCATTGCCTTTTTGACTGTCATCTTTTGTACCTCCTGTGTTGTATTTTTTCACCTCTTCTAAGACTAATGAATTTGATCAGCCTATGAGTGAGTGCTCAGTACCCTGAGGTCTACTAACGGGACTTCAATAAAAGAGCAATTTCTGGTAACAGCATATGTGGCCCAGAGCTTCCTCCCAAGTCCTGAGGGTGCCATGGTGAGCTACGTACCAGAGAAAGGGTTATCTCCTTCTTCATCACTCCCGGCATCTTCCTCATCATCTTCTCCTTCAGACATAAGCAAATCCTCATACAGGACACTGGCTTGAGGCTGTTGCACAGTTCCCTCCTCTTCATCTGCAAGATCACCATCTGCATCTTCACCTTCCTAAATGAGACCAGTTGAGGATCAAAGTCCCATTAATCGACCAAGTAAAAGACCAGAAGCCACCACCAGCCGCACCCCCCTTGCTGCCTTACAAGAAGTTACATAATTTTGGTGGATAGATTTGTTTAGCTGGTTCTTAAAGTCAGATTGGGCCTCACTATGGAGACCTTCTGATAGCGCCTGGGGATTTGGCCTGTCCTGTACTACTGGGGCTCCTACCATATAAGGGTATAATGTAACCATAAGCTTTCTGTAAGCATACTCACTGGGGCTGGAGTCTTAGGTTTCCCATCCTCCTCATCATCATACCCTTCAATATCTACATCAGAGTCTTCCTCGCCCAGCCTACCTCGGCCCTGGCGCATCTGAGTAAGGAACACAAATAGCACATCATTGAGGGACGTGCCAGTAGGAGGAGTTAACCAAGGGCTCTCACTCAGGACCGATGCTCCTCCCTGATATCCCAGCCAACCCCACAGCTAGTGGGGGCTGTTTACATGTGCATTTTCCCCCATTCATTTTTTGGAAATCACAGATAGGGTTAAAAGAAAAAAAAACAAAGAACAGGAAGGCCTTGGTCTACTATTACTGTATCATCACAAGGAGACTCCTCCTTTCTAAACCAAGCTTTCCCTAGCTTGTGTTGGACTCTTTGGGACAGAAAAACCCTCCTGGATTTTGCACTCTCCAGTGGAACCCTGACTGAGATCAGCTGATAAGATTTCTGGATTCAGATCAGGAGTATCTGCTGATACCTCAAGAAAAGGCCAACTTAAAAAACTTAATTTTAAAAATAACTTTAATTTAGGTAACTCATATACAGTAAAGTAGCAGGGCAATTATTTTGAACTCTGTCTCTGAATGCAGTTGGTCTTTCTAATCACCTGTCAGGCTGCTGTAATGCCTCACACATTTTTCACACTTGTACCTTCCCTTAAGTTCTGCTGTGCCTGACTCTGCCCATGGTGACAGATAGAAGACAATGCCAGTCATGCGACCTGCCACCGTCCCACCTTGAAATCACATTTCCAGGCCTTCATTCCCAGGGCCAAGGGGTCCAATCATCATCCTTGACACATGTCCACACATCACCACCATCACTCCCCCATCCCCTACCCCCAAGCACACTACCAATCTCACAAAGAGAAAAAGAATATCCTACCTGTGTCACCTGCTTTTCTGGAGTGGCAGTGGGAATATCCAGGACAGACATATTGCTCTCATCTTGAAATACAGAGGCATCTCGAGACATACTGAGGGATGTGTTGGTATCATACAAGTCAGGAGGCTGTGGCACAAATCATACAACTTAGCTTCTATTTAGTAAAGGGAGCAAGAAATACAGAGAACTACCCTTTAGAGCATTCACTGCAGAAAAAGGTCATGCAGAACAATCCATTTAAAGAGAAAACATAGTTTTGACATAGTTTTATGGACAGGTTTTTGGGAATCTCACAAATGTTGCTCATTCTAGCAGAGAGGCATCTGATGCATATGATCAGAAGCCTGAAGCAGAAAAGCATCAAAGCTATGGGACAATTCTATGTCCTAACAGCCTTTATGGTCAATAACCTAATTTCTTCTAAGCCTTGTCTTATTGTTTTTAGGCCCAGGGCTTCATACCAGTGCCATTTAGATTGTTTGGTTTAGAGACATCTAATAGAAAATGGGATAAAGAAATTTCAGTTCCAACCAGAGCATGGAATGGGGTAAGAGCTTATGAGCTCACCAGAGGATGCTACGAGGCAAAATGGCATGGTGAAAAACCATGGACTTTGGAGTAAACTGCCCTGGGTTTGAGTCCTGGCTCTACCATTTGCTAGCTGAGTAACTTTAACAAATTACTTAATTTCTCTAAGCCTTGATTTCCTCAACTGTGAAACACGGATGATAATGTCTACCTCACAAGGTTGTTTGGGAGAATTAAGAGATGTGTATATGCTCCTTACCCAATGCTTGGTAGTCAACAAATTATAGCTTCCTTCCTTCTTCCCTCTCCTGAAGAGAACAGGGGTTTAACAAACTGTCTATTCAGTGAAAGGAGGGCAGGAGGGACTAAAAAAGAACAGGCTGGAAAAGTAGGAAAGCATTCTCTAAAAAGCTGGCTGAGGGTAGAAATATTATGTGGCTATTAAAAATGTTTTCAAAGACTATTTAATGAAATAAAATGCTCACGATATAATGTGAAGCGAAAACAAGACAAGATCATAATGACCAATTTCACTTTAAAAATGTGTCTATAGGGCTTCGCTGGTGGCACAGTGGTTGAGAGTCTGCCTGCCGATGCAGGGGACACAGGTTCGTGCCCCGGTCTGGGAAGATCCCACATGCCGCGGAGCAGCTGGGCCCGTGAGCCATGGCCGCTGAGCCTGCACGTCCGGAGCCTGTGCTCCACAACAGGAGAGGCCACAACAGTGAGAGGACCACATACCGCAAAACAACAACAAAAAAAAACAAAAAAAAAGTGTCTATAAACGCACACGTACACGCATTACAGATTTGAAACACGCCAAAATGTTCAGTGGTTGGTTCTTTCTGACTGGTGGACTTGATTTTAGGTAACTTATTTATTCTGTATATTTTCCAATGTGTCCCAATGAACATGTTACTTTTATCAACAAAAAACCCACATGCGTTACTTTGCTGTTGGTTCTGTTGTTGTTGTTGTTGTTGTTTTTTTTTTTTTTTAAAGCAAACAAACAAGGCTGATTGGGAACAGGGTTTTGGAGAAAGAGAGGCAAAACAGAATTCAAAGCATTACACTGCAAATAAACTAGTTGTGGAACAAAAGAAGAGAAAATCAGGGAATGAAACGCTATGTGGGAAAATGTAAAGCAAGCAATTTTAGAGAAAGTGTTAAGCTGAATGTATGGTGCAATACAAGCTGGGTAGAAATAGTTGAGTGAAAATACATTATTGATTACCACCATTTAGAGCTGGAAGTAAAGTATGATTACTGTCATGTTTCTACACAACAAAATTGTATTATGACAGGTTAAACTTACACAAACACACTTTAATAGCATTTGGGTTTGAGAGTAGTTATGAGTAAGGACAATCACTCATGCGCATCTTCCTCAGGTTTAGAAATAATGCACTGGGCTTTCTAATTTAAAACGTGTATATATGAGTGAAGGCAATGATCAGAGAGTGAACTGGAATAATGAAGTGGCAATACCTACACCCTACTCCTCATAGGAGATCCTCTTAACTGCACAAAACAACAGCTACTGCTCCGGAGGAAGAACAGTTGCCAGGTTTTCCTCCACCATTTGAGATAGTGTGGGAGGGGAAGGGAAGAAAGGAAGATGGCTTCTGGGTCTAAGGGTCTGACTCACCAAAGGGCTAGCCTTAGGCTGTCATAGAGCAGAGCAAACACGCCACTCAGTAGTTAGACTCTCCTGGGGAATGACGGCTAAAACCCAGGCTTTAACTTACCACAAAGGGTCTTGTGGAAGCTGTGGGCCTATTAGCAAATAGGACCTTCCTGGGCAACAGCACTCACCCAAGCAAGCCCCCTTGACCCAATCTGCCCACACACTCCAAGAGCCTTTCCTTGTTCTGGGCCTGGAAGATGTATCTTAGGGCTCTTTATACTTGGCCCCTCAGTGGCCTAGGTTTTGGGGTGAAAGAGAGAGTAAAAGATAGATAAGGAGAGTGCATGAATGAGATATAGACAGCAATTATCCAACAGAGATCACACAGGTTGCATTATTAGTTCAGAGTGAAACCTGAGCAGAATGGAAAAACGTTTTCCAGTGGGAACTGGGAGAAATACGCATTAGAATATTTGGTTAAATTTGAAAGGGCCTCTGAGAACCCTGTAGGTGACTTTCATACAGATAAGAAAATAAACATTTCCTGAATGTCTACTATGTGCTGGGCAAATGACCTTGTTTAATGTTTACAACAATCTTGAAAAGTACATTTTAGAGAAACGGAAACTGGATTAAAGGGGTTAATTTAACTTCCCAAGTGCACAAAGCTAGATAGCAGCAGAGCTAAGACTCAAACCCAGGACTGTTTTATACCAACCTTCATGTACTTTCCACTTTACCATAGTGCCTCCAAGACAGTTATATTCTGGTAAGTCTTATTATTCAAATACACCAGCCCTCTAAGAGTATAGTATACATGAAAGAGACTCTTAGTATATTCAAGGGTCAGATCAGAAAGACTAAAAATTTCTTATTAATCTTGCTCTCTAGTCTTTCACATGAAAATTGAAGAACATTATAAAACATTACCTGTCTTCATTTATGGGGAGAGCGAGTCAATCCAGGAAAATGGGTGACATCTGAGCTACACTGAGATCTCAGAAGGAATGAGTAATCAGGCATCTATAAGGCACAGGAACAATGTGGCCCATGTCTATACTCTAGGGATGTCCTAGAACCCCAATGCATGAGGCAAGGGAGCCCCAGAGACTCAAGAGAATGCCTCTGGCCATGGTAGTCAGGAATCTGGTATTCCTAAATACTGCCTAAACAACTAAGACCCCACCCCATTCATTCATCCCATATCTGTCTCTTCTGGATTCAACAAGGCTACCAAGACCCACGGCCCTCACTCACCTTAGCCTTTGAGAAGACAAGAAAGCACACGAAAGGCATATGAAGAGGAAGGACAGAGAAGAAGGGTATCTCAGTAAATACATCTGTTAACATGCTCCCAAGTTCCCAAACCAAAAAGAAAACTGTAAGAGGAGGCTTCTAGTCCTCAGACTCACCTGAGGTGTGTAAGGCCCTGGGGTCATTGGGTCCAAGCTTTCTAATTCTGCTTCCTCCAAAGCTGCTTCTTTAGCTGTGCAAATATCCTTCTCAAGTTGAGTCAAATGCTCATCATACTGAGAAGTAAAGAAAATTAGTGAATTCATTCAACATTTGTTTTAGACACTGGGGATACAAAAGTTGTAAAAAGAGCAAATGAAAATCCCTGTCTTCGAAGAGCTTCTATTCTAGTGGCAGGACACATATGGTAATTAAAGTAAATAATTACATAGTTTATTAAAAACATTTAGTGCTAGGTAAGAAAATAAAGCATGGAAGGAACTAAGGGATGTGGGCTGAGGTTTGGGGTGGGATATTACATTTTAAAACAGGATAGGCAGAGAAGGCCTCCTCATCACTCTAGGGAACAAAGGGATTCCAGAAAGCTAGATCCTAAGGGGACCTCCTCTTTACCACTTACCTCAGTCAATGTCTGGTAACAGACGTTCACAATCTCCTGAGCAGTCTTGGTATACTGACTTTCAGGCCCTAAAAATGAAAAGAGAATGCCATTACCTTTGCAGACTTCAGTTCCAGAAATTTACATTCTGTCACCAGCGGCAGTGCCCCATTACCCTAGATCCAAAGAATCATGCTTCAGCTTTAACTTGCACTCTTGCTCTACTTTTGGAGGTAGAAAATTTCAAACACATACAAAAACAGAGACACTAATAAAATGAACTCCCATGTACCCATTACTCAGTGTCAATGATTATCAATACATGGTCAACCCTGTTTCATTTACACCAACTTTGACACTTCCCAAATTATTCTGAAGCAAATTGCAGCATTTCATTTCATCCATAAATTGTTCAGTATGTCTTTAAGGACTCTAAAAAAATAACTATGTATGATACTATAACGGTAGATACTTGTCACTATACATCTGTCAAAACCCACAGAATGTACAATAACCCAGAGTGAACCCTAATGTAAACTATGGACTTTGGGTGATAATGATGTGTCAATGTAGGTTCATTGATTGTAACAAATGTACCACCTTAGTGGGGGACGTTGATAACAGGGGAAGCTGAGCATGTGTAGGGGCACAGGGTATATGGGGACTCTGTACCTTCTGCTCAATTTTGCTCTAAACTGCTCTAAAAAATAAAGTCTATTTAAAAAAAAAACAAACAACTGTATTACACCTAAAATAGTAAACAATAATTCTTTAATATTATTAAACAGCCAGTCAACATTCAAATTTCCCCAACTGTTTTACAAATGTTCTTTTACATTTGATTTTTTGGAATCATAATCCAAATAAGGTCCACACACTGCATTTGACTGATGTAAGACACTTTAATCTATTAGGTGATGCTTAACCAAACTACACAGCTCCCCATACAGTTTTTGTCACAAGTTGCAAACTGGTGGCTTGCAGGTCAATCCAATTTTATTTGGCTCACAAAAAAACCAGTTCAGGTGGTGATCGTTTCATAACGTGCAGAAATGTCAAATCATTGTATTGTACACCTAGAACTAACATGCTGTTGTAGGTCAATTATACTTCAATTAAAAAAAATATCACTTCAGTTTGGGAAAATGGATTGAGCTGTACACTCATAATATATACACTTTTCTGTATGTAAACTATACCTCAATAAAAAGTTTTAAAAAAATCTTAGTTGGCAACATTCAACAATCAAGAGATTTCATATAAAAACCCAAATGTCTGGCTTCTCTTAAAAAAGTAAAAGATGTGGCAACACAGTTATAACATTCTCATAATGCACCGATGGGCTGGATCTGAGTAGCAGCTGTCCCTTTTAGATAAGGCATGTGTTTCCCAGGTTACCTTGGTCCCTACCAGGTCTGCTTAATTCATTTACGCCTGGACCCTGAAGGCATCTGAGTTTTTACTCCCTGCCTTAACTGCTTTATAATATTCTTTAACATACTGTTCATTCACCTAATCATTCATAAAACATTTTTGAGTACCTTCTAGGTGCCAGGCACTAGACACAGAAAGGAGTAAGATATAGACCATATCCTCAAGAAGTTATGGTCTAGCACAGTGAGATAGACTATAAACAAATGGGGCAATACAATGCAGTGAAAAAATCTATACAGGGCTCAGTAGAGGCACAATGGAGGAAGTGGCCAATTCTGGGATGTAAGAAGGAAAGCAGAATTAGGAAAGGCTTCACAGAGGAGGTGACACTTGAATTAAATGTACTATTTATCAGGATGTAAAGGATAAAAAATATACCACATGTGAAGTTCTCGTGCCATAACTACTCTGACTATTGCAAGCTATTATACAAATAAATAAGTCTCCTTCAGTTAAAATCTCTCACAAGCATAGGTCATCTGTTCTTTTATTTATTAATTTATGGCTGCGCTGGGTCTTCGTTGCTGCATGCGGGCTTTCTCTAGCTGCGGTGAGCAGGGGGCTGCTCTCTTCGTTGTGGTGCGCAGTTTTCTCATTGCCGTGGCTTCTCTTGCTGCGGAGCACGAGCTCTAGGCGCGCAGGCTTCAGTAATTGTGGCACTCGGGCTCAGTAGTTGTGGCTTGTGGGCTCTAGAGCACAGGCTTAGTTGCTCCGCGGCATGTGGGATCTTCCTGGACCAGGGCACGAACCCGTGTCCCCTGCATTGGCAGGCGGATTCTTAACCACTGAGCCACCAGGGAAGTCCCAGGTCATCTATTCTTTATAAAAGATAAGTAAAGCTGTGTCCTCACACAAGCTGACTGTGCCAAACACAAACCAGAAAGAAAACGCAGTCAACCAAAAGATATTCAGGACATGTATAAAGACAGCCAGAGCTGGCTCACAGTCAAGAACAGTCTGAGTGATAAGAAGACCGAAGCTGAAGTTTCTGAGTTCTAATCTTCTAGGGCCACCAGTAGATTGGTCCTCAAAGTACTGATGGACACAGACTGCAAAAGTTATCAGACAAGCTTTCATGTTGATAGAAATGCATGATGTTAGAGAAAACAGGCTGCATACAGGTTAGAGCCCTCCTTCACCAGGCCAGTACAACATCAGCTTATTGCAGTATCCTGGCTCTTATACCTACCTACCTGACTCATCCCTCAAACTCCAGCCTATAGAATAAGAATTCAGCTCTTCAGTTTTGAAACCTAAACATACACCAACGCTTTCAATATCTCAGTGCTCTCATAATACAAGGAAAAATTAGTTTATACATTTGCAAAGTTTTCTCTTACTTTAAACCATTTAAAAGATGTGACCTCGGGCTTCCCTGGTGGCGCAGTGGTTGGGAGTCCGCCTGCCAGTGCAGGGGACACAGGTTCGTGCCCCGGTCTGGGAAGATCCCACATGCCGCGGAGTGGCTGGGCCCGTGAGCCATGGCCGCTGAGCCTGCGCGTCCGGAGCCTGGGCTCCGCAACAGGAGAGGTCACAACAGTGAGATGCCCGTGTACCGTAAAAAAAAAAAAAAAAAAAAAAAAAAAAAAAAGATGTGACCTCTTCGTCACCCATTTTCTTTGCAACACACAACTCTAAAGAAATACCCACGGGCTTCCCTGGTGGCGCAGTGGCTAAGAATCCGCCTGCCAATTCAGGGGACACAGGTTCGAGCCCTGGTCTGGGAAGATCCCACATGCCGCGGAGCAATGAAGCCCGTGCGCCTAGAGCCCGTGCTCCATAACAAGAGAAGCCACCGCAAAGAGAAGGCCACGCACCACAACAAACAGTAACCCCTGCTCGCTGCAACTAGAGAGAGCCTGTGTGCAGCAACGAAGACCCAATGCAGCCAAAGATAAATAAATTTGTATTAAGAAAACCCTAAAAAAGTAAAATAAATACCCACTAATAAAGCCCCCAGAATATAAAAAAATACACTTATATAGCTGACATACTTCTCTGTGTGTTTTGATTACTAGCTGTGTCTGTTCTCAGTTTTTGACAGTCCATGCTCTCAAGAGCTACAAGGGTTTCAGCTATTTAACTCTATTATAACTCTATTATTAACTCTATTATATGCAAAGTGGCACTGAAGTATAATATTTTGGATCAAAGATGGTGGTGGAGTTGGCAAACCACTGTTAACACCACCAAAAACAGATAAAATTACACAGATATTTTCTTAACCCTACCTATACCAGAAATTTGTTTGTTTGTTCATTTATTTATTTATTTATGGCTGCACTGGGTCTTCGTTGCTGCACATGGGTGGTGAGTGGGGGCTACTCTTTGTTGTGGTGCATGGGCTTCTCATTGCGGTGGCTTCTCCTTGCGGAGCACGGGCTCTAGGTGTGCAGGCTTCAGTAGTTGTGGCATGCGGGCTCAGTAGTTGTGGTGCATGGGCTTAGCTGCTCCATGGCAAGTGGGGTCTTCCTGGACCAGGGCTTGAACCCATGTCCCCTGCATTTGCAGGCGGATTCTCAACCACTGTGCCACCAGTTAAGTCCCTACACCAGAAATTCTTGAATGGAGTGGTAATGAGTGAGATCCATGAACCCCTGAAACTGTAAACAGAATTCTGTATATAATACATATTTTTCTGAGTAGAAGATCCATAGTTTTCCATCAGATTCTCAAAGGGATCCATAACCATCTCCATAATGCTAAAAATATTGCTCTATATTCTGCAGCAATCAGGTGCTTACTAAAAGTAGGATGATCAGGGCTTCCCTGGTGGCGCAATGGTTGAGAATCCACCTGCCAATGCAGGGGACACGGGTTCAAGCCCTGGTCCAGGAAGACCCCACGTGCCGCAGAGCAGCTAAGCCCGTGCGCCACAACCCCTGAGCCTGTGCTCTAGAGCTTGCGAGCCACAACTACTGAGCCCACGTGCCACAACTACTGAAGCCTGCGTGCCTAGAACCTGTGCTCCGCAATGAGAAGCCACCACAATGAGAAGCCCGCACACCGCAATGAAGAGTAGCCCCCGCTCGCCGCAACTAGAGAAAGCCTGTGCACAGCAACGAAGACTCAACGCAGCCAAAAATAAATAAATAAATAAAAGTAGGATGATCAGCTTTAAGTTTCACAGCTTAGGAAGAGAAGAATCATCCAGTGAAAAGACATACACAGACAACAGGGCCTCTGCGGGAATAATAAAGGTACTGTGGCTATTGGGGGGAAAAAGAGGAGGCAGAAACTGAATTCCAATTTCCCGGTCCCTAAAGGATTACTATACAGAAAATCATAATTTATGAAGAGTAATTTCCAGGATGACATGAAAATGAATGTGAAAGATAAAACTGTCTATGAATTATCACTGTGCCCTACAGGAGAACAAGTGACCCATTTGCAAAAAGAAATGTTTTTCTGAATAATTTTGTTTTTCTTCTCTCTCCTTATTTAGTAAATCATGGCAAAGCAACTGCAAATATCAAAGAAATATATTTATATTTATACTTTGCCTCATTCATAAGGATTGGCAGTAGCCTACAGAATCACATGTAATTCAAATCAAATGTCCTTAAATAGTGATAATTCCAATGACAGCTTTGGAAAGTTGATATTCCACCAAAATCAAAGAAAATTACTTTTGTCATTTCTAAGTTAATTTTCCTCTTTAGTAATGTCAGGAGAAGAGAAGAAAGTTACAAGCTTTGTGGTTCTAGTTAGAGAGAGAAAACAAGTATTATTGCTATCTAAAAGGTTTCAGAGAAAAATACCAGTTGAGTTGGTGAGCAGTCCTGTGCAACCAAGAGAAGAGGGTTTGTGATCACTCCTAAGCTCCTATTTCCTTTGAGAACATTTCCACAAATACTAAAAATAACCTTCCTCCTAAGAAGATGAGCACTGTGCCAAAACAAGCATAAATTATTATCCTGACAGTGAACAGTGTGGGGGATATGCATGTGTTGCAATGTGAATCATTAAAATTAAAAAATAAAATCTCAGTAGCAGTAGAAAGCTTAAAAAAAATCAGTGCCAGATTTAAAAAGAAAAAAAGGAAAAATGTGCACAGCTAATTCCTAAAGAAACTAGAATTACTGAATTCAATTATGCATAGTCCACAGATCCCAAAAAAGATGAGCTTGGGCTCTCCTAATTCTTAGATATTTATCTCAAACTAGGTCCAGAAAAGGTAAAAAGAGAAGTGAATCTAACCTTTCAGACTGTAGCTAGGCTCTTTACATTAGGTATGACGTAGATCAAATGCAAATTAAGATGTTTAGTTTCCAAGATAAGAGGTTTGAGCTCTCAAACCATTGTAACAGAACTTTACTCAGAATCTGGATTAGAAACTCAAGAAGCTAGAAAATCCAGAGGGGAACTGGGGTAATAAATCTCACTGGGCATGGGTAGGATTTACATTCAGGACCTACCTCATTAAAAGTCCCAAAGAATGTTAAAATACTTTTTTCCCCCAAATGGACCATTCCATTTAGCAACTTAAAAAATACACATATAGCCTTAGCTAAACACACTCATCTCATATTTCTATAATTAGAAAAACAACAATATAGACAATTCAAAACACCTTTTCTTGTAGAATAAAATTTACAACAGCCTAACTCTTCATTTTTAAGTACTTACTGGAAGCCAGGTATAGTGCTAGGCTCTGATGATACAAAGATACAAAAATAAAAAACAGAACAAAACAAACAAAAAACAAGAGATAAGTCCTTGTCCTTGATGCCCTTTCACGGCTTCATGGAAGATAAATATACACAAATTCATAATTTCAATAACATACCAAGCACTAAGGGATCATAGAGAAAGTAGCAACTGTGTCAGAGAATGAGGCAGTGTTAAAGAACACTTCTTTGAAACTGTTTTCATCAGGTCAACAGTGATATGCTAACTGCCAAATCCACTCAACATTTTTCAGACTCAACCCTAGAAGTGCTATGTTACATAGGCAATTGACGTTCACTTCTTTTCCTTGAAATTCTCTAAGCCCGAGCTTCTACTGCACCACACTTCACTTTTTCTGGGTACTCCACCTCTTTCTTTGACCGTTAGTTCATTCAACAGATATTTACCGAGTGTTTACTATGTGCCAAGAATTATCCTACACACTGGGGATATGAGACAGACATGGTTCCTGCCTCCATGGAGCTTAGAGCAATCACTTTTATTAGATTTAGGCCATTTTTCTTTCTGTGCCCATTTTTCTTTCTATACTCTTCACCTAACTCTACATGATGCCAACTGTAATAGCTTATATAGAATAAACACAGGGAAGTTAACATTGATTCATATCCTTCATGGTAATAAGGTTTTGTTTTGTTTCTCCTGGCACCACAGAAAATACACTGCCTTGACAATACATTACAGAAACTCCCAGGCTGACAGCCTATTTTTCTATATCTCCTTTTTCTTTTAATAAATAATAAATAATAATTTTTATTTTCCCAAATGCTGTTTTTGGAAATGTGGGCTTTGTTGTAGCCTTAACACTTTCTGGTGCATATTTGTTTTCTAGCATATTATCTCACTCACCATAAGTACAGGACTTTCAGTGAGATGATGCCTTGTAACAGATTGCTATATCACTATTTACTAGCTCAATACAGTACATAAGAGGGCTAGTAACTTATGGACATCCTATGTCTATTCCCTATCAAACTCAAGCAGATAATGAATTCTTGAACAACAAACAAGTATTCTCACAGAAATGAAATGTCAAAAGACAATTATCACTGGGCAATCTCCCTCTACTTCAGCCACAGTATTTATTTATACACACACACACACACATTTTATTGAGGTATAGTTGATTTCTATATTAGTTTCAGGTGTACAACATAGTAATTCAAAATCTTTATCGATTATACTCCATTTAATTATAAAATATTGGCTGTATTCCCTGTGCCATACAATATATCACTGTACCCTTTTTATACATAGTAGCAGCCACAGTATTTTTTAAAATTGAAGTACAGTTGATTTACAATGTTGTGATAGTTTCAGGTGTCCAGCAAAGTGATTCCATTATACATCTATATATATCTATTCTTTTCTGATTCTTTTTCATTATAGATTATTATAAGATATTGAATATAGTTCCCTGTACTACACAGTAGGTCCTTGTTGATTATCTATTTTATATACAGTAGTGTGTATCTGTTAATCCCAAACTCCTAATTTATCCCTCTCCCCACCTTCCCCCTTTGGTAATTGTAAATTTGTTTTCTATGTCTGTGAGCCTATTTCTGTTTTGTAAGTAAGTTCTTTTGTATCATTTTTTTAGATTCCACAAAAAAGTGATATCATATGATCTTTGTCTTTCGCTGTCTGACTTACTACATTTAGTATGATAATCTCCAGGTCCATCCCATGTTGCTACAAATGGCATTACTTCATTCTTTTTTATGGCTGAGTAATACTCAATTGTGTGTATGTATGTGTGTATATATATATTACATCTTCTTTACCCATTCATCTGTTGATGGACATTGCTTCCATGTCTTAGCTACTGTAAATAGCGCTGCTATAAACACTGGGGTGCGTGTATCTTTTTTTTTTTTTTTCCTCGCCGTGTCGTGCAGCATATGGGATCTTAGTTCCCTGACAAGGGATTGAACTCGTGCTCCCTGCAGTGGAAGAATGGAGTCTTAACCACGGGACCACCAGGGAAGTCCCCTTGCATATCTTTTTGAATTAGAGTTTTCATCTTTTCCAGATAAATGCCCAGGAGTGGAGTTGCTGGATCATATGGTAACTCTATTTTTAGTTTTTTTTAAGGAACCTCCATACTGTTCTCCATAGCAAGCAGCCACAGTATTTTTAAAAGCAAAGTAGAAATCCAATTTAGATTTTTTTTCCAGAAACATTCAAAATGATATTCAGTTCACTCTTTTGCCTTTTTGAGTCACATATGAACAGATTTTATTTAAACAAGATCACATACTTAGACAAATGAAAAATTGTCCATAATACAATGTCAACTGAAAAAAGAAAATTATAGAACATTTGTCAAAAAAAGAAAAAGTATATGGTGTGTACAGAAAAAGGCCCAAAATGCTTCACACCAAAACTAACACTACTCTGGAGAATGGGATGGGTAAAGGGGAAGGACAGGGAGATTTCTCCTTTTCACTATATACAATTCTATATGGTCTGATTTTTTTTAACGCACATGTAACATTTTTATGATGGAAAATTTTAGTTTAAGTTATATACTTGAATTTTACAGAAATAATTTGGCAAAGATTTTAAAACACTGATAATAATCTCCAGTGTTGGACAGGCTGTAGGGAAACAGGCATTCTCCTTCACTGTTATTTTTATTATAAACAGGTACAGACAGCCCTTTTGGAACACAATTTTAGAACATCAAAATTTCCTACAAAAATATTCCTACAAATGTGCAAGGATATCAATTATGATATATATTTATGCTATGGAATACATTAAAAAGAATGATAGAGATCTCTATGTACTAACAATAAGACAGGATCAGTAAAGATGTCAATTCTCCCCAAATTGATCTATAGGTTTAACTCAATTCCTATCAAAATCCCAGCAAGACTTTTTTGTAGATATAGACAAGATTCTTCTAAAATTTACGTGGAAAGGCTAAAGAATAAGAGAACAATTTAGAAAAAGAATAAAGTGAAAGGAATCACTCTACCTGATGATAAGACTTACTACATAGCTACAGTAATCACGGCAATGTGCAGGGGGACAGATACGTAGGTCAGCGGAACAAAGTAAACCCAGAAACAGACCCACACATTTAACTGATTTTTTACAAAGGCGCTCACAGCAACTCACTGGAGTAACAGTCTTCTCAACCAAAAATAATGTAACAATTGGACATCCACAGGCAAAAAGAAAATGAACCTCAACCTAAATCTCATGCCATATATAAAAATAAATTCAAAATGGATCATGGGGCTTCCCTGGTGGCACAGTGGTTAAGAATCCGTTAAACCTCAGACTACACCTCTTTTTAAATTACTTTTTTTTTTCTTTTTTTTTAAAATTACTTTCTTAACCAGGAGTCTAATAAGCACCTGATATTATATACAAAACTTATGTACACACCACTATATTTAAAATAGATAACCAACAAGGACCTCCCGTATAGCACAGGGAACTCTGCTCAATACTCTGTAATAGGGACTTCCCTGGTGGCACAGCGGTTAAGAATCCGCCTACCAATGCAGGGGACACGGGTTCAAGCCCTGGTCCGGGAAGTTCCCACATGCCGTGGAGCAACTAAGCCCGTGTGCCACAACTACTGAGCCTGCGCTCTAGAGCCTGTGAGCCACAACTACTGAGCCCACGCACCACAACTACTGAAGCCCGTGTGCCTAGAGCCTGTGCTCTGCAACGAGAAGCCACTGCAATGAGAAGCCCGTGCACTGCAACAAAGAGTAGCCCCCGCTCGCCACAACTAGAAAAAGCCCGCGTGCAGCAATGAAGACCCAAGGCAGCCAAAAATAAATAGATTAATTTAAAAAAATGGATCATGGATTTAAATGTACAACAATAAGAGAAAACCTTTGTGACCTTACGTTAAGCAAAGTCTTCTTAGAGACATACTGGAAGCACAGTCCAAAAAGAAAAAACTGATAAATTGGATTTCATCAAAATTAAACATTTATGCTCTTCCAAAGTTACTGTCAAAAGACTGAAAAGACACAGGCTAGAAAAAAATCTTTGTAAATCATATATCTAGGGACTTCCTGGTGGTGTAGTGGTTAAGAATCTGCCTGCCAATGCAGGGGACACGGGTTCGAGCCCTGGTCCAGGAAGACCCCACATGCCACGAAGCAACTAAGCCCATGTGTCACAACTACTGAGCCTGTGCTCTAGAGCTTGTGAGCCACAACTACTGAAGCCCGCGTGCTGCAACTACTGAAGCCCGTGAGCCTAGAGCCTGTGCTCCACCAACAAGAGAAGCCACTGCAATGAGAAGCACGCGCACCGTAATGAAAGAGTAGCCCCTGCTCGCCGCAACTAGAGAAAGCCCACAAGAAGCAACGCAGCCAAAAAAAAAAAGTCATATATCTAATAAAGGACATACCTAGAATATATAAAGAACCCTCAAAACTCATTAATCATAAGAAAACAACGCAATTAAAACCAGGGCAAAGAAATGAACAGACACTTCACCAAAGAAAATATATGGATGGCAAATAATCACATGAAAAGACGTTTAACATCAACAGCCATTAGGGGAATGCAAAGTAAAAACACAATGAGATAGATGAATGGATACAATTTTTAAAAACAGTGGTAATACTAAATACTGTGGAGAAACGATGATTCATAATTGTTGGTGGGAATACAACATGGTACGGGCACTCTGGAAGAGTACAGCAGTTTCTCACAAAACCACACATACATCTACCATCATATTCTTAAGCATTTATTCCAGAGAAATGAAAATTTATATTCACACAAAATCCTGTATACTAATGTTCACAGCAGCTTTATTCATAAGCAAAATACTGGAAAACTGAATGTCTTTCAATGACTGAATGGTTGAACAAACTCTAGTGAGATGGAACACTACTCAACAATTTAAAAAATGAACTACTGACACATACAATAATTTTGATGGATCTCAAGAGAATTATATTTAGTGAAAAAAATCAATCTCAAAAATATTATATTATTCTTTATATAACATGCTCAAGTTTCAAAACTATAGAGATGGAGAAGAGCAAAGAGGTTGCCAGGGAACAAGGAGAATGGTGGGTGCACGTGGAGGGACATGGATGCAAAGGGGTAGCGTCAGGGAGTTCTTTTGTGATGACAGACCAGTTCTAAACCTTGATGGTGGTGGTGGTGGTGTGATGGCATAAAACTGCATAAAACTATCCACATGCACAAATGAATATAGATTTTTTTAAAGGTGCAAACTGAATAAGGTCTGTAATCTAGTTAATGGTAATGCATCAATATCAATTTCCTGATTTTGATATTGAACCACAGCTATGTAAGATGTCACCATTGGAGGAAGGTGGGTGAAGGGTATACAGGACTCTACACTATTTTTGTAATTTCTTGAGTCTAAAATTATTTCAAAATGGAAGCTTAAAAAAGAGGATCAGGATATATTCATGAGCAGAGAGCAAATTACAGAATAATTATCTATAAAAATGACAATTTTTGTAAAAAAAAAAAAAAACCCCAAAAGTTAAAAACTATTTATGTGTAATTACTTAACATGTTTTGTGTAAGTACAGAAAAAAGTATAGACGGGGCTTCCCTGGTGGCGCAGTGGTTGAGAGTCTGCCTGCCGATGCAGGGGACACGGGTTCGTGCCCCGGTCCAGGAAGATCCCACATGCCACGGAGTGGCTGGGCCCGTGAGCCATGGCTGCTAAGCCTGCGTGTCTGGAGTCTGTGCTCCGCAACAGGAGAGTCCACAACAGTGAGAGGCCCGCGTACGGCAAAAAAAGAAAAAAAAAAGTATAGACGGATACACACCAAACTGTTACCTCTAGGGAATAAAACTATGGGAGATAGGAGCGGGAGGGCAGGAACAAGCTTTTTTTTTTTTTCTCCAGGAGAAGGATGGATTTACCACTTGCAGCAAGTAAGGAGAACAATGGGGATCTTTTCCAAAGCAGTGTCTCCGGAAGAAGCTTTAGTATTTAATTCTATCTATTTCTGTATTGTTTGACCTTTTTCTAAGTATGAATTACTAAAGAGGTCTATCTGACAGGAATGTGAATGATAGGTTAGAAAGAGATAAGTCTAAAGGCTGGGACACTGGCCAGGTGACTATTTATTGTAATAATCTAGGCAAAATATAATGAGGGTTTTAGTGATATGCTTGAAGTTGGGGATTTATTCAAGGGAAAGAATCAAAAATAACTCTGAGGTTTCCAGATGTAGCTACTCAGTGACGCTAGTACCCCATTCAACCCAGACTGGAAACAGTAAAGGAGTGAGTCAAGTAAAGGACAGAGGGAGAAAACTGGAATAGAGAAAGGTTGGAAGAACACTCAGTTTGAAGCATGTTTCAAGTTCCACTGGGACATCCAACAGGAAATGTTCAGCAGGTGGTTGGGATATAATACAGATCTTTCCCCAGAATAGAGCTGAGAGTCATCAGGGAAGAGGTAGTAATTAAAGTTGTAGGAACAGGCAGAAGAACATTCAGTAAAGGAGATTGAAAAGGAATGGTCAAAGCGGTAGGAGGAAAGTAAGAGCTGAAAGTTGTTATGCAGCCAATCATACTACAGTTTCAAGGAAGAAATGGTCAGTAATGTCAAATACTGGGGTGAGATCAAGATAAGGACTTGAAAAGTGCCCACTATACCAGGCAATTATGTAATACTGTTCACTTGGTATGCCGGGCAGAGTAGAACCAGACTAAAGCTAAGTGAGGCATGAATGGCAGGTAAAGAATAGGAGAGAAACGTTACATATTCGTTTAAAAAAAAAAAAGAAATCCTCATCCATGCTACAACATGGATGGTTGAACCTTGGAAACATTATGCAAAGTGAAATACAAGCCAGACACAAAAGGACAAATATTCTATGTACTGTATGATTCCATTCATATGAGGTACCTAGAAGAGGCAAATTCACAGACAGAAAGTAGAACAGAGGTTACCAAGAACTGGGGGAATGGGAGAATGTGGTTACTGTTTAATGGGTACTGAGTTTCTGTCTGGGATGATGAAAAGGTTCTGGAAATGGATAGTGGTGATGGTTGCACAACACTGTGAGTGTACTTAATGCCACTGAATTGTAAACTTAAAAGTGGTTAAAAAAGGTAAATTTTTATGTTGTGTAGATTTTACCATTTTTACGATCAAAAGAAATTTTATTCTCTTCAATGATGTGAGACTTAACTTGTATGTAGGAATATGTATACCTTGGCCCCAATCTAAGGAGAGTCATTGACAGAAAAAAAGAAAACCTTAGTATTAATTAATGGCCAAACTTACAGAGTAGTCTCAAGGACAGACTTAGAAACTAGTATACAGAAATACTTTAAGCATTATATTAATCTACAAACAATACTATTCTTCAAACTGATTGAAACCTTTAGATTTAATAATCACTTTGGGGGTGGGGAGCACATGTACAACAGTAGCAAAACTTTTAAATTAACTAGGAATAGGGACTTCCCTGGTGGCGCAGTGGTTAACAATCTGACTGCCAATGCAGGGGAAAGGGGTTCGATCCCTGGTCCGGGAAGATCCCACATGCCGTGGAGCAACTAAGCCCGTGCGCCACGACTACTGAGCCCACGCACCACAACTACTGAAGCCCACGCGCCTAGAGCCCGTGCTCTGCAATGAGAGAAGCCACTGCAATGAGAAGTCTGCGCACCGCAATGAAGAGTAGCCCCTGCTCGCTGCAACTAGAGAAAGCCCACATGCAGCAACAAAGACCCAACGCAGCCAAAATTAAAATAAATTTATAAATTAATTAATTAATTAACTAGGGAAAAACTCAACAAGAAAAAAGTAGATGCTCAATAGCAACAAAAACTATAAAACATATAGAAATAAAAGATTCCTAGAAATTATACAAAAAACCTAGAAGTCTTTGTTGCGGGAGGTAAAAGAAAATCTGAATAAATGAAGAAACATGAGCTCCTAGATGAAGAAGCGTATTATTATACAAATATACACTCTCTTCAAATTAATCCACAAATTAAAATGTCAATATTATCTACCTACCTACCTATCTATCTATTTATGGACAAGATAGAATCTAACAAAAATGATCCTAGAGTGTATTTTAGGGTACTTGGGTGAAGACAGTCTAGCAGAGGAATTTAAAATGATAAAAGTCTGAATGATGATCACAGTGATACTATCTGGTGGTAACAGTGCAGACTGGATAAACAAACACATAAAACAAAATAGAAAGCTCCAAAATAGGTTCAAGAATATATATAAGAATTTAGTATATGATAAAGGTGGTATTTTGTACTAATGTAGAAAAGGACAGACTGTTCCATAAATACAACTTGAACACTTTGGCTAATCCTTTGGAAGAGAAAATAAGTTAGATATTTACCTTATACCTTAGATTCTATTTTTAAAAATCAATAAACATTCAAACGTTTAAAATGTTATATGTATTAGAAAAAAATATAGTTGGATATCTTGGGGGTAGGGAAGGTCTCTTAAACAATTATACCAAAGATAGAAATCATAAAGGCAAAGACTGATAAATATAACTACATAAAAATGAAGTTTCTATATGTCAGAAAATACCATAAACCTAAAAGACCTCTGGGCATGATAGAGTAACTGCTATTGGACTAGCCTTCCCACTGTAACCAGAAAACTGGAGAAAACACATGAAACAACTGTTTCCAACCAGGAAGTATAGGACTGTGATTCTCGAGAGAAAGGAAATAAAGGAAGTGAGCCCTATAACTGTCCTTAGCTTTCTGCCGAACCCAAGAAAAGCACAGCTAAGTCTTGCTAAGCCATAGAGCCAGATAGTGGAGTCTGAGGAGGCTAAAACAGCTGTAAACTGCAGGACAGATCTGGAGAGAAGAGAACTCCACAGAAAAATAACCTAAGATCTTCGCAGTTTACCTTACATTTAAATCAAGCGTTAAGTATTAATGCCTCTGCCAACGATTTAAGACTTTGTGGCTTTGTTAAGACCAGTAAAAAATGTGGGCTGTGTTTTTCAGACAGGATTTCTTTATCTGTATGACTCTCTCACTGACATGGAATGTTGTGTGCCTTTTAAAACTATTGCAAATAGTTCCAATCCCAAGTTTTGGGTTTCCTTGATTATTAACGTTCCTTCAAATGTAATTTGAACATGAACAGAGGCTCTGAGATTGATTCAGTACCTATGTGGTATCTGGAAGGCCTAAAGGCCTAAACTCCAATATCAGTGTGTAGTCCATCACCACCACCTCAAGTACAAGACTGTGTCCTCCAATGTGTACTGCATACTTCCAGATGCAGTTTCATCTGGAGTATTACTTATCTTCCACTTGTTGCCCAATGATAACCTTAGTGTTAAGCATTCTAGCTATGTACAATATAGCTCATGTGTCATATACATGATAATACAGGATAAGTCAATGAAGGTATATAAAATGCTATGGAAATACGCCACTATGCAGTGTGATATTATGTGTGAAGGATCTGAATGGAAAGAGTCAAAATGTTAACTAGAGATACCATTCTACTAATTTTGGTTAGTAAAATTTTTTTGAAATAAAAATTTTAAAGCAGGGAATAGATTCCACATGGACTTTGTTACTGTTAATTATATATATATATATATATATATATATATATACACACACACACATATATACTTTTTTGCGGTACGTGGGCCTCTCACCACTGCGGCCTCTCCCGCTGTGGAGCACAGGCTCCGGACGCGCAGGCTCAGCAGCCATGGCCCACGGGCCCAGCCGCTCTGCGGCACGCAGGATCCTCCCGGACCAGGGCATGAACCCGTGTCCCCTGCATTGGCAGGCGGACTCCCAACCACTGCGCCACCAGGGAAGGCCCTGTTACTGTTAATTAGAAACAGAGGCAGGTTCGTATCTGGCCAAACCAACACAGTTTTAAACAAAAGTCTTATTTTGTGTATAGTACCTGATGGTAGGAAACATCTCATATGTGCCTTCAACTCCATGATGGGTGTCCTTTTAGTATAAAAAATGTGACATTTCTTATCTCATGACACCACTTACCCTTACAGCCCTATTCAGAGGTTTCTTACACTCTCACCCACTGGTTAAGGATGGGGGGAAGACAGTGTTCCAGGCTGTCCACTGCTACTACCAAATTATTATTTACTTCCCCTTGGGGAAAAGAAAAAAAATCCCTCCTACTTTGAGGCTTGTTCTCTACTATGCCAGAGGTTGAAAACCAGCTGCCTTGGAGCCAGATTTGGCCTGCAGATAGATGTTTTTATTTGGCTTGCACAGTTAAAAAAATTTTTTTTTAACTATTTGCAAATATGTAAAAATTGGGAAATGTCATACACACAAAAATCCAGATTTTCAGCTTCTCCTGAAAAATTAAGATACCTAGTGACACTGTATACTCATCTCCTTAGGAAAACAATCAGATGTAGTAAAGTACAAGCCTCTTTAGATGGAATATGTACTCTTCCAGTTTACCACAATCCACACCTGGCCCACCTCACTCATTTACATTACTTGCCTGGCCCCTATAGGCCACCTGAGTCTGAGATCTTTGCTCTTCACCTTTACTCACCATCATTAATCTACTCACATTCACCAAGAACTTGCACACCTGGCACAATCTTCTTGGCTCCAAATCCCTCCCCATCATGGTGGGTTACTCTAACATTCACATGTACCACCCATCCAAAATCCTTGCAAATCCTCATGCCAATGGTTCGCACCTCCACTCCAGCCAAACATATCCACGACTATATCCAGAATGTTGTCTTTACTAAAAACTGCTTCACCTCTGAAAGTTTCAATGCCAACATCCTACACTTCCTTATCGCAGCCTTGTATCTGTCTAGTTTTTTCATTCTCTCTCTCTGATCTCAAGGAAACTTGCATCCCCATTAACTCCTGTCTCTATCAAGCCTCTCCTGGCTTTAGTTCAAAAACTAAGGCAATGTGTAGCAGTATACTGAAGAAAGCTATAGGATCACTGTCATTTATCTTTCTTCATCAGCAGTTTTACTTGAAGATGGAGGTGAGTGTGGGGGAGGGGGAGGATATAAAATAATTTGGTAAGAAATTTGAAACATGTTAAAGTACAAAGAGATTTCGCCTGATACAAAATCAGTATAAATTTAAAAGATAAAACATGAATTGCCAAAGAAATTTCAAGCTTTTGTAGAGCTGCTTTGGGATACTCCCCCCAAACTAGAGGCTATGTAGTCATAATTCTCTGCTATAAAGGGACCTTTGGTGACAAAGTTTGAGAAGCTCAACCATCAACTTTTTTTTTCTTGCTAACACTGTCAATTCCCGATCTTTGCGACACATCCAGAAACAAAATCCCAATCCTGAATCAATTCTACCATCTGCCTTGTTTCCTCATGTGGTTTGATGAGCACTGACAAGTTACCCAACTGTGCCAATTGATGCTGTTATAAAGATGAATGATCTCCAACTTCAGCTGGACCCTCAAAGGCTGCTCAATATTTCTGAAACGTCTCTAAGTCAGCTCCTTTTCAAATTTCCTACAAGAGATAATTCAAACCCTTATCTACATTTCTCTTCAAATTCTCTCTCCCACCACCTCACCCACTCTTAGCAAAAGACCCCATTTGCTACTTTGCAGAGAAAATGAGAGGCCACTGGGCAGAAACTTTCTCAATGTTTATATTCCCATTCTCATAGGGATCCTATCTTATATTCTTATTTTTCTTCTCTTTCACCTATACAAACATCCCCTCTGTCCAACTGCCTTCGTCCCCTCCAAAACACTGATTACAGTCTTCCGTCTTCCCTTCACGGGCAAATTTCAGTCTCTACTTAATTCTCACTCATTTATATCCTCTGTAGTCTGGCTTTTGATTCTACCACTGCACTGAAATAGCTCTTCTAATGACCGTTCTCTTTGGTCTTCCCCGTAGCACTTGACCTGTTGGCCATTTTCCTCTTCTCTTGGTTTCCAGGACATTACTCTCTTCTGGTTTTCCTTCTTTCATTCTGGTCACTCCTCAGTATTCTCCACCTGATCCCTTAAATGTTGATTTGGTATTTGTCGAGTATATTCTCATCCTACATTTCCTCTTAACAGTGGGTCTTAACTTTTTTGAGTCACATACAACTTTCGTAGTATGATAAAGCTATGGTCTGAAAAACATACAACCATATTTCACCTACAGCATCAGGGGGTTCAAGGAATGTACCCTACTCCCTATTTGAGCTCATCTACTTATATTTTTATATGCTGATGATTTGAAAAAAATATCCATATGTACAAATAGTACAGACTTCTCTTCTGAGCTTTGGACCTCTATATAGCTAACTACCTACTGAAAGTCTTCACTTGGATGTCCTACCTTAATACAATATAGCCCAAATTGAACTCTACCACTTTTCTCCAAAACCACTCCTCCTATATTTCCTATTATAGTCAGCCCTCTGTATCCACAGGTTTTGCAACCATGGAAATCAACCAACTGTAGGTCGAAAATATTTGCAAAAAAAAAATTCCAGAAAGTTCGAAAGAGCAAAACTTGATTTTTCTGCACACTGGCAACTATTTACATTGTATTTATAACTACTTACACAGCATTTACATCGTATTGGGTATTGTAGGTAATCTAGAGATGATTTAAAGTATATGGGAGGATGTGTGTAGGTTATATGCAAATACTATGCCATTTTATATAAGTGACTTGAACATCTGCAGATTTTGGTATCCATGAGAGTCATGGAACCAATCCCCTGCAGATATCAAGGGACAACTGTATTAGTCAATGACACCACCAGTTTGCCCAAGTCAGAATTCTGAATGTCATCTGACTTATCCATCCTTCCAAAAAACGGAAATTTCTTTATTTTTAATTACAAAAGTATTTCATGCTCAATTAAAAAAATTCAAACACCTAAGTACAAAAAAGTATAAAGTGAAGATTATCCTCCACCTCTCCCTTTAGTAATTTTACTCTATGTCAACAATTGAACAAAATAGTGACTGAGCCCTTTAGATGGGGGATGTGCTCTCCAGTTCATCCATTCCTACTGAGCCTGTTTTACTCATTTATATAAATGTTACCTGTCTGGCCTCCACAGGATCTGAATTTGCAACTCCTTCTGTAAATACTGTTGAGTGATCTAGTTTTCAAGAGTACATATCTTGGATATATTTTGATATCAGCATATGTAAGGTACAGCTTTGTTAGCTAATCTACCATTCTGATGGCTAAACAATATTCCATCATATAGATGTACTGTAATTTAACTAATTTCCTATTGTTGGATATTTAGAATGTTCCTATATCTTTGCAATTACAAACAATGTTGCAATTACAAACATATGTACATTTGTACGTATGCCTTTGCAAACCTGTGTGGAGTATTCCTTTGAGATGAACTTGCTTAGTCAAAGGGAATACACATTTATAGTCCTCTAAAAAGTTTGTGCTGATTTATGTTCTCAGCAAGAGCATAAGAGTACTTGGCATCATTTTGAATTCTCCCTCTCCTTTACCCATACCCTCAACTTCCAACCATTTATGAAGGTATCAATCCTACTTCCTCAATATCTCTACCATCTGTCCCCATCTTTCCATTCTTATTGCTACTTAACTTAGTTCAAGCTCTCAGTACTTTTAACTTGGACTGTTGCCAATAGTTTCTTTACTGGTCTCCATATTTCATTTTCCCTCCTATCTATTCTTCAGATAGCTTCCAGAACGATCTTACTAAAATACCTGTTATGGTGGTCTGTCCTTTTAAAGGCATACTAGGCCTTTCATGACTTGGCCCCATCTAACTTTAAAAACTAATCTCTTAACACCAAAACTAGCTCCCACTTTGCACCCTAGCCAAACTCAACTATTTGCACTGCCCTATCCAAGGCACTCTTATCTTTTTAGCATTTGCACTATCTACCTGGAACTTCTTCCCCACCCTTCTCCACTTGACTATTTGTTTGGCACAGCAGGTGCTCACTGAAGAATTAGCTACAATAATCGTCATCCTTCAAAATTTAGCTCAAAAATCACCTCCTCATGAAAGAGTTTCCTGCCTTCCATACCAGTAGAAAACTTGGAAAACATACAAAAGATGAAAATGAAGACAACCGTAACCTTACATCTCAGAAATAATCACTTATCACCAGCATGTCTTTTTTCTATGTATCTTTTCTTAAAAGCATAACTGAGATGACATAAAGTTATGTTCTGCTTTTCTCACTTAACATTCTAAGCACTTTTGTCATTAGCTTGTTTTTTTTTTTAACACCTTTATTGGAGTATAACTGCTTTACAATGGTGTTAGTTTCTGTTTTATAACAAAAAAATATGGAACGCTTCATGAATTTGCGTGTCATCCTTGTGCACAGGCCATGCTAATCTTCACTGTATCGCTCCAATTTTAGTATATGTGCTGCCGAAGTGAGCACTGTCATTAGTTTTTAAAATAAGCTTTCAATCTTTACACAGCAATCCATCATACAGGTGGCACAATAACTAGTCATTCCCTTTACATTAACCGTTCAGGTTATTTCTAATTAATATAAATGACATTATCATGAACAGCTTTGTCTGTACCTCTGATTAGGATAGATTATCCTACCACATGCTAAGCACTTACATGCATTATTTTATTTAATCCTCACGATAGCCCTCTGAGGAGGGTATTATTATTTTCCCCATTTTACAGAAAAGAAAGCAGAGTCTAAGTTACTTGTCCAAAGTCACAGTGCTATGAAGTGGTGGGGCCAATATTCAAATTCAAGTCTACCTGACTATAAAGTCTGTTCACTTAACGATTTTTAGGTCTCAATGCTGTCCAAGAGCTTTCTAAAAATGTCTAACAATGTTACACTGCCAACAGCATATGTGAGAGTACCTGTCTCACTAGCATTTTGAATACTTCCATTAAAAAAGAAATTAAAAAAAAAAAGAGAAATTGAGCTCATCTTAATAGACAAAAAAATGGTCTGTTTCAATTTGCATTTCTTTGATTACTAGGTACAACTGAATATTCATTTTCTTTTGGTATTTAATTTTTGTCTTCTGTGATTTGTCCATCTGCCCTCTTCTCATTTCAATTAGCATCTTCTGGGTTTTTCTTGTTGCCTTACATAAGCTCCTCATAAATCTGCCCTCTATCTTCAGGCAGCCATTACCAGGCCAAGCATCCTCTCTGTAACAGTCTTGCTTGCTTATTACTTGTTACACTCATTTTTAGACACCTGTGAGCCTGCCAACTTCTATTACCAGAATTTTGGCTGATTAGCTTTAGGTGTTTTCAGGAGACAATAATGGAGAAATAAATGACCTGACAGAGGTCATTTCCACTTTCCAATCAGCAATAAGAAGGGCACAAGGGACAACGCAGATTCTTTTAATGCAACCCAGATGGAACAAAAATGGAAGGCTCATCTCCTACAACTTCTCTTTTTTAAAATTTATTTTATTTATTTTTGGCTGTGTTAGATCTTCGCTGCTGCGCACGGGCTTTTCTCTAGTTGCGGCGAGTGGGGGCTACTCTTCATTGCGGTGTGCGGGCTTCTCATTGCAGTGGCTTCTCTTGTTGCGGAGCATGGGCTCTAGGCATGTGGGCTTCAGTAGTTGTGGCTCACGGGCTCTAGAGCACAGGCTCAGTAGTTGTGGCGCATGGGCTTAGTTGCTCCGCGGCATGTGGGATCTTCCCGGACCAGGGATCGAACCCGTGTCCCCTGCGTTGGCAGGTGGATTCTCAACCACTGCGCCACCGGGGAAGCCCTCCTACCACTTCTCTTAATGAAATATATAGGTTCTAGTCAAGTACAGTTCCTTGAACTTACCCTGTCCTTTCATTCCTCCATGATATTCTATTCTCTAAACCCAGAATACCCATTTCCTCATCTGTTGTTCTGGTTGTCCCCTCTGTCACCTCCTCTTTCTAATTCTCTGTCCCTTCTATCTGGCAAACTTAACAGCCACACTACTTGGGTTCCTGAATATTGTGGAGAAAAGTCATACAATCAGGTGGATTTTTAGCTGAGACCTCAGTATGCTAGGCAATTCTCTCAAATGCCCTTAGCTCCCTCTTCTGTTTTGCTTCAGGAGTTATCTGGGATTGTCATTTTGCTGCCTAATTCTTTCAACGTTTTTCCATTTAGGATAATGTAAAAGCTCTTAAGTATGACATATGGCATACACCAGGCCCTCTTATGATTTGACACCTGTCTACTTCTCTATATATAACCAGTCATCCATCAACATGTACACTTAACTGCAACCCCAGTAACTTGTTTCTTAAACCCAAGATGCAATTTCAGGTCTCTGTGCCTTCATATATTGCTGTTCTCCCTGCCTAGAACGCTTTCTCCTCATTTTTTGGTTAGCAAACTCCATTGATCCTTTAGAACTCAGCTTAAGAAAACTCTCTTCCAGAAAGCTTCCTCTAATCCCACTCTGACTTAGATATCCTGTTCCTGTTTTCCTTTGGCACTCTGTGAATGCATCTAGCATAATACTTAAGTTCTGTAATTTTTCTTTTCTGTTTTCCCAACTAAACTATAACCAATTTGGAGGCAGAGAACATATCTAATTTGACTTTATATTTGTAACATCTATCAGTGCCAGCACATATTAGGTGCTCAACTGATGTTTACTTAAGTGAGCCATTCAAAACTTAACTGTATTAACTTGTTTATGAAGCCTTCCCTAACCCTTAGGTGAAGGTTTCCTTCCTCTCCTCTAGGGCACTTTGTACATCCTTCTAATATAGCCCTTGCCAAGCTGCATTTTAACTGTTTCTCTTCATTGACCTGAGGACAATGATGTCTTTCCCACTGGTAGATTAAGTAGCTAGCACAGCACCTGAGATACATTATGCAATCATTTCATATATTGAGCAAAAAAACTCCATGCTCTGAGGAAGCACACCATGGTCTATATTTAACACATTTCCCTAAGCTCCATCTAAGGGCCTGGGGCATAGGTGAGTTTTTACATCTCATGGAAAGCAGTGATGGCCCAAAGTAATATCCATTTGATTTTTATTCTCATCTCATTTTTCGGTGCTTTCCAAAGTTTAGAAAATAAATATACGTTGTTTTTTCATCATTAAATGTTATTAGCAAACTTTACAGAACACACTAAAGTACGTGCCTGTTTTAAAAAAAAAATGCAGAGTAAGTCACATGACTGATTCTGCTATCATGGCTCAAGGCTGCTTTATGCACTTAAATTTTAATAATGCTAACTAATGTTGGATGGATATATTGACGGAAAGAGAAAAAAAGGAGAAATACCCACCATTGTATTTAACACTGTTGGCCAGAATAAGGTTGACATCGTCTAGAAAGCTCTCCCGACTCTGATACTTGTGCTTGGAGATATTCTGTGATTAAAAGAATCAGGAACTCAGATACACAAAGTTACTTGATTCCCAAAAGACATTTTAGACCAAATCACTCACCTTACGTATGGTCTCTAAATCCATTGGACTGACAATCACTTTGTAATAATCTGGAACAAACTTCTTATTAACTGGGTGATGAAATGGCCAAGACTAGCAAAAAGAAAGCATGAGAAATTAAATGGAAACCATTCTTTATACCAGAGATTCTCAAACTTCACTGGGTCACAAATATTCTTAAGACTCCGACAAAAGCTATGGACCCTTTTCCCAGAAAGACACATAATCATACAAAACTCTGCATATAATTTAAGGGGATTCCTTTATGGGTTCATGTGCCCTGGTAGGGTAAGGACCCCTGCTCTATATTCACAATTAAAATCTCTCATTCCCTTGTCCCATGCAGAAGGTTTATAGCAGGGGTCCCCAACCCTTGGGCCTGGACCGGTACCAGCCCGTAGCCTGTTAGGAACCGGGCCGCACAGCAAGAGGTGAGTGGTGGGCAGGCGAGCGAGCGAGTGAAGCTTCATCTGTATTTACAGCCGTTCCCCATTGCTCCCATCACCGCCTGAGCTCGACTCCTGTCAGATCAGCAGTGGCATTAGATTCTCACAGGAGTGTGAACCCTACTGGGAACTGGCGCATGTGAGGAATCTAGGTTGCTGCTCCTTATGAGAATCTAATGCCTGATGATGTGAGGTGGAGCTGAGGTGATAATGCTAGCGCTGGGGAGTGGCTGCAAATACAGATTAGCAGATGATAATTAATGATAATTAGCAGAGAGGTTTGACTGCACAAGAGACCATAATAAATCAATTGCTTGCAGACGCATATCAAAACCCTATCAGTGAGTGGCAAGTGAAAACAAGCTCAGGCCTCCCACTAATTCTGCATCATGGTGAGTTGTGTAATTATTTCATTATACATTACAATGTAATAATAATAGAAATAAAGTGCACAATAAATGTAATGTGCTTGAATCATCCTGAAACCATCCCCCACCCACCATCCGTGGAAAAATTGTCTTCCACGGAACCGGTCCCTGGTGCCAAAAAGATTGGGGACCGCTGGTTTATAGCGTTACTGCATACACAACATATGCCTACAACACAAAAGGAAACTCAGTTCAGAATTTCCTAGGGAGGATCATTACAAAATGATACAAAGAATCAACATGGTACCCCTGCCATAAAGTTGCAAGACAAAAAATGAAACAAAAAACAACAAACGCGGGACTTCCGTGGTGGCACAGTGGTTAAGAATCCGCCTGCCAATGCAGGGGACATGGGTTCGAGCCCTGGTCTGGGAAGATCCCACATGCCTCGGAGCAACTAAGCCCGTGAGCCACAAGTACCGAGCCTGCACTCTAGGGCCTGCGTGCCACAACTACTGAGCCCGTGTGCCGCAACTACTGAAGCCCGCACGCCTAGAGCCTGTGCTCCACAAGAGAAGCCACTGCAATGAGAAGCCTGCACACTGCAACAAAGAGTAGCCCCCGCTCACCGCAACTAGAGAAAGCCCGCGCGCAGCAGCAAAGACCCAACGCAACCAAAAATAAATAAATAAAAAAAAGAAAAGAAAAAAAAAAAAAGACAACGAATGCTGGGTAATTATCAAACTCTCATTTGTTAAGAAGCACCTCTAAACCCAAAACCTCCCATTAGCTGGCATCCTAACTTCTCTCCAGGGCTATTCAGGAGCATTAAAATACTGAATGTCAACAACAGGTATAAAGAACCTCTCTATATCACAGATTCCCGGCCTCTTTGATTTCAATGATAATGCACTCATAGAGCAAAATGGTTTCTTTTTAAAATTATATACCAGTTTGAATTGACAAACACCACACTCCAGACTCCCCAACATACACATGCACACATCCTTTCACCCTTTCCTCTCCCCTGTACTATCCTCACAATATTTAACACACAGACCACTTACATCTGGAACTGCCATCATTTTCTGGGTGACAATGTTGTCCAGAATAAAAGAAAATGCCACTTGGTCATCATCATCCAGCAAGGGGTTGATAGCTTTCTCTAAACGAGCCAATTTGTCTTCTTTCTAACATGAAACAAAGCAAAGGAAAGGCAGAGGTTTCCCTGAGGTATAATCACCATAGAGTATTAAGGATAATTTAAGGTTCAGTTGTCTATTGCCCTTGTCCCAAAAAGTCTAACTTTGAACTGTGGCCTATTCAGTTCCAGACAAAAAGTCCAGAGAAGAGAAATAATATTCCAATAAAAGGATCAAAAGAGATGTACTGACCAATTCCTTTAGGTATTCTATCTTCTATTCTTGTAGATCATCAAAAATATACATCCCTGGGCATCAATAGCTTAGCTCCCACAACAAAAACATCTTCACCAAATTAAGTTTTAATATCAGACTGCTTTTGCCGTAAAACTATTGCTGAAAACACTGAACACATTATTGTTGAGTAAGGGAATCTAACCCAACAAATTCATTTTAGACTGTACTAGGAAAAAGTTTGTGTGTCAACTGCTCCATATCCTCATCCACTAAAACTCAGTCTTTTGTTTTTTTAAGTCTTTAAATTTTAGTCTTTCTAAGGGAGGTATGCAGTGCTAACTAATCATGGTTTAAATTTGTATCTCCCCAATGATCAATCAAGTTGAGAATCTTTTCATGTTTACCGGCCATTTGGTTATCCTCTTTTATGAAATTTCTACTACAATATTAACATCATCATACTTATATTTTTTAAGCCTATTAAGGTACCATTTTTTTTGGTTGTTAAGAAGATGAAATACAGATAGATTATCTTTTAAAAATTAAAATTTCTCCCTGCCAAAACAGTCTCTTAGCTTCAGCTGACTTCCTGGGAAGTCAATTTCCTAAGAGTTATATGGATTTTATATTTTAATTGTAGCCCTACTATTTAATAGCCATGATGCCCAAGACAAATTAGTTTCTTCTGTGGACCTCAGTCTTTCCATCTACAAAAGGGAGGGATTAGACTACATGATTTCTAAGGTCCCCTCCAGACTCTAACGTACAAAAGACCTGCTACTCCCTCATTTCTCTACTCTTCCTTCTGTTACATTCCCTACTTCCTCAATACTGGTACCTGCCAGCTTCATTCTACTGCTTTTCTCTCATTTTAAATGTCTTACCTCTTTAAGTTTTTCATCACAGAGATCCAGCATGGATTGAGAGATCTGGGTCAATGAGTGCTTCGGCCCTAGATTACAGAGGAACAATAAAAGAGATGGGACCACTAAAAATGGGAGGCAAGGGCTTCCCTGGTGGCACAGTGGTTGAGAGTCTGCCTGCCGATGCAGGGGACACGGGTTTGTGCCCCAGTCCAGGAAGATCCCACATGACGCGGAGTGGCTAAGCCCGTGAGCCATGGCCGCTGAGCCTGCGCATCCGCAACGGGAGAGGCAACAGTGAGAGGCCCGCGTATCACAAAAAAAAAAAAAGGGGGGGGGGGGGAGAGGGAGGCAAGAGCTACCAACACCTCTCCAGACTTTTAACTCATTTACTTAATCACCTAATATGTGCCAAGCACCAGCCTGGCTGCTGGGTTAGACAGATGTATCAGTCTTATCTCCATTTTTCAGTGCCTAACACATAGCAGATACACAATATGGATGAATAAACTAATTTTAACTCTCTCCCTTATTTGTGTATATCCATACATAGCGGTACTACTGTCGATACTGCTGCCTTTAATACCTTGAAAATAAAACTATGGATGGGGAATGACAATTTGTTTAAGGATGGCTAAGGAGACGAATGAATGATTTATAATCCTTCCAGACTCAACATACAAAATTTGTGACTGCAATTTTTGTTTGCAGCACTCATGGTTTGTGATGCCCACCCAACATACGGCTAATCCAAAGCCTTTGTCAGAAAAGAATCTCCACCCCACCTCAGACTACTACTTTAGTTTCCCTGAAATCCATAACAAGAGCTTCACAGAATCCTCCAACTATCTCCTACATTCCCTGCTTATGGCTACCCTCATTTAAGCTCATCATAGGGATAGTGAAAACATTTTCATGTAAAAAAACAGTAATTCTGGCTACTTCCTTTCAGTATACTTTCTTATCTTCCTCTGTCAATTCTTTCGTGTAAGTGCTCCCCAGAGCCTAAAACTCAGCTCTTTTCTCAACTACTTATTAATTAATTAACAGGGATTTGTTTATTCATTCAACAACTGTTTAATGACTGTCTGTGATGTGTTCAATGTTGAGAATAAAGGGAAAATAAGACACAGTCCCTACCTTAGAGAGTTCTTGGTTTAGTCAAAGAAAATGATATGAAAATAAAACATTGCACGACAGGGTGTAAGTGCTTGAAGTATCTACAGATGAAATGATATGACGTCTGGAAATACAGGCTAAACGATGAACAAGACTGGCCATATATGCTGGTGATTGTGGAACTGGGTGAATAGGTGCACTGAAGTTTATTTACTTTCTCTCTACTTCTGTATATGCCTAACAATTTCCATAATAAAGTTTTTAAAAAGTGAGTGTAAGTGCAAATAGAGGAATACACTGATTACTATGAACTGTGGAGGGGTTGCAACGTGTTTTAAGTTGTTTTACAACAATTAAATCTGAGTACCAGGGAGGAGTAGGGAAGGCTTGTTGTGAATGACAATCGAGCAGTGTTATTAAACAAGAGAAGTCTATCAGGTAGACAGTAGGGTTGAAAAACATTCCAGAGGGAGGAAAAAGTATGCAAAAACATGTTAAGTAAGCAAATTCATGGAAACATGAAACAATACATTTCACAACAGGAATCACAAGTAGTTTGGTACAACTGGAATACAGGTAGGTATGTGTGGAGGAGAAATAGGAAATGGAACTTGGAAAGGCAAGAAGGGACATATTACAATGGTCTCATAGGAGATACAAAGGCACTGGAGATTTTAAGCTAGAGAGTAATTTTTCAAATTTGTGTATCCAGAAAAAAATACCCTGTCAACAGTGTGAAGAATTAATAAGGCAAGCAGCAGAGAGAAAGTCTGGAAGCTATTGCAAGAGGTCAAACAAGAGACGACAAGGGCTTCAACTAAGATAGTAGCAATGGAGACCAAAAGGAAGGGGATGTATTCCAGCAAAATTTAGAAGGTACAATTTATGCAACTTAGTGATCTATGAGTATAGGGCAGGGAGAGTGGAATAACAATGGCCAACATTTCTAGGTTGTACAACTAGATGGACAGCAATACTAGCAATGGTGGCACTACTACTATTATCACTATTATCAGCATTTGGGTATGAGGAAGAAGGAAGATTGAGTTAGAGGGGGATGTGGAGAAAGTCATAACTTAAATTTCCAAATTTTTACGAACACTGCCACCTAAATGACCCACAAGTACCTCAAGCTCTGTATTTCCAAAGTCAACTCTTACCTTCCCATTCCCCTTCCAAGCTGATTTTTGTTTATGCATTTATCCTCGTCACCTTAAATGACAGTTGGGACTAATAAATTTATTATTCCTTTGTATGTGTCTGGTACTCTGCTACGCCCTCGGAATACAAAGATGAATAGTCTCTCTAGGAGGTCACAAAGTGATGGGAAAATCAGATATATGAACAATTATATATAACACATAAGAGCTATAAAACTTGATTTAATTGTATTGGGGGGCACAGAGGATTGAAAAAATGGGTACTTTGGGCAATCTGAATAAGTCTTTATGAAGAGATGATATGAGTTGGCCTGGAAATATGAATGGAAATGGAATAAAGGGCACTCTGCAGACAAAGGGCAAAGACTGTACAAAGACATGAAGACATGGTATAGGATATTTAGTTAAATACAACACTGAGCATAGCCAGAGTCTCTATCTATAGTAGGTCTGGGAGCCAGTCTCTATAGATGAGACTAGATAAATGGGTCAGGCCTGCTTGTGAAATGTATTAAAATCTAGGTACTACTATTGTCCCATGTGTACAGGTAAGAAAACTGAAGAGGCTATGAGAGGTTAAATAAGTTGTCTAGGGGCTTCTCTGGTGGCGCAGTTGTTGACAGTCCGCCTGCCAATGCAGGGGACACGGGTTCGTGCCCCTGTCCGGGAGGACCCCGCGTGCCGCGGAGCAGCTGGGCCCGTGAGCCATGGCTGCTGAGCCTGCGCGTCCGGAGCCTGTGCTCCACAACGGGAGGGGCCGCGGCAGTGAGAGGCCTGTGTACCGCGCAAAAAAAAAAAAAAAAAAAAAAAAAAAAAAAAAAAGTTGTCTAAGGTAACTCAATTAGTAAGTGGCAGAGCCATAGTTCATACTCTACCTGTAACCTTAATCCCTACACTAAGGATACAACTGGAAACCAGAAAACTTTATCCTCTACATGCAGAAGCTATACTGTTTCTTGATCTCTTTAAGACTCAGAAAACAGATTTCTTCCTCCTTGCCTTTCCAGCTTTTGAGCAAAATAGACATATAACAGCCCCTATAACAGATTTGTAGACCAAATCAAAGACAAATATAGTCAACAAGCATATACTCTGCGGGGGTTCCATCCACACTGAATGCCTCTCCCTTCTATTTACTTATAGGCTCACTCCTATCTCTCACTGCTTCTCATGCAATTGTTTCAACAGATTCTCTAAATTCTCTAGAGGATACATAAAAAAGTGGGAATACAAAGAAGCAATACTTATTAAATGATTAAAATGTACATTACCTGATTTTCATAACCCCAAAATGTACTACTACATTGTAGGTCCTTTCAGTCAGTCCAATCTAGTCTAAATTTAGGACTAGTAAGGGATAAATAAGGATCTGAAAGGTGACCTTTGCAGTCAAAGAACAGGTGATTCTTACCATTGTAGGTTGCACTATTTTTCACAATTAGCTCCAAATGCTCTCTGAACTCTTCCCGAGATGGGTAGAGGCGTTTACGCACATTTTCACGGAGCGTTTGTAAGTCCATTGGTCGGGTGATAATTTTGTAGTAGTCCTTTACAACCTTTGCATTGACTGGAGTGTGGAAAGGGTACGTCTGTGCAAACAAGAGCCAGCACCATCCATGAGCAAAGAACAACTGCCAGACCAATTCTTCAAGACTCTCTCACATCTTACCTCTACCTGGCCGTCAACTCTCAAAGGAATCTCTAGATGGAGCAGGTCTGTTTCCTCTACTAAACTGTTAAAAAATAAATGAAAAACTATATCCCAAAGAATCAGAGGAGTTCCAGGTTCCTAGGACTATACTCTACTGCCATCTATCTGAAATCACACAGAACAGCCTTGCCATCCATACTGTAGATCTGAATGAAATGAACTCACATTTGGAAGATCTCTCATGTCATTGATGATAGACTCCAAAATGGATGACAATGTCACCATGGGGTCTGTCCGGCGCCGGTGAATGGACTTATGAGGTCTCTAAGGAAAAACAAGAAATCAGAATGCTTCTTTAGATTAAAAAAAAAAAATAAACGCCAATACATATATATTTTGGAAACCCTGTAATGCACAGTACACGTAATTCTCAGGGCAAGGCCAAAGGGAGAATCTAAGGCTATATCAGGGCCATGGCTTAGACGGCTGGGGGAATTAATGAGAACCCTATGTGGTCAGAAAGCAGCAATGCCAATACTCACATTTAAATAGTCACAGTGAACAGTGGTTCCAACTCGCCGTTTCTTCTTGGGAGGAAGTTGCTGCTTAGGGAACTTGAGAACCAGAGATTTTCTGCGAACCTCATCTGCACTGCAATCAATAACACTTTCATAGTGTGCAGTCCCTATTTCTAGTCCCCAGAAAAAAAGCAACTACAATGAAAAAGTCCAAAGTACCTGAGCATGAGCCTGGGGAGGAAAAAGCCAAACCAAAGGCCAGACATCCACATTCTAAGGCTCAGATCAGGCAAGGCCTCATAGGATCTCCAAATTAATAAAAAACTAGGCAAGCCACAACTTCACCTCAGTTTCCTATTTGGAAGATAAGGGAACTAGGCTAAAGGAATTTCAAGAATCCTCCCAGCTCCAACATTCTATCTTTCGGTTAAAGGGCTAGGAAATTTAACTTACTCAGAATAGAAACAAGGAAGAAATTAAAGCAGGTTTGAAAAGAAAAACTAATTTGAGTCTCCCTCAATCATTAAAAGCCCATCCACCTTCTTCCTTTCCATCATATGGGATCAAGATACTACATTTTCCTTTTCTAATGTGCTTCAAAACATGACTACTATAGATATCGATAAATTAAATTAACGAGGATGGAAAACAACCCTCAAATCTAAACAGAAACAGAAACAAATGAATATAACTGCATATCAAATTAATTAAAAATTATATACTCAAAAAAGAATTCAAATATATTTTGAATAGAATACCCTGACTGTACAACTTCAGTGGCATATAATCCAAGGACAACTAATTACAGAAAACACCTTGAACCTACTGTACAGATTTGCTATTGGTAGTAGTATTGGTATTGTAATTCTCAAACTATTTTGTAAATATCATAGGACAGAGCAAGATGTTGGGAACCAAAGAAAGGATACAAATATGAAACGGAGGAAAATGAGGAAGAAGCCGTAGATACAATTTGAATTGGAGGTATTGATATGAAGTTGTGATTTACAATATATGTATATTTCCTAGTTCTGTCTACTAAGAGCCTAGAAGCAATGACATCTCAGTGGCAATGAGCATACCTAACACCTAGATATTGTTTTCTAAATACCATTCTCCAATAAAAGGAACCAGGAATCCCTGAGAAATGGTTGACTCTGGGTCTGGGACAGGGAAATTTCAAGGATAGCCTGGAACATCTCGAGCCAAAAAGCAAAGAAGTTTTCAAAATTTATAGGGTCATTTCCAAAGGACACAGGTCAGGCCTGAAGGGATCAAATTTGGGACAATCTGGCCATCAAAATTAATAATGATGTTAATAGATTTTAATATATTAAAGTTTCCAAAAGAAAGAATTTCAGAATCTATAGTAATACCCAAACAAAAAAGGGAGGGGGAAGCTCTTTACAGAATGCCAGTTAACGTAGAAAGAATGAAAAGAATTAGAAAAACCATTAAGCAACCCCCAATGTAATAACTGAGTTATCAGGTAATGATCATCAATGGATGTTAAAACTATTGAGAGAAAGATTGTTAGCAGGATAGACTGCAGTCCCTAGTGACACCTTGAAGGCAGCCTCTGAGCAGAGGACCCAGCTGAGCTGTGCCCAGACTCCTGACCCACAGAAACTGTGAGATAATAAATGTATGTTGTTTCAAGCTACTGAGAAAAAAAAAAAAAAAAAAGGGACTTCCCTGGTGGTGCAGTGGTTAAGAATCCATCTGTCAATGCAAGGGGACACGGGTTTGATCCCTGGTCCGGGAAGATCCCACATGCTGCAGAGCAACTAAGCCCAAGAGCCACAACTACTACTGAGCCTGTATGCCACAACTATTGAAGCCCACGCACCCTAGAGCCCATGTGCCACAACTACTGAGCCCGCATGCTGCAACTACTGAAGCCTGCATGCGTAGAGCCTGTGCTCCGCAATAAGAGAAGCCACTGCAACAAGAAGCCCACGCACCGCAATGAAGAGTAGCCCCCACTTGCCACAACTAGAGAAAGCCCACGTGCAGCAATGGAGACACAACACAGTCAAAAAAAATCTTTTTTAAATCAGGATATTCACCCACATATTAATTACAATGGAAAAAACATACCTTTATTATAGAGGAATCTGAGGATTAACACTTTAATAAGATAATCAAAATACTGAGAAAACCTGACGTTATCTGCTTCCTGATGTGGTGCAGTACATAATACCACCTATGTTGTAATCTTGCCAAAGACATTTACTCTGAATATAATCAATGCGAAAACAGACAAATCCAGAATGTGGAATGTTTTATGAGACCATTGGCCTGGACTCTTCAAAACATTCAAAGTCATGAAAACCAAAACGGTGGGGAGGACAGTTGTAGATTAAGAGAGACTCAAAATACTTAATGTTTGAACTGGAATTGGATCCTGAAGGGGGGTGAGGGGCAGGCAATAAAGGACATTGACACAACTGGGGAAATTTGAATAAGGACTGAATATTAGATCCTATTGAATTAATGTTAATTTTCTTACGTGTAGTAATAGTATCATGTTTGCCACATCTTTATTCTTTATGTGTGCTAAAGAATCTGAGTGAAATGCCATGATGCCTAAAACTTCCAAATGTTTCAGCAGAAAGAAAATGTTTTAGATATATAAAGATGAAACAAATGTGACAAATGTTAACAGCTGGTGAATTAAGAGGAACAACAAACTTTATTATTCCTTCAGCTTTTCTGTAGGTTTGCAATTTTCAAACTAAAAATTTAGGGGAGAATTTGTTTTATTTAAAAACTTTTCTACTTGATTATCAAATTCTCTGAGGGCAAGAGACAGATAGTATAAGCATAGTTTGTCTCCTTAATCTTTTTGGATGGTCCATTATCAGAACATCTGAGATCAGGGACCTTACAAATATTACAAGTGCCTGGAAGTAGAATGGGAAGAGCATCTACTATATGCCAGGCACTATACTACATTTTTTATACAGTCTCCCTCATTTTACCTTCATAGCTACCGTTGTAAGGGTGACTTTATTTTCTAAATAAGGAAACTAAGACTCAGAAAAGTTAGGTAGCATGCCCAAGGGCAAGTGGTGGAGCTTAATGAGTGCTTCACAAGACTAATTTTCATTACTGGCAACAATTAGTGAGGAAAACCCATCAAAGTTCCTATGTCCTTAGTTCCACTTCAGAGAACACATCACATCCACCCCTGCCACCCATCAGATACCACCAACAGATCTCTCCCACCTGCTATCTCTTACCTCTCAATTAGCTGTTTCCCTAAGACAATCTTGGTCCCTTCAACCTTGATAAGTTCTTCATTATCATTATGAATGACTGTCTTTTCCAACTCTTCCTCCTGCTCCTCTGTCATGGCAACAGGGTTGGAAGGTGGGGCATTTGTTTGATAATAAAGGGGGCAGAATTTGTTTGTTCTCATGTGCCCAATGGCACCACAAGCCCCACATTTCAGCTGCAAAAGGAAAAGTATCAACATGTCAGAGGTAAGCAGGCTTCTTCCTGTTAGCTTTAAGAAATATATAGAAGGTAGAAAAGAAACAAAGGCAGGCCCAGAAATTTTATTCTAACAGAATCGTTATACGCCTTTCAACCAGAAGGCACTAGACAAAAGTGCACGTATGGAAATGACACATTAAAAACAAAATGAAATCCAGAGACTGAACATTACTTTAAAAACCAAGTGAGGGAGAGAAGAGAGCAGATTTCTACCCCCAATTTAAGTTGTAAACTACGAAAATATTAAATATGCATAAGAAAGGCTACTGGAAGCCCAAGGCTGCATTCAGCCTCACAGGCAGCCAGCATGGGTGTATTCCCAGCCTCAAGGAAAAGGCTTAATAATACCAAGTCTCCGGGAATTCCCTGGTGGTCCAGTGGTTAGGACTCCGTGCTCTCATTGCAGAGGGCCTGGGTTCAACCCCTGGTCAGGGAACTAAGATCCCACAAGCCGTGCAGTGTGGCAAAAAACCCCAAAAACCAAAAAGCCCAAGTCTCCATCTTACTTTTGCAACTGCCCTCAGTTTCATCTGTAAAATGGATCAATACTGTATCATACAATACTTATATAATATCACATGGAAGAAAGAAACATTAAAATACTTAATGACCTCAGTACGTGTTAATAGCAGTTCCCATTCGTTGAGAATTTTAGTTTATGAAGTGCTTCCCATGCATTATATACTTTAATACAACACCAGTGTGAGATAGGTATCATTTTATAGAAGAGAAAACAGGTTTGGAGAGGTTACGGTCACAGAGTTACTAAATGGCAGAAGAAGAACCTGAACCCAGATCTTCTGTTTCCGAGTCCATGGCTCTTTCCACTGTACCACAGTTGCCTCATTTTGTGATGCACGTTACAGTTACACTGCACAGTAATATCTGGAATCCCACCTAAATTATGCAAAGCAACCTGTATTGTATGATTTTTTCTGTTGCTTTTTAATACATGCAATTGAAAAACAAGATGTGTTCATATATGTACATACATGTACATGTTAAAAAAAATCCACCACACCTATCTCAACTCACAGAAAATATTTCCAATGGATGAAGTATAAATGACACCCAAAGACACCAGATCAAGTCTGGTGTTGTCAGTACCAGTCACAATAGTACTAATAACACCCAAGCGGCCACATCAATTCAAAGTAGTTTTCCACAGTACTGCCCTCATTCCCAGTAAGGGAGGATGCCAAAAGCTAAGGGAAAAGGTATGCTTTCTTAGTTATGATCACACCACATACACTTACTTTTAGGTCAGGACGCTCCTTCATTTTTTTGGGCTTCTTCTCAGGAGGACCCTTAAGCTTCTCCTTTTCCTGGTTTCGCTTAAGCCGCCTCAGTTGCTCTTGAATCCTCCGCCGTTCTTTTCGCATCTCTTCTCGATGCTGCTCATCAAAAAGGGCAAATTTGCGACTAAATGATGGGGAAAAAAATCACAGATCCATAAGCAAACTTAAACCAAGAACACTGTCCTGATAGCAAACATTTCAGGACTAAAGTAATCCATCAATAATGAAACAAAAGGGGCTACCTGGCATCCCCATCTAACCTGCTCATCATTCTTCCACGTGCAGAGAGGCACCTCTCTCAGAATGAGCAGCCCTGAGGAGTCCCTAAGATTTTTGCCAACCAACCAATGAAAATACAAAGGACCCAGTGGAACTAAAAACATGCCTTTATTTTGCAGCAAATTTGGAATTCTCCCCGTGATTTGGCTTTGTTCAAACCCAAAGTTCTAAAGGCAAAATGGTTCCCAATTAAAACAGACTTCCAGGGACAACTGTGCAGAATCCTGTCACTAAAACTCAAGCATCGGGAGGAAACAAGATGGCGGAGTAGAAGGACGTGCTCTCACGCCCTCTTGCAAGAACACCAGAATCACAACTAGCTGCTGCTGGACAATCATCAACAGGAAGACACTGGAACTCACCAAAATAGATACCCCACATCCAAAGACAAAGGAGAAGCCACAATGAGACAGTAGGAGGGGCACAATCACAGTAAAATCCAATCCCATAACTGCTGAGTGGGTGACTCACAGACTGGAGAACACTTACACCACAGAAGTCCACCCACTGGAGTGAAGGTTCTGAGCCCCACATCAGGCTTCCCAACCTGGGGATCCAGCAACAGAAGGAGGAATTCCTAGAGAATCAGGCTTTGAAGCCTAGTGGGAATTGATTGCAGGACTTTGACAGGACTGGGGGAAAGAGAGACTCCAATTTTGGAGGGCACACACAAAGTAGTGTGCGCATTGGGACCCACGGGAAGGAGCAGTGACTCCAAGGGAGGCTGAACCAGACCTACCTGCTAGCGTTGGAGGGTCTCCTGCAGAGGCGGGGGGTGGGGGTGGCTGTGGCTCACCGTGGGGACAAGGACACTGGCAGCAGGAGTTCTGGGAAGTACTCCTTGGTGTGAGCCCTCCCAGAGTCTGTCATTAGCCCCACCAAAGAGCCCAGGTAGGCTCCACTGTTGGGTTGCCTCAGGCCAAACAACCAACAAGGAGGGAACACAACCTCACCCATCAACAGTCAAGTGGATTAAAGTTTTACTAAGCTCTGCCCACCAGAGCAACAGTCAGCTCTACCCACCAACAGTCCCTCCCATCAAGCCTCTTAGATAGCCTCATCCCCCAGAGGGCAGACAGCAGAAGAAGGAAGAACTACAATCCTGCAGCCTGTGGAACAAAAACCACATTCACAGAAAGACAGACAAGATGAAAAGGCAGAGGGCTAATACCAGATGAAGGAACAAGATAAAACGCCAGAAAAACAACTAAATGAAGTTGAGATAGGCAACCTTCCGGAAAAAGAATTCAGATAGTGAAGATGATCCAGGACCTCAGAAAAAGAATGGAGGCAAAGATTGAGAAGATGCAAGAAATGTTTAACAAAGACCTAGAAGAAGTAAAGAACAAACAGAGATGAACAATACAATAACTGAAATGAAAACTACACTAGAAGGAATCCATAGCAGAATAACTGAGGCAGAAGAACGGATAAGTGACCTGGAAGACAGAATGGTGAAATTCAGTGCTGCAGAACAGAGTAAAGAAAAGAGAATGAAAAGAAATGAAGAGAGCCTAACAGACCTCTGGGACAACATTAAACGCAACAACATTCGCATTATAGGGGTCCCAGAAGGAGAAGAGAGAGATAAAGGACCCGAGAAGATATCTGAAGAGATTATAGTCGAAAACTTCCCTAACATGGGAAAGGAAATAGCCACCCAAGTCCAGGAAGCACAGAAAGTCTCATACAGGATAAACCCAAGGAGACACACGTCAAAACACATAGTAATCAAACTGGCAAAAATTAAAGACAAAGAAAAATTATTGAAAGCAGCAAGGGAAAAACAAATAATAAAATACAAGGGAACTCCCATAAGGTTAACAGCTGATTTCTCAGCAGAAACTCTACAAGCCAGAAGGGAGTGGCATGATATACTTAAAGTGATGATAGGGAAGAAACTACAACCAAGATTACTCTATGCAGCAAGGATCTCATTCACATTCCATGGAGAAATCAAAAGCTTTACAGACAAGCAAAAGCTAAGAGAATTCAGCACCACCAAACCAGCTCTACAACAACTGCTAAAGGAACTTCTCTAAGTGGGAAACACAAGAGAAGAAAAGGACCTACAAAAACAAACCCAAAACAATTAAGAAACTGGTCATAGGAACATACATATCGATAATTACCTTAAAAGTGAACGGATTAAATGCTCCAACCAAAAGACACAGGCTTGCTGAATGGATACAAAAACAAGACCCATATATATGCTGTCTAGAAGAGACCCACTTCAGACCTAGGGACACATACAGACTGAAAGTGAGGGGATGGAAAAAGATATTCCATGAAAATGGAAATCAAAAGAAAGCTGGAGTAGCTAACTCATATCAGAAAAAATAGACTTTAAAATAAAGAATATTACAAGAGAAAGGAAGGACACTACATAATGATCAAGGGACCAATCCAAGAAGATATAACAATTATAAATATATATGCACCCAACATAGGAGCGCTCTCAATACATAAGGCAACTGCTAACAGCTATAAAAGAGGAAATTGACAGTAACACAGTAACAGTGGGGGACTTTAACACCTCACTTACACCAGTGGACAGATCATCCAAAATGAAAATAAACAAAGAAACAGAAGCTTTAAATGACACAAGAGACCAGATAGATTGAATTGATATTTATAGGACATCCCATCCAAAAACAGCAGATTACACTTTCTTCTCAAGGGCACATGGAACATTCTCCAGGACAGATCACATCTTGGGTCACAAATCAAGCCTCAGTAAATTTAAGAAAATTGAAATCATATAAAGCATCTTTTCTGACCACAACGCTATGAGATTAGAAATGAATTACAGGGAAAAAAACGTAAAAAACACAAACACACGGAGGCTAAACAATACGTTGCTAAATAACCAAGAGATCACTGAAGAAATCAAAGAGGACATCAAAAAATAACTAGAGACAAATGACAATGAAAACACGATGATCCAAAATCTATGGGATGCAGCAAAAGCAGTTCTAAGAGGGAAGTTTATAGCTATACAAGCCTACCTCAAGAAACAAAAATCTCAAGTAAACAATCTAACATTATACCTAAAGGAACTAGAGAAAGAAGAACTAACAAAATCCAAAATTAGCGGAAGGAAAGAAATCATAAAGAGCAGAGCAGAAGTAAATGAAAGAGAAACAAAGAAAACAATAGCAAAGATCAATAAAACTAAAACTGGTTCTTTGAGAAGATAAACAAAATTGATAAACCATTAGCCAGACTCATCAAGAAAAAGAGGGAGAGGACTCAAATCAATAAAATTAGAAATGAAAAAGAAGTTGTTACAACAGACACCGCAAAAATACAAAGCATCCTAAGAGACTACTACAAGCAACTCTATGCCAATAAAATGGACAACCTGGAAGAAATGGACAAATTCTTAGAAAGGTATAACCTTCCAAGACTGAACGAGGAAGAAAGAGAAAATATGAACAGACTAATCACAAGTAATGAAATTGAAACTGTGATTAAAAATCTTCCAAGAAACTAAAGTCCAGGACCAGATGGCTTCACAGGTGAATTCTATCAAAAATTTAGAGAAGAGCTAACACCCATCCTTCTCAAACTCTTCCAAAAAATTGCAGAGGAAGGAACACTCCCAAACTCATTCTATGAGGCCACCATCACCCCGACACCAAAACCAGACAAAGATACTACAAAAAAAGAAAATAACAGACCAATATCACTGATGAATATAGATGCAAAAATCCTCAACAAAATACTAGCAACAGAATCCACAAGACATTAAAAGGATCATACACCATGATCAAGTGGGATTTATCCCAGGGATGCAAGGATTCTTCAATATACACAAATCAACCAATGTGATACACTGTATTAACAAACTGAAGAATAAAAACCATATGATCATCTCAACAGATGCAGAAAAAGCTTCTGACAAAATTCAACACCGATTTATGATAAAAACTCTCTAGAAAGTGGGCATAGAGGGAACCTACCTCAACATAATAAAGGCCATATACGACAAACCCACAGCAAACATTCTCAATGGTGAAAAAACTGAAAGCATTTCCTCTAAGATCAGGAACGAGACAAGCATGCCCACTCTCACCACTATTATTCAACACAGTTTTGGAAGTCCTAGCTATGGCAATCACAGAAGAAAAAGAAATAAAAGGAATACAAACTGGAAAAGAAGAAGTCAAACTGTCACTGTTTGCAGATGACATGATACTATACACAGAGAATCCTAAAGATGCCACCAGAAAACTACTAGAGCTAATCAATGAATTTGGTAAAGTTGCAGGATACAAAATTAATGCACAGAAATCTCTTGCATTCCTATACACTAATGATGAAAAATCCGAAACAGAAATTATGGAAACACTCCCATTTACCAATGCAACAAAAAGAATAAAATACCTAGGAATAAACCTACCTAAGGAGACAAAAGAGCTGTATGCAGAAAATTATAAGACACTGATGAAAGAAATTAAAGATGATACCAACAGGGCTTCCCTGGTGGCGCAGTGGTTGAGAATCTGCCTGCCAATGCAGGGGACACGGGTTCAAGCCCTGGTCTGGGAAGATCCCACATGCCGCGGAGCAACTAGGTCCGTGAGACACAACTACTGAGCCTGCGCGTCTGGAGCCTGTGCTCCGCAACAAGAGAGGCCGCGATAGTGAGAGGCCCGCGCACCGCGATGAAGAGTGGCCCCCGCTTGCCACAACTAGAGAAAGCCCTCGCACAGAAACGAAGACCCAACACAGCCAAAAGTAAATAAATAAAATTAAAAAAAAGTGACTGTACCATTAAAAAAAAAAAAAAAGATGATACCAACAGATGGAGAGATATACCATGTTCTTGGATTGGCAGAATCAACATTGTGAAAATGACTACACTACCCAAAGCAATCTACAGATTCAATGCAATCCCTATCAAATTACCAATGGCATTTTTTACGGAACTAGAACAAATCGTCTTAAAATTTGTATGGGGACACAAAAGACCCCGAATAGCCAAAGCAATCTTGAAGGAAAAAAACGGAGCTGGAGGAATCAGACACCCTGACTTCAGACTATACTACAAAGCTACAGTAATCAAGACAATATGGTACTGGCACAAAAACAGAAACGTAGATCAATGGAACAAGACAGAAAGCCCAGAGATAAACCCATGCACCTATGGTCAACTAATCTATGACAAAGGAGGCAAAGATATACAATGGAGAAAAGACAGTCTCTTCAATAAGTGGTGCTGGGCAAACTGGACAGCTACATGTAAAAGAATGAAATTAGAACACTCCCTAACACCATACAGAAAAATCAACTCAAAATGGATTTGAGACCTAAATGTAAAACCGGACAGTATAAATCTCTTAGAGGAAAACATAGGAAGAAACACTCTTTGACATAAATCACAGCAAGATCTTTTTTCATCCACCTCCTAGAGTAATGGAAATAAAAACAAAAATAAACAAATGGGACCTAATGAAACTTCCAAGCTTCTGCACAGCAAAGGAAACCATAAACGAGACAAAAAGATAACCCTCAGAATGGGAGAAAATATTTGCAAATGAATCAATGGATAAAGAATTAATCTCCAAAATATATAAACAGCTCATGCAGCTCAATATTAAAGAAACAAACAACCCAATCCAAAAATCGGCAGAAGACCTAAATAGACATTTCTCCAAAGAAGACATACAGATGGCCAAGAAGCACATGAAAAGTTGCTCAACATCAGTAATTAGTAGAGAAGTACAAATCAAAACTACAATGAGGTATCACCCCACACCAGTTAGAATGGGCATCATCAGAAAATTTACAAACAACAAATGCTGGAGAGGGTGTGGAGAAAAGGGAACCCTCTTGCACTGTTGGTGGGAATGTAAATTGATACAGCCACTATGGAGAACAGTATGGAGGTTCCTTAAAAAACTACAAATAGAATTACCATATGACCCAGCAATCCCACTATTGGGCATATACCCAGAGAAAACCATAATTCAAAAAGACACATGCACCCCAATGTTCATTGCAGCACTATTTACAATAGCCAGGTCATGGAAGCAACCTAAATGCCCACCAACAGACGAATGGATAAAGAAGTTGTGTTACATATATACAATGGAATATTACTCAGCTATAAAAAGGAACGAAATTGAGTCATTTGTTGAGACGTGGATGGATCTAGAGACTGTCATACAGAGTGAAGTATGTCAGAAAGAGAAAAATATCGTATATTAACACATGTATGTGGAACCTAGAAAAATGGTACAGATGAACCGGTTTGCAGGGCAGAAGTTGAGACACAAACAAGCTAACAAAAAAACAACTAATACTAAACTTTCTTTGGGTTATTTCTACGGACATACGTTAATATAAATGTTTCAGACGTTACATGAAATTTCTAAAAATCTTATATGTTCTGGTATAATGTTATAAGTCATACTTCTAGTTATTATTTTAAAATGTGTATCTCAGAAATAACGAAATTTCCTTGTCAATTATGTTACTATGAACTTTCATCAAATCTTTAACCATGGTCATTTTCAAGTCTTTTGTCATTTTCAGACAGTTCTGGGTGTCCTCTGATGCTTTTGCAAAAACGTTCCTATAAAAGGTTTTCATCTTCAAGGAATTCATGGAAAAGACTCTGACAAGTACAGGTTTCTGGTAACTGACTATACTGCTGAACTGAAGTGAATAAGCATTTTCAGAACTCTTAATGTAAAACTGATCAATTCATAAAAGTGCTAACAAAAGATCAAGATGGGGCTTCCCTGGTGGCACAGTGGTTAAGAATCTGCCTGCCAACGCAAGGGACACGGGTTCAAGCCCTGGCCTGGGAAGATCCCACATGCCACGGAGCAACTAAGCCTGTGCGCCACAACTACTGAGCCTGAGTTCTAGAGCTCGCGAGCCACAACTACTGAGCCCGTGTGCTACAACTACTGAAGCCCGCACGCCTAGAGCCTGTGCTCTGCAACAAGAGAAGCGACGACAATGAGAAGCCCATGCATGGCAATGAAGAGTAGCCCCCGCTCGCCACAACTAGAGAAAGCCTGCGTGCAGCAACAAAAACCCAATGCAGCCATAAATAAATAAACAAATAAATAAATATTGAAAAAAAAAAGGATCAAGATTAAAAAAATTAATTACATGGGACTGAGTGAACTAATGAGGATGATTATAATTTTTGTGACTTTCTGTTTGAATTAAAAAAAAAAAAAACCCACCAGGACTCAGAGGCAAAAAATATACAAATCAATTTTCACTGCAAAGTAAAGGAGCTGTTATAGTGGAGGATTACTGGACTGAATGTCAATACTATGACATAGTATGAGTGTGTTTCATGTTTGGTAATTGCAATCATTGTTGCTTTTGTTGTGGTCATCCATTTACAATGCTTGGTGTCAGTTTACTTATCTCGTAAAAATAAAATACAGTGTGTGTGTGTGTGTGTGTGTGTGAAAAAAGAATATTCAAAAAATAAAAAATAAAAAAATATTTAAAAATTAAAAATATAAAAAACTCAAGCATCCACCCTCACTCCCTTCCCCATCATTATCATTCTTCTTATCGCACTGGAAAGTGGGAAGGGAGTCAAACTCACATGAATTCCTCATCTTTCGTGGTCCGTATACGCACATAGGCATCAATGACAGCTGGCTTTCGGACGGTCTCACAGCGAACATATTCTTTGCCCTCTTCATCGCGAAATGTGCGATAAATCTTGAGACAACGGCCGGTGGCAGAAGAGTTAAGGCTAGTCACAGAAGCTGTGTCATCATCTCTGTGATTGTTTCCTGATGCTGCTGAGCCTGCTGCTGCAAGGCAGAAAAAGATTTCCACAAATTCCCCCTACCACCCAAATGGCCATTTTCTTGGGGCTGAGTGGCAACCCTGAAGCTCAACATGCCACAGAACTATGTTTCTACAGAAAGCATCAGTCACCACCAGCCCCAAGAATACACTGAGTTGTCCTTTCCTGACTTCATTTTACCACTGTCAGAGTTATCATTTTTGTAAGTACAGAAAGTTCTGAAAGGATCTCAAAAAACATGTTTGTTATACAGAGGACAGAAGAGCAGTAGCTGTATTCTGATTCCTCTGAACAACAGCACAAGAATAAAGTCCAAGCAGGAAGCAATTGATGGTCACATTATAGAAAAGCACCCAGGGGAAAAAGATGGCACCACAGGGCTTCCCTGGTGGCGCAGTGGTTGAGAGTCCGCCTGCCGATGCAGAGGACACGGGTTCGTGCCCCGGTCCGGTAAGATCCCACATGCTGCGGAGCGGCTGGGTCCGTGAGCCATGGCCGCCGGGCCTGCGCGTCTGGAGCCTGTGCTCCGCAACAGGAGAGGCCACAACAGTGAGAGGCCCGCGTACCGCAAAAAAAAAAAAAAAAAAAAAAAAGATGGCACCACAGAAAAATTCCAGAGTCTCAAGGCCTAGCGTACGCTTCTCAAACTTTTAATATGAACGAATAGGAATCATCTGAGGATCTTGTTAAAATATATTCTAATTCAGTAGGTTTGGGGTGAGACCTGAGATGCTGCATTTCTAACAAGCTCCCATGTGATGTAGATACTGCTGGTCCAGGACCACACTCGAGGAAAGGCTTTATCACATCTTCACAAAGTAGCCAGAACAACAGAATTACACAAAGCTTTTACAGGGAGGAAACAAAGGAAAGACTACTGTGAGTGAAAATAGTCATTTAAACCTTCATCTTCAGCCTTTATCCTCCCTCTCAGTATCTACAACCAAGTTTTCAATTGCCTGCTTGACATCTATACTGAGAGTATCATGGGGACCTCAAACACCACATATTACACCTTTCCTTCTTAAACCTGCTTCTTTTTCTGAAATTTACTACTTTAATCAATGGTACCACCATCTTTCTAGCAAGCAAGAGTGAAATCTTAAGGTCCCTTTGATTTTTCTCCTCTTTTCATTCCCAGTGACCAGATCCCAAACCAGTTTAGGCCTTTCTCATCCCACCGTCAACTTATGCAATTTTGGGTTGGTGATTTTAAACTTTTTAGGGTCTAAGACTCCTTTAAGAATCTTCTGAAAGCCATGGATCTTCTCAGAAAAGGCACATTTGCATAGAATTGTACATGTGATTTCAGAGGGTTCATTAAAAATCCCCCAATTCATCCACAGATTCTGTATTAAAAACTCTTACCCTCTAGGATGAATGCCCAGAAAACTCAACTGATGTACAGCACGGATAGCCCTGGCTTGGCCAGGCCTAATACAGACAGAGGCCGTAGTGGACTGGCAACATCTCTTCAATTTGTGCCCCACAGACAAACCTACAGTCCAGTTTGCAGAATCTCTCTACCTCTTCTATAGGCTTTTCTACACTCGTCCCCTACTTCTTCTGCCTCCAGCTCTACCTCAGTTATTAGCGTGGTTATTTACACTTTCTTCATCTTTCTTTTTCTTGTCTGTCTGTGAAGTCACTACCCTCACCCAGTAGCATCCGCTGCAGTTCCTTCCGCTCCTGCTCCTCCCGCTCACGTGACAGCTGAGAGCTGGTTTTCTTATTCTGCAACATGTTCTCGATGTTCTTTCCCATCTCCTCAAAGTCACTGTCTTCAGCTGAGCTGCTATCTGTGTCAGTTGATAAGATTTCAGTTGATGACAAAACCCTAAAAAGAAAAAACAATGTTAAGAAGAGGGAAACATAAACGTGTAGAAACAACTGAAGAAATACAGTTTTAGTTTAGGCAAGAGTAGGAAATTGAGAAATCAACCTTAAAAAAGAAATATTCAAAATCCACTAAGACATGGGACCCTGAACAGAGAAGCTCTACGAAGTTTTCCCAGAAATTTAGTCACAAGGGAAGTTCAAAATATGAAATAGTACTGCAACTCTTTCACAATTCCTGGAAAAAGCCTGAGAAACAAATCAGTACATTGGTCATTTTAAATAGAGCATTACCATCCTCTAACCACTAAGCCTACTGTTGCCCATCACCACTGTAAATGGCTGCCAGGCCCAAGTAGGCCACAAAAGTTGCCATGGAACCTAGCAGTTCTTGCCATTCAAAACCTTTGCCAAGCTGCTTTGAAGGGAGTAGGTACTCTAACAGTATTATGAATAGACACCACCCTGAAATCTCAGATACCTGACCACTAGTCACTTTATTAGGTGACCTTCTCTTCACTATAAAATGTCTGGGACCCCTCCCCTTTCCAGCCTGGATTTTCTACAGCACTAAAACAACACACTTGTTCTGCAGGTCAAAGATGCGCTGACATTCCTCTTTGTAACGCTCTTGATGCTCAGCGACAGAAAACCTTGATCCACGGGCAAATTTACTCATGGGCCCCTCTCCAGAGCGGGCCTGTTCTGTTGACATTGTGCGTACTACATCGATCACTTCCCAGCGGGACAACTTTTTAATCTACAAGAGACACACACAAATCATTCAGGGATCTCAAAGGACAAACCAGGGTACACGGTTAGAGAGTTAGACCAAAAAAAAAAAAAAACACCAAAAAAACAAAAAACACAACAATGAAATCACCCAAAGCAGGTTAAACAGATAGCTTTGGGAAAGCTAACTCCTGAAAAAGTATCTAAGATCCAGTTTACCACAACCTACCCTACAAAATTCTCCAGATTATTTCCTAACATCTGCCTCCAAGCTTTTCCCTCTCTATACAAAGCCCCTAGGAGCCTGTAAGTCTTTCTCTTCCACACCCACCTCTTCCTCAGGCACGCCAAATTTACGTAGAAGTTGCTTGGCATTTTTCAGTGACAGGCGACGGAGGTCTGCATCTGTTCCTGTCACTGTCTTCTTCACTGGCTGAGGCTCCTTATCATCCTACCTCAGAAACAAAACAAGAGAGAATACTAGTAAAACTCTTTATAGTAGGCATTTAAGTCATCCTGTCAACATTTTAATGGCTTTCCAGATCCTCACCGATTCATCTCCATTCCTTAACCTCTATTTCTTCCTCCCTTGATTTTTAACCTCTAGAAATTCAGACAGTCTCACCTTCTGCTGTGTTGGTTTGTTTGGAATCTTCACATAGGAGAATCCTTCACCACACCCTGTGGGATCTGCCACCCCAGTCACCTCCAGGAGACACTTGCCCTTCATGGCAGCAATGAAGGCCCTTGTGGTGTTCCAAGGAGCAGTGCGAACCTGAGGTACAGAAAAAGATTCAAAGGGTGGTGGGAAACATTTGCTCTATGTCTAGCCATACTTAGAAGGTGGGGATAATTACAATAACGTACAATTTGATGCTTCCTTAAACTGCCCACAGAGATCAATAGTTACATAAAGCTGCCCAGTACTCAGCCTGCTGTTCTTTCCTATGGTACTTAAATCATGATAATAAATAGAGGCCAAGATCTCAGTCAGTATAAGTAGGAATATGTTGAACAGTGGTACCTTCAGCCCCATATCCCTTGGGTTTGACTGAGAGTTCTCAAAGACAGTGTTCCCCCCACCCTCACGATGCTCAAAGAGTTAAGTTAGATTGATGACCAAATCTGATTGTCCAATTGCTCAAACGCCTTCTTCAGAATGACTCTCACAATTAGATGATAAGCATGCTTTACAAAAGCACTGGCCCCAATCCCAGTAGCAATAAATTAAAGTGCATTCTACCTCTGCCACTGGTTTGGTCAAAAAGGCCGTCCTCTCCTGGGACCCTGAATAGTGTTCATCGACCCCATTAAATAATCAGGCAGTTAAGACAAGGGGAATGTGCTTGTCCAAATAGACCAGTCAAGAGTATAAATTATTAGCTAGAAAGAGACCAATTCTCTACTCGAAATTCAATCTTGAAGGCCATTCAACAGAATCTTTAATTTTGGAAATTCTTAGACATACACTCATTGTTAACTCCAACCTCAAAATAATAGTACAACAATGCTTCTTTAGTCACTCTGCCTGACCTCACTGACAATCATTCACTCATTTAACAAATATTTATGGAATACCTACCACATGTCAAGCACTACTTTCTCAAGGACCTCATATTAGTGAGGGAGAGACAAATAAACCAACAAATTCAATACTGCATGATCAGTGCCATGATAGGAAAGTAAAAAGTGCTGTATGTACACAAAGAAGGAATGGATGGTGATCCAATCTGAATGAAGGGTGGGAGTGAGGGCCAGAGTTGGGGAAAGCTTCCAGGAGAATATATATAACTTGTAGATGAAGGTCAGATGACAGAGGAGTGGAGAGAAAACATTCTAGGCAGAAGGAAGAGCAGTTGCAAAATCCCAGAAGACAGCAGAAAGAAATTAAGGGAACTGAAAGAACTTCAGTATGTTTGGAGCTTAGAGTATAAGATGGGCAGTTACAGATGAGAGGAGGTGAGAGTTGTATTACAATACAAGACCAAAATCATGTAAAGCCTTATGAATCATGTTAAGGATTTCTTCCTAAAAGAAATGAGGACCCAAAGGAAGTCTTTGGGCAAGAGAGTGATATGACCAAATTTTTGTTTTAAAAGATCATTTAATTTTTTGATAAATGGTACTAGAATAACTGGACATTCATATGCAAAGAAAAATGAACCTTAGGGCTTCCCTGGTGGCGCAGTGGTTGAAAGTCTGCCTGCTAATGCAGGGGACACGGGTTCGTGCCCCGGTCTGGAAAGATCCCACATGCCGTGGAGCGGCTAGGCCCGTGAGCCATGGCTGCTGGGCCTGTGCGTCTGGAGCCTGTGCTCCGCAACGGGAGAGGCCACAACAGTGAGAGGCCTGTGTACCACAAAATAAAAAAAAAAAGAACCTTAACCTACACCTTGCACCCTAAACAAGAATTAACTCAAAATGGATCTAACCATAAGATCTAAAACAATAAAACCTTTAGAAGAAAATATAAGAAAAAAACTTTGCAACCCTGAGTTAGATTAAAATATCTTACATATAACACCAAAACCACAAGCAACAAAGGAGAAGATTTACAAGTTAGACTTCAGCTCTTCATAAGACACTGCTAAGACAATTAAAACACAAGCCTCAGATTGGGAGAAAAATCTTTGTAAATCACATACCTGATAAGGAACTCGGACCTAGAATACATAAAGAACTCTCAAAACTTTAGAAGAAAACAAACAACTAATTAAAAATAAAAATGGGCAAAAGAGATACAGACCCTCAACCAAAGAAGATAACTGGATGATAAATAAGCACATAGAAAGATGCTCAACATCTTTAGCTATCAGGGAAATGCAAATTAAAACTGCAATGACAGACCACTTCACACCCACTATAGGAGGGCAATAATAATAAGAGTAATAATAATAAATAGAAAATAACAAGTGTTGATAAGGATGTTGGAAAACTGGAACCCTCATACACTGCTAGTAGGAATGTAGATGGTGCAGCCACTGTGGAAAAGTCTGGCAGTTCCTCCAAAGGTAAAACAGAGTTACCACACAACCCAGCAATTTCACTTCTAGGTATTTACCCCCCCCCAAAAAATGTATGTCCATATAAAGATTTATACATGGATATTTAAAGCAGCTTTATTCATAATAGCCAAAAACTGGGAACAACCAAAATGCCCTTTGACAGATGATTAAACAAACTGTGGCACATCCATACTGTAGTATACTACGCAGCAATAAAAGGAACAAACTATTAATACACACAACCACCTGGATGAATCTCAACATAATTACAGCGAAGAACAGACAAGAAAAAATTTATACTTTCAACAAATGGTGCTGGGAAAATAGAACACCCACATACAAAAAAACGAACATGGACCTTTACTTTACGCCATATACAACAATTAACTCAAAATGGGACAAACACTGAAGTGTAAGAACTAACAATGTAAAACTCTTAGAAGAAAAGACAGGGGAAAAGCTTCCCGACACTGGATTTGGCAATGATCTCCTGGATATGGAACCAAAAGCACAAGTGACAAAAGTAAAATTAGGTAAACTGGACTACATCAAAATTTAAAATTTCTCAGCAACAAAGGACACAACCGAGCGGAAGGCAACCTATGGAGTGGGAGAAAATATTTGCATAACATATATCTGAAAAGAGGTTAATACCCAGAATATATAAACTCCTGCAACTCAACCGCAAAAAGCAAACACCACAATTCAAAAATGGGCAAAAGGGGCTTCCCTGGTGGCGCAGTGGTTGAGAGTCCGCCTGCCGATGCAGGGGACATGGGTTTGTGCCCCAATCCGGGAAGATCCCACATGCCGCAGAGCGGCTAGGCCCGTGAGCCATGGCCGCTGAGCCTGCACGTCTGGAGCCTGTGCTCCGCAATGGGGAGAGGCCACAACAGTGAGAGGCCCTCATACCGCCAAAAACACAAACAAACAAAAAATGGGCAAAGGGCTTGAACAGACATTTCTCAAAATAAGGCATACAAACGGCCAACAAGCACATGAAAAGACACTAATCATCAACGAAATGCAAATCAAAACCACACTAAGATACCACCTCACACCCACTGACACAGCTACTTATCAAAAAAATAAATAAATGCTGACGAAAAGAGTGGAGATGTTGGAACTCTTATACACCATTGATAGGAATGTAAAACAGTGCAGATGCTTTGAAAAACATTATGGAGGTTCCTGAAAAAACTACTGATAAAAATAGAATTACCATATGATCCAATAATTCCATTTCTGGGTATATATGCAAAAGAATTGAAAGTAAGGTCTTGAAGAGATACCTGCACACCCATGTTCATAGCAGCACTATTCACAACAGCTAAGAGGTGGAAACAATGCAAATGTCCATCAATGGATGAATGGATAATCAAAATAATATTCCATGGTATATGTGTATGTGTGTATATATATCACAGAATATTATTCAGCCTTAAAAAGGAAGGACGGGCTTCCCTGGTGGCGCAGTGGTTAAGGATCTGCCTGCCAATGCAGGGGACACGGGTTCGAGCCCTGGTCCGGGAAGATCCCACATGCCATGGAGCAACTAAGCCCGTGCACCACAACTACTGAGCCTGCGCTCTAGAGCCCATGCGCCACAACTACTGAAGCCCGTGTGCCTAGATCCCGTGCTCCGCAACAAAAGAAGCCACTGCAATGAGAAGCCCGCTCTCCGCAACAAAGAGTAGCCCCCGCTCGCCACAACTAGAGAAAGCCCGCGTGCAGCAACAAAGACCCAACACAGCCTAAGATAATAAAAAACAAAACAAAAACTCTCTTAAAAAAAAAAAAAAAAAAAAAAAAAAGGAAGGAAATTCTGACACATGTTACAACCTGAATGAACCTTAAGAATATTATCCCAGATGAAATAAATCAGTGATATAAAAACAAATACTGAGGCAGAGGAGAAGATGGTGGAAGAGTAAGACGCGGAGATCACCTTCCTCCCCACAGATACACCAGAAATACATCTACACGTGGAGCAACTCCTACACAACACCTACTGAATGCTGGCAGAAGACCTCAGACCTCGCAGAAGGCAAGAAACTCCCCCACATACCTGGGTAGGGCAAAAGAAAAAACAGAGACAAAAGAATAGGGACGGGACCTGCACCAGTAGGAGGGAGCTGTGAAGGAGGAAACGTTTCCACATACTAGGAAGCCCCTTCGTGGGCGGAGACTGCGGGTGGCGGAGGGGGGAGCTTCAGAGCTGTGGAGGAGAGCACAGCAACAGGGGTGCGGAGGGCAAAGCGGGGAGATTCCCGCACAGAGGATAGCCCCAGAGGCTTCTCTGCTCACCCTCCGGGGTGGGCGGGGCTGCGAGCTGAGGCTCGGGCTTTGCTCAGAGTGCAGGGAGAGGACTGGGGTTGGCAGCGTGAACACAGCCTGAAGGGGTTAGTGCACCACGGCTAGCCGGGAGAGAGACAAGAGACTTTTTCTTCCCTCTTTGTTTCCCGGTGTGCGCGGAGAGGGGTTTAAGAGCGCTGCTTAAAGGAACTCCAGAGACGGGTGCGAGCCGCGGGTAAAAACGCGGACCCCAGAGACGGGCGTGAGCCGCGGCTAAAAGCGCGGACTCCAGGGACGGGCGGGAGATGCTAAGGCTGCTGCTGCCGCCACCAAGGGGCCTGTGTGCGAGCACAGGTCACTATCCACACCGCTCTTCCGGGGAGCCTGTGCAGCCCGCCACTGCCAGGTTCCCGGGATCCAGGGACAACTTCCCCGGGAGAACGCACAGCGGGCCTCAGGCTGGTGCAACGTCACGTAGGCCTCTGCTGCCGCAGGCTCGCCCCGCACTCCGTGCCCCTCCCTCCCACCGGTCTGAGTGAGCCAGAGCCCCCGAATCAGCGGCTCCTTTAACCCCGTCCTGTCTGAGCAAAAAACAGACGCCCTCCACCGACCTACATGTAGAGGCGGGGCCAAATCCAAAGCTGAGCCCCTGGGAGCTGTGAGAACAAGGAAGAGAAAGGGAAATCTCTCCCAGCAGCCTCAGAAGCAGCAGATTAAAGCTCCACAATCAACTTGATGTACCCTGCATCTGTGGAATACATGAATAGACAACAAATCATCCCAAATTGAGGAGGTGGACTTCGAGAGCAAGATTTATGATTTTTCCCCCTTTTTCTCTTTTTGTGTGTATGTTTCTGTGTGAGAATTTATCTGTATAGCTTTGCTTCCACCACTTGTCCTAGGGTTCTATCCATCTTTTAAAAATTTTTCTTAATAATTAATTTTAATAACTTTAAACCTTACCTTCTTTCTTTCTTTCGTTCGTTCATTCTTTCCTTCCTTCCTTCCCTCCTTTAGACAACAAATCATCCCAAATCGAGGAGGTGGACCTTGAGAGCAAGATTTATGATTTTTTCCCCGTTTTCTCTTTTTGTGAGTGTGTATGTGTATGCTTCTCTGTGAGAATTTATCTGTATAGCTTTGCTTCCACCACTTGTCCTAGGGTTCTATCCGTCCGTTTTTAAAAATTTTTTCTTAATAATTAATTTTAGTAACTTTATTATACCTTACCTTCTTCCTTTCGTTCGTTCTTTTTCTTTCCTTCCCTCCTTTAGACAACGAATCATCCCATATCGAGGAGGTGGACCTTGAGAGCAAGATTTATGATTTTTTCCCCTTTTTCTCTTTTTGTGAGTGTGTATGTGTATGCTTCTCTGTGAGAATTTACCTGTATAGCTTTGCTTCCACCACTTGTCCTAGGGTTCTATCCGTCCGTGTTTTTTTTAAATTTTTTTTCTTAATAATTAATTTTAGTAACTTTATTATACCTTACCTTCTTTTTCTCGTTCGTTCTTTCCTTCCTTCCTTCCTTCCTTCCTTCCCTCCTTTAGACAACGAATCATCCCAAATCGAGGAGGTGGACCTTGAGAGCAAGATTTATGATTTTTTACCCTTCACCTCTTTTTGGGAGGGTGTATGTGTATGCTTCTGTGTAAGATTTTGTCTGTATACCTTTGCTTCCACCATTTGTCCTAAGGTTCTATCCATCCCTTTTTTTTTTCCCTAAATAATTATTTTTTAATTTAATAACTTTACTATACTTTATTTTACTGTATCTTCTTGCTTTCTTTTTTCCTTCCTTCCCTCCTTCCTTCCGTCCTTCCTCCCTCCCTCCTTTCTTTCCCTCTTTCCTTTCTTTCTTCCTTCCTTCTCTCCCTCCCTCCCTCCCTCCTTCCTTTCTTTCTTCCTACCTCTACTAATTCTCTCTCTACTTTTTCTCCCTTTTACTCTAAGCCATACGGGTGAAAGGCTCTTGGTGCTGCAACCAGGAGTCAGTGCTGTGCCTCCCAGGTGGGAGAGCCAACTTCACAACACTGGTCAACAAGAGACCTCCCAGCTCCACATAATATCAAACAGTAAAAATCTCCCAGAGATCTCCATCTCAACACTAGCACCCAGCTTCACTCAACGACCAGCAAGCTACAGTGCTGGACAACCTACGCCAAACAACTAGCAAAACAGGAACACAACACAACCCATTAGCAGAGAGGCTGCCTAAAATCATAATAAGTCCACAGACACCCCAAAACACACCACCAGACGTGGACCTGCCCACTAGAGAGACAAGATCCAGCCTCATCCACCAGAACACAGGCACTAGTCCCCTCCACCAGGAAGCCTACACAACCCACTGAACCAACCTTAGCCACTGGAAACAGTCATCAAAAACAACGGGAACTACGAACCTGCAGCCTGCAAAAAGGAGACCCCAAACACAGTAAGATAAGCAAAATGAGAAGACAGAAAAACACACAGCAGATGAAGGAGCAAGATAAAAACCCACCAGACCTAACAAATGAAGAGGAAATAGGCACTCTACCTGAAAAAGAATTCAGAATAATGATATTAAAGATGATCCAAAATCTTGGAAATAGAATGGACAAAATGCAAGAAACATTTAACAAGGACCTAGAAGAACTGAAGATGAAACAAACAATGATGAAGAACACAATAAATGAAATGAAAAATACTCTAGATGGGATCAATAGCAGAATAACTGAGGCAGAAGAATGGATAAGTGACCTGGAAGATAAAATAGTGGAAATAACTACTGCAGAGCAGAGTAAAGAAAAAAGAATGAAAAGAACTGAGGACAGTCTCAGAGACCTCTGGGACAGCATTAAACGCAGCAACATCCGAATTATAGGGGTGCCAGAAGAAGAGAAAAAGAAAGGGACTGAGAAAATATTTGAAGAGATTAGTTGAAAACTTCCCTAATATGGAAAAGGAAACAGTCCAGGAAGCACAGACAGTCCCATACAGGATAAATCCAAGGAGAAATACACCAAGACACATATTAATCAAACTGTCAAAAATGAAATTCAAAGGAAGCATATTAAAAGCAGCAAGGGAAAAACAACAAATAACACACAAGGGAAACTCTGCAAGCCAGAAGGGAGTGGCAGGACATACTGAAAGTGATGAAGGAGAAAAATCTGCAACCAAGATTACTCTACCCAGCAAGGATCTCATTCAGATTTGATGGAGAAATTAAAACCTTTACAGACAAGCAAAAGCTGTGGGAGTTCAGAACCACCAAACCAGCTTTACAAGAAATGCTAAAGGAACTACTCTAGGCAAGAAACACAAGAGAAGGAAAAGACCTATAATAACGAACCCAAAACAATTTAGAAAATGGGAATAGGAACATACATATCGATAATTACCTTAAATGTAAATGGACTACATGCTCCCACCAAAAGACACAGATTGGCTGAATGGATACAAAAACAAGACCCATATATATACTGTCTACAAGAGACCCACTTCAGACCTAGAGACACATACCGACTGATAGTAAAGGGATGGAAAAAGATATTCCATGCAAATGGAAACCAAAAGAAAGCTGGAGTAGCAATTTTCATATCAGACAAAATAGACTTTAAAATAAGGACTATTACAAGAGACAAAGAAGGACACTACATAATGATCAAGGGATCGATCCAAGAAGATATAACAATTGTAAATATTTATGCACCCAACATAGGAGCACCTCAATACATAAGGCAAATACTAAGAGCTAGAAAAGGGGAAATCGACAGTAACACATTCATACTAGGGGACTTTAACACCCCACTTTCACCAATGGACAGATCATCCAAAATGAAAATAAATAAGGAAACACAAGCTTTAAATGATACATTAAACAAGATGGACTTAATTGATATTTATAGGACACTCCATCCAAAAACAACAGAATACACATTCTTCTCAAGTGCTCATGGAACATTCTCCAGGATACATCATATCTTGGGTCACAAATCAAGCCTTGGTAAATTTAAGAAAATTGAAATTGTATCAAGTATCTTTTCCGACCACAACGCCATGAGACTAGATATCAATTACAGGAAAAGATCTGTAAAAAATACTAACACATGGAGGCTAAACAATACACTACTTTATAACGAAGTGATCACTGAAGAAATCAAAGAGGAAATAAAAAAAATACCTAGAAACAAATGACAATGGAGACACAACGACCCCAAACCCATGGGATGCAGCAAAAGCAGTTCTAAGAGGGAAGTTTATAGCAATACAAGCCCACCTGAAGAAACAGGAAACATCTCAAATAAACAACCTAACCTTGCACCTCAAGCAATTAGAGAAAGAAGAACAAAAATACCCCAAAGTTAGCAGAAGGAAAGAAATCATAAAAATCAGATCAGAAATAAATGAAAAAGAAATGAAGGAAACGATAACAGAGATCAATAAAACTAAAAGCTGGTTCTTTGAGAAGATAAACAAAATAGATAAACCATTAGCAAGACTCATCAAGAAAAAAAGGCAGAAGACTCAAATCAATAGAATTAGAAATGAAAAAGGAGAAGTAACAACTGACACTGCAGAAACAAAAAAGATGAGAGATTACTACAAGCAACTCTATGCCAAAAAAATGGACAACCTGGAAGAAATGGACAAATTCTTAGAAATGCACAACCTGCCAAGACTGAATCAGGAAGAAATAGAAAATATCAACAGACCAATCACAAGCACTGAAATTGAAACTGTGATTAAAAATCTTCCAACAAACAAAAGCCCAGGACCAGATGGCTTCACAGGCGAATTCTGTCAAACATTTAGAGAAGAGCTAACACCTATCCTTCTCAAACTCTTCCAAAATATAGCAGAGGGAGGAACACTCTCGAATTCCTTCTACAAGGCCACCATCACCTTGATACCAAAACCAGACAAGGATGTCACAAAGAAAGAAAACTACAGGCCAATATCACCGATGAACATAGATGCAAAAATCCTCAACAAAATACTAGCAAACAGAATCCAACAGCACATTAAAAGGATCATACACCATGATCAAGTGGGGTTTATTCCAAGAAAGCAAGGATTCTTCAATATACGCAAATCTATCAATGTGATAAACGATATTAACAAATTGAAGGAGAAAAACCACATGATCACCTCAATAGATGCAGAGAAAGCTTCTGACAAAATTCAACACCCATTTATGATAAAAACCCTGCAGAAAAGTAGGCGTAGAGGGAACATTCCTCAACATAATAAAGGCCATATATGACAAGCCCACAGCCAACATCATCCTCAATGGTGAAAAACTGAAAGCATTTCCACTAAGATCAGGAACAAGACAAGGTTGCCCATTCTCACCACTCTTATTAAACATAGTTTTGGAAGTTTTAGCCACAGCAATCAGAGAAGAAAAGGAAATAAAAGGAATCCAAATCGGAAAAGAAAAAGTAAAGCTCACTGTTTGCAGGTGACATGATACTATACTTAGGAAATCCTAAAGATGCTTCCAGAAAACTACTAGGGCTAATCAATGAATTTGGTAAAGTAGCAGCATACAAAATTAATGCACAGAAAACTCTGGCATTCCTATACACTAATGATGAAAAATCTGAAAGTGAAATCAAGAAAACACTCCCATTTACCACTGCAACCAAAAGAATAAAATATCTAGGAATAAACCTACCTAAAGAGACAAAACACCTGTATGCAGAAAATTGTAAGACGCTGATGAAAGAAATAAAAGATGATACAAATAGATGGAGAGATATACCATGTTCTTGGATGGGAAGAATCAACATTGTGAAAATGACTCTACTACCCAAAGCAATCTACAGATTCAATGCAATCCCTATCAAAGTACCACTGGCATTTTTCACAGAACTAGAACAAAAAATTTCAATGTGTATGGAAACAGGAAAGACCCTGAATAGCCAAAGCAATCTTGAGAACGAAAAACGGAGCTGGAGGAATCAGGCTCCCTGACTTCAGACTATGCTACAAAGCTACAGTAATCAAGACAGTATGGTACTGGCACAGAAACAGAAAGATAGATCAATGGAACAGGATAGAAAGCCCAGAGATAAACCCATGCACATATGGTTACCTTATCTTTGATAAAGGAGGCAGGAATGTACAGTGGAGAAAGGACAGCCTCTTCAATAAGTGGTGCTGGGAAAACTGGACAGCTACATGTGAAAGTATGAGATGAGACCACTCCCTAACACCATACACAAAAATAAGCTCAAAATGGATTAAAGACCTAAATGTAAGGCCAGAAACTATCAAACTCTTAGAGGAAAACATAGGCAGAACACTCTGTGACATAAATCGCAGCAAGATCCTTTTGGACCCACCTCCTAGAGAAAGGGAAATAAAAACAAAAATAAACAAATTGGACCTAATGAAACTTCAAAGCTTTTACACAGCAAAGGAAACCATAAACAAGACCAAAAGACAACCCTCAGAATGGGAGAAAATATTTGCAAATGAAGCAACTGACAAAGGATTAATCTCCAAAATTTACAAGCAGCTCATGCAGCTCAATAACAAAAAAACACCCCAATCCAAAAATGGGCAGAAGACCTAAATAGACATTTCTCCAAAGAAGACATACAGACTGCCAACAAACACATGAAAGAATGCTCAACATCATTAATCATTAGAGAAATGCAAATCAAAACTACAATGAGATATCATCTCACACCAGTCAGAATGGCCATCATCAAAAAGTCTAGAAACAATAAATGCTGGAGAGGGTGTGGACAAAAGGGAACACTCTTGCACTGCTGGTGGGAATGTGAATTGATTCAGCCACTATGGAGAACAGTATGGAGGTTCCTTAAAAAACTACAAATAGAACTACCATATGACCCAGCAATCCCACTACTGGGCATATACCCTGAGAAAACCATAATTCAAAAAGAGTCATGTATCAAAATGTTCACTGCAGCTCTATTTACAATAGCCAGGACATGGAAGCACCCTAAGTGTCCATCGACAGATGAATGGATAAAGAAGAAGTGGCACATACATACAATGGAATATTACTCAGCCCTACAAAGAAACGAAATTGAGCTATTTGTAATGAGGTGGATAGACCCAGAGTCTGTCATACAGAGTGAAGTAAGTCAGAGAGAGAAAGACAAATCCCGTATGCTAACACATATATATGGAAGTTAAGAAAAAAAAATGTCACAAAGAACCTACGGGTAAGACAGGAATAAAGACACAGACCTACTGGAGAACGGACTTGAGGATATGGGGAGGGGGAAGGGTGAGCTGTGACAGGGCGAGAGAGAGGCATGGACATACATACGCTAACAAACGTAAGGTAGATAGCTGGTGGGAAGCAGCCGCATGGCACAGGGAGATTGGCTCGGTGCTTTGTGACCACCTGGAGGGGTAGGATAGGAAGGGTGCGAGGGAGGGAGACGTAAGAGGGAGGAGATATGGGAACATATGTATGTGTATAGCTGATTCACTTTGTTATAAAGCAGAAACTAGCACACCATTGTAAAGCAATTATACCCCAATAAAGATGTTAAAAAAAAAAAATACTGTATGATTCCACTTAGGTGAAGCACCTAAAGTAGTAAAATTCATAGGGAATTCATAGGGACAGAAAGTAAAATGGTGGTTGCCAGGGGCTGAGGGAGGGAAAAACGGTGAATTACTGTTTAATGGGTAATAGTTTCAGTTTTACAAGATGAAAAGAGTTCTGGAGATTGGTTGTATAACAATGTGAATGTACTTAACACTACTGAATACACACTTAAAGATTAAGATGGTAAATTTTGTGTTACATGTATTAAAAAAAAAGAGTACAGGTAACTGTACGATTCCATTTACCTAAAATTCTAAAAAGTGCAAACTCATCTATAGTGACAGGAAGCACATCAGTGGTTGTCAAGGAGGGACAGGGAGGGTAGAGAGAAGGGAGGAGAATGGAGAAAGGGATTTCAAAGAGGCACGAAGAAACTTGTGGGGGTGACAGATACACTCATTATCTTGTCACGACAATTTCACAGGTATAAACATACAACGAAATGTACCAAATAGTACACTTTAAATATGTGCCGTTTATTGTATGTCAATCATCTCAATAAAGCTGTTTTTTTTTTAGAAAAAAGGATAAATGGGATGTACCAATAAAGATTAAAGCCGTACCTCATCATCAATCTTCATCTGGAAATCTTCCTCATTTTCCTCTTCTGGAGCAAAAAAGGACTTCTCACCATAGCCAGCATCCTGGAAGAGGACAAATCCATGCATAAGACAAAGCACAAGTTTCACTGAATACCAAGTACAGAACACCAAAGCCCATTTTGCATAGAGAATGGATTCTGTAAAGTCTTAGGCGTACCTATCACCATTCTACATCCTTAGGCTAATACATGTGGATAGTTAAGGCCCGTTAGGAAGCGGAATAGAGATGCTTATTAACTCAGTGGGACAGAGTTGTGCTATCTCACCCCAGCTAGACCTTTCCTATTTTGGCCTGAGAAGGACATTATGCTTCTCTAAACCACATGTCCAGCACCATCATCATCTCTGCCCACCTGGAAGGCTATGGAAAACAACTAAGAAGTACTTTTCCTGCTAACACACCTGTCTTACAAAGAACAGAGATTAAAACCACCACCCAAATGAATGAGCAACCGTTTTCAAAGCAAAACAATATGCCCTAAGTCCCTCACTAAGCCTTCCCACTGGTATGTAGCTACAATGCAGTTTACCCCAGAACTGATGTACACAGAGTACATCATACAGTTTGACTTTATAAATAGTTGGTAATAATCTAGTAACCATCATTTGTAAGCCAGTGAGAAAAGTCTTCACCCTCATCTCTCTGAAAAAAACCCATAGGCATAAGTAGTGCCTAAGAGGAAGGTGTTCACCTTCAGCCGCTGCTCTGCTGCTATCATGCTATAATAAGCGCAGCACTGCTCTGGAGACACCATAGCCCTGATCTCCTCCTCAGTTGGTAAACGAAAATCAGACTTCAGCACCCACCAGTTTGAGTCCATGCCTAGAAAAGATAGAGAAAATGAGACCATTCTGAATTCCAAAGGCCCTTTCATTGACAGCAACAGGGATAGCAAAACAAGACTGAACTAGGCAGTGTCCCAGGAGGTATCAGGCCTAGCCACAGTTAGCCTGACTGTCCGGCAAAGAAAAGCCCTGCTGCTAGATTTCCTATATCTCATGTAAGACATCCAACAATCACACTGAATTTCCTGACAGGCAAGATTAAATAGCAAAAAAAAAAAAAAAAAAAAAAAAATTAAATAGTAATCAGAGCCTCCATAATTAGAAGATTTGCTACCTCCTTTTGATGACTTTATTATTTTTTTCTACTTTATTAACTGTATGTTTATCCTTTTAACTGGAAGCCGTAATTCCTTTCTTGGAGAGAGGCAGAGAGGACATATAATCAGTCACAACTGATGACCTGTGCGTTTGAAGTCAGCGCAGAGCTTTAGCCTCTTCCGGATGCTGCTTTCTGAATGGGAAGGAAAGGCTTTTTTTATATCTTCCATTCGGATCCGCCGTGGCCGATCTTTACTCTTCCAGAACAGGCGGTAAATAAAAACCTGCCCAACAAACCGAATTTTTTTTATTTGGCAAAGTAAGGATAAAAGTCCTCCCCAGGGCCCCTTCCCCTGCTAAAGCCCTATGTGTTTTGATCTTTCCTGGTGTGCCCCCAAGTCCACATATCCTTTTATGTACACCCAGAGCCCCTCCCTATCCTCTCATTCTTACCTGGAGAAAGTCTCGAATATGTGTATTGGCCCTTTTGGAGTTGGGCCCAGGAACTTCAAACAAGGGGCACTGCTGTCCAACCACAAAAATATCCACTAATTCCCGAATATAGTAACCTTGTCTTGTGCGAATAATAAGGAAATCACTTTCTGGCATCTTATGAAGATAAATTGGAGCACGAAAAAGATTGTTCTCAAATGCCTAACAAAAACAAAAACACAAAAGTTATATACAGAGAAACCCTGGAAATTTAGTAAACTAATGAGAAAGGAAAATCAAGCTTGTTTGCTCTCTATCCCCATTATGCCATCTAAGGTCTATCGAATAACGTAAACAAATTATAACATGGAGTATCAAATGGGATTAGACAGATAATTTTTTACCCACTGGCTACCTTTAAGAGTCAGTAGTAGGGAACTACAGGATTTGGATTCAGATGACACTGGCTCTGCTACTCACTGTATGATGTCAGATAAATTACTTAATATCTATGAGCTTAATTTTCCTCATCTCCAAAATGGAGATATTTAAAACGCCTATACCTCACACGATTGCTATAAAGATTATATATGAAAATCACTTTATAAACTAACAAGTACCATACTATTACCCTAGACCTAGCATAGCCCTTGACATAATATGTGAGATCAAAACATTTGTTAAGTAAATTAATAAAAAAATAAAACAACAAAAACAACTAATGAATTAGAAAGTGTGCTAGAAAAGACAGACTAAACATGCAGGACAGAAACATTTGAGCTTGTTTAAGCAGCAGCCAGATGAGGATCAACTATTACAAGAAGCTGTGATTCTAAGGAAAGACTTTTCAAAAAAATCAGAAAAGTAGAAAGAGGGAAGATCTTCAATAGATAGGTGTGGAAAGAAAATTCTAAATGTGAAAAAGAGTTACAGGGGAAGGTAAAAAAGGATCTCTCTGACAGACTACAAAAGTAGCCACAAAAGAAGGGGATGGACTGGTAGAAAATCTCAACAGAAAGTTACAGGGGTAGGAACTCCAGGAACAGTATGAAGGTGACACTCAAAATATGGTGGGAAATGGATTACAGATGTAAAGGATAAAAAAACAATGTGCTTTGTAGATGCTTTAAGAGAATAAGCAATAGAAACAATGGAATAAAGTAGGTACAAGAGCAGGTAAAATGGTTAAGATTGCCAAGAGAAATGAAGTGGGGCGGGAGTGGGGGGGAAACAAGGTAGAAGAGTGCTAAAGATTTCCTCACATCATTTGTGGACCTCTGTACATTGCCTTAACAAAATATGTAAAAGCTAGGTTACCAAAGAGCATCTCTATACCCATCAAAACAAAGAGGGGAAAAAACCATTTCACTACAGCTGGGGACTGTAAGTAGCACAGTTCAGGGTGGTTCAATACTCAAAATGACCACGACTAATATAATCAAAACATACCCATCTTACACATACAAATTAAACATTCATAAATTAACTACCGTAAATTCTTTTTAAGATTTTTTTAAAACGTGGACCATTTTTAAAGCCTTTGTTGAATTTGTTACAATATTGCTTCTGTTTTATGTTTTGGTTTTTTGGCCCCGAGGCATGTGGGATCTTAGCTCCCCAACCAGGTATCGAACCTGCACCCCCTGCATTGGAAGGTGAAGTCTTAACCACTGGACCACCAGGGAAGTCCCTATAGTAAATTATTAATCCCAGGTTGACTTCCCTATGACACCCAGATGTTTCTGGACTTCTTACCACTAGGTATTTTCAAAAAACTATTTCAAATTTAACTTACTGAATAACATAATAAGGAGCCAGTTTCAATAAAAAGATGCAAAAAATTTTTGTATTATAATCATTTTTAGTTTATATTGCTCTTTCCCATACTTAATGTATAAACAGTATCTCAATCAACTAGAATTGGTCCTTTTTGGGCTGACTAGCTCCTCATCTGTCAATTTCCTTAGGAAAGAGTTACAACAGGAAATAATTCCTCACCTGCAGTAATTGTCCAGGATGGAGTGAGCCTAGAAAAGGAGATGTATGGCAGTAAACAGTTTCTCCATATTTACAATCTGGGGCTCCGGGATCTTTTCCGGGTTTCTATAAGGAATGCAGCAGACCCAGTTACTATCCCAGAATATAATCAATAAGCCTACACAAAATATTCCATGAGCACAGCATTCTACTAATAGTACTACCTGCAAAATGGATATCATTCCTTTCTCCCAATAAATTTCTAGTATAAAATAAGAAAATACACGTTCACATATGATCACTGGATATTTAACTACAGCTATACTAACAACAAAGATTTTCTGAGCAGACTCACCCGCTTATAGTAGTTTTTAATCTTGGTTGCCATGCCAACCTGCATCATTAATGGTCCATTTTCCTCACTATATTCTGCAAGAATAAGATCTCCATCTTTGCCTGTGAGGTCCTGAGGTGTGCGCATGAAAAACATCTCTCCACCACCTGAAGCTTGCCTCTCTTGTTCTCTCATCTGCCGAGAACAAAGACAATACAGTACAGCTACTGACAGGACAATAATTACAGAGTGATGTTGTTCATTGAGACATCAAAAACTTTTACTTGCCTTCTTTTTTTTCCAATTTCATTGCAAAACTTTTCAAAAATAAAGTCAAAACTATGAACACCTATTATTCCACCACTTAGATGTAACTTTATATTTTGCCATATTTGTTTTACCTGTAACTATCTCTCAACAGATTTTGCTTAACCGTTTTTCAAAGTTGCAGTTATCATGGCACTTCACCGCATTTTCACATACATCTCCCAAGAATAAGGACATTTTCCTAAATAACCACAGTAACATTCTATCACATCCAAGAAAATAAATAATATCCTAGTATCATCTAATATCCAGTCCACCTCCCCCATTTGTACTCCAATGTCTTTTATAGCTGTTTTTTTCTAACCAAGATTCAATCATACCTTAGCCTTCTTTTTGATGTGCTTTAGCAAGGGCTGGACTGAGTGGGGACCTGGCTGAGATAGTGCCCCAAAAGAGTACTTCTTTAGAGGTGGGCGATGGAACTGCCGTAGTTTAATGGGCCCCATGTGGGTGGGAAAGAAGGGCTGCCGCAATTCCACAGCAGGAATTGAGTGCTAAGACAGAAATACAAAGGTTCACATTAAACTCCAGCCTAGGCAAGATTTACCCATATCCTCCATCATAAAAAAAGCAGTGGTTCCCATTCACCACAGAAAAAAATGCTACTTTTACCTGGATAATATTTCCTCCAAAGGTGCCTCGAAGACCCTGTTGCTTAGGGTAGTAATATTCATCATTGGAGAGATTCCATGGATCTTTCACTTCTGGCTGAGACATGTTCTAATGATAGATCATCAAACCTTAGTGAGACTACCCTTCTCCATTACCTTTCTTTGTTCTTCTAAATACGAAACCCCTTTCCCCTTCACAGACCTGCTGTGGTTCCTCCTTGATGACTCCCGTTTTCCCTAACAGAATTCGACTCTTCTTCAGAGATGATTCCTTCTTACTCTCCTTGGAGGGGGAGTTAGAAGTAGCCTCTTCCTTTTCATCTGGAATTTCTGAGGAAACAAAAGTCACCCTGGAGTTGTTATCCCTTAAGATTCACCTTTCCTAATGACACCTTTGCAATTCCTAACCAGATTTCTCATCCTTCTCCAGACCACTTCCAGTCCATAATCAACTCCAACCAAACTACACTCCTGACATCTCCAAGGTACTACTTTCCAACATTCCTATGAGTTTTCCCTAAACAATACACAAATACTAGAAACTGACAGCCACAACTTTGCTCTCTCAAACTGCTATCAAGAAGCTTCTAGCCTTGACCTTCCCAACCCTTCTGATTTGCTCCTGCCCCCGACATTAGCAGAGCAAGCTGTCAATTATGGAGGAGAAACACTGACCCAGCCAGTACCATACCCAAAATGAGGTTCTCATCATTGGGATCAAGTGTCAAAACAGGAGGCTCCAAGAGCCGGGGCATGGCCTGAGCATCCCAAATGATATTGTCCTCCCAGCGTCCATATACTAGTTCCTCATTGTCAATGGGAAAAATGGAGTACCAAGGTTTGTCATCATCCAGGGTTGCTGCAAAACCTAGTCAAAACACGAGAAAACAATAACAAACAAAACATTTATGCCCCCTTCAATTCTATCAAAGGGAAAAGGAGCAAATGCTACTAGTTACTCATGTGGCTACTGAAAAGGAACCTAGTGGATACAGTGTATTTTAAAAAATGTTGCAGACAAAAATGCTCACTGCAATGTTTTTCTATAATAGTCAAAATTTAAACAGCTAAGTGTTTAATAATGGACTGATTAAATAAATTATGGTAATAAATGATATGGTAAAATACGCTAACAATAAATGTAGTAAAATATGTTATATTTAAAATACAATAATTATTGGTGAATTATGAAAACATCCAAGTATGACTGCTATGTAACTAATAAAGTGTTTAGATAGAAAGAAGGAAAGAGGTTCAGCTCCAGGTCAGCCGGCAGTCGCATCCTTCCCATGACCTCCGCCCACAGCAGGGCACAGGCCTGAATAAGGAACTGGGCGTGCTCTGCAGAGATTCGCAGCCTCTGAGGGCAGCAAGAGGCAGAGGTGCAAATGCTGGTGAAGGAGACGGGAGGTGTGTACGTGTCTGTGCTCTGGAACCTCACAAACTTCGGCTTCCACACTCTTCCTCTGATTCCTCTTCCCGAATACCTTCTAAAGGTTCTTGCCGTGTGGATGAAAGGCGCTTGGTGCTGCAGCCAGGAGTCAGTGCTGTGCCTCTGAGGTGGGAGAGCCAACTTCAGGACATTGGTCAACAAGAGACCTCCCAGCTCCACATAATATCAAACGGCGAAAATCTCCCAGAGATCTCCATCTCAACACCAGCACCCAGTTTCACTCAACGACCAGCAAGCTACAGTGCTGGACATCCTATACCAAACAACTAGCAAGACAGGAACACAACCCCACCCATTAGCAGAGAGGCTGCCTAAAATCACAATAAGTCCACAGACACCCCAAAACACACCACCAGACTTGGACCTGCCCACCAGAAAGACAAGATCCAGCCTCATCCACCAGAACACAGGCACTAGTGCCCTCCACCAGGAAGCCTACACAACCCACTGAACCAACCTTAGCCATTGGGGACAGACACCAAAAACAACGGGAACTACAAACCTGCTGCCTGCAAACAGGAGACCCCAAACACAGTAAGATAAGCAAAATGAGAAGTCAGAAAAACACACAGCAGATGAAGGAGCAAGATAAAAACCCACCAGACCTAACAAATGAAGAGGAAACAGGCAGTCTACCTGAAAAAGAATTCAGAATAATGATATTAAAGATGATCCAAAATCTTGGATATAGAATAGACAAAATGCAAGAAACATTTAACAAGGACCTAGAAGAACTAAAGATGAAACAAACAACGATGACCAACACAATAAATGAAATTAAAAATACTCTAGATGGGATCAATAGCAGAATAACTGAAGCAGAAGAACGGATAAGTGACCTGGAAGATAAAATAGTGGAAATAACTACTGCAGAGCAGAATAAAGAAAAAATGAAAAGAACTGAGGACAGTCTCAGAGACCTCTAGGACAACATTAAACGTACCAACATTCGAATTATAGGGGTTCCAGAAGAAGAAGAGAAAAAGAAAGGGACTGAGAAAATATTTGAAGAAATTGTAGTTGAAAACTTCCCTAATATGGAAAAGGAAATAGTTAATCAAGTCCAGGAAGCACAGAGAGTCCCATACAAGATAAATCCAAGGAGAAATACGCCAAGACACATATTAATCAAACTATCAAAAATTAAATACAAGGAAAACATATTAAAAGCAGCAAGGGAAAAACAACAAATAACACACAAGGAAATCCCCAAAAGGTTAACAGCTGGTCTTTCAGCAGAAACTGCAAGCCAGAAGGGACTGGCAGGACATATTTAAAGTGATGAAGGAGAAAAATCTGCAACCAAGATTACTCTACCCAGCAAGGATCTCATTCAGATTTGATGGAGAAATTAAAACCTTTACAGACAAGCAAAAGCTGACAGAGTTCAGCACCACCAAACCAGCTCTACAACAACTGCTAAGGGAACTTCTCTAGGCAAGAAACACAAGAGAAGGAAAAGACCTACAACAATGAACCCAAAATAATTCAGAAAACGGGAATAGGGACATACATATCGATACTTACCTTAAATGTAAATGGACTACATGCTCCCACCAAAAGACACAGATTGGCTGAATGGATACAAAAACAAGACCCATATACTTGCTGTCTATAAGAGACCAACTTCAGACCTAGAGACACATACAGACTGAAAGTAAGGAGATGGAAAAAGATATTTCATGCAAATGGAAACCAAAAGAAAGCTGGAGTAGCAATTCTCATATCACACAAAATAGGCTTTAAAATAAAGACTATTAGAAGAGACAAAGAAGGACACTACATAATGATCAAAGGATCGGTCCAAGAAGAAAATATAACAATTGTAAATATATTCAGGCACCCAACATAGGAGCACCTCAATACATAAGGCAAATACTAACAGCCATAAAAAGGTAAATCGACAGTAACACATTCATAGCCCCACTTTCACCAATGGACAGATCATGCAAAATGAAAATAAATAAGGAAACACAAGCTTTAAATGATATATTAAACAAGATGGATTTAATTGATATTTATAGGACACTCCATCCAAAAACAACAGAATACACATTCTTCTCAAGTGCTCATGGAACATTCTCCAGGATACATCATATCTTGGGTCACAAATCAAGCCTTGGTAAATTTAAGAAAACTGAAATTGTATCAAGTATCTTTTCCGACCACAACGCCATGAGACTAGATATCAATTACAGGAAAAGATCTGTAAAAAATACTAACACATGGAGGCTAAACAATACACTACTTTATAACGAAGTGATCACTGAAGAAATCAAAGAGGAAATAAAAAATACCTAGAAACAAATGACAATAGAGACACGACGACCCCAAACCTATGGGATGCAGCAAAAGCAGTTCTAAGAGGGAAGTTTATAGCAATACATTCCTACCTTAAGAAACAGGAAACATCTCAAATAAACAACCTAACCTTGCACCTCAAGCAATTAGAGAAAGAAGAACAAAAATACCCCAAAGTTAGCAGAAGGAAAGAAATCATAAAAATCAGATCAGAAATAAATGAAAAAGAAGAAAACAAGAGCAAAGATCAATAAAACTAAAAGCTGGTTCTTTGAGAAGATAAACAAAATTGATAAACCATTAGCCAGACTCATCAAAAAAAAAAGGCAGAAGACTCAAATCAATAGGATTAGAAATGAAAAAGGAAAAGTAACAACTGACACTGCAGAAATACAAAAGATCATGAGATTACTACAAGCAACTCTATGCCAATAAAATGGACAACCTGAAAGAAATGGACAAATTCTTAGAAATGCACAACCTGCCAAGACTGAATCAGGAAGAAATAGAAAATATGAACAAATCAATCACAATCACAAGCACTGAAATTGAAACTGTGATTTAAAATCTTCCAACAAACAAAAGCCCAGGACCAGATGGCTTCACAGGCGAATTCTGTCAAACATTTAGAGAAGAGCTAACACCTATCCTTCTCAAACTCTTCCAAAATACAGCAGAGGAAGGAACACTCCCAAACTCATTCTACGAGGCCACCATCACCCTGATACCAAAACCAGACAAGGATGTCACAAAGAAAGAAAACTACAGGCCAATATTACTGATGAACATAGATGCAAGAACCCTCAACAAAATACTAGCAAACAGAATCCAACAGCACATTAAAAGGATCATACACCATGATCAAGTGGGGTTTATTCCAGGAATGCAAGGATTCTTCAATATACGCAAATCAATCAACGTGATACACCATATTAACAAACTGGAGGAGAAAAACCATATGATCACCTCAATAGATGCAGAGAAAGCTTTTGACAAAATTCAACACCCATTTATGATAAAAACCCTGCAGAAAGCAGGCATAGAGGGAAGTTTCCTCAACATAATAAAGGCCATATATGACAAACCCACAGCCAACATCGTCCTCAATGGTGAAAAACTGAAAGCATTTCCACTAAGATCAGGAACAAGACAAGGTTGCCCACTCCCACCACTCTTATTCAACACAGTCTTGGAAGTTTTAGCCACAGCAATCAGAGAAGAAAAGGAAATAAAAGGAATCCAAATCAGAAAAGAAGAAGCTGTCACTGTTTGCATATGACATGATACTATACATAGAGAATCCTCAAGATGCTACCAGAAAACTACTAGAGCTAATCAATGAATTTGGTAAAGTAGGAGCATACAAAATTAAGGCACAGAAATCTCTGGGATTCCTATACACTAATGATGAAAAATCTGAAAGTGAAATCAAGAAAACACTCCCATTTACCATTGCCACAAAAAGAAGAAAATACCTAGGAATAAACCTACCTAAGGAGACAAAAGACCTGTATGCAGAAAATTATAAGACACTGATGAAAGAAATTAAAGATGATACAAATAGATGGAGAGATATACCATGTTCTTGGATGGGAAGAATGAACTTTGTGAAAATGACTCTACTACCCAAAGCAATCTACAGATTCAATGCAATCCCTATCAAAGTACCACTGGCATTTTTCACAGAACTAGAACAAAAAATTTCAATGTGTATGGAAACAGGAAAGACCCCCGAATAGCCAAAACAATCTTGAGAACGAAAAACGGAGCTGGAGGAATCAGGCTCCCTGACTTCAGACTATACTACAAAGCTACAGTAATGAAGGCAGTATGGTACTGACACAAAAACAGATAGATCGATCAATGGAACAGGATAGAAAGCCCAGAGACATACCCACGCACATACGGTCACCTTATCTTTGATAAAGGAGGCAGGAATGTACAGTGCAGAAAGGACAGCCTCTTCAGTAAGTGGTGCTGGGAAAACTGGACAGGTTCATGTAAAAGTATGAGATGAGATCACTCCCTAACTCCATACACAAAAATAAGGTCAAAATGGATTAAAGACATAACGTAAGGCCAGAAACTATCAAACTCTTAGAGGAAAATATAGGCAGGACACTCTGACATAAATCACAGCAAGATCCTTTTGGACCCACCTCCTAGAGAAATGGAAATAAAAACAAAAATAAACAAATGGGATCTAATGAAACTTCAAAGCTTTTGCACAGCAAAGGATACCATAAACAAGACCAAAAGACAACCCTCAGAATGGGAGAAAATATTTGCAAATGAAGCAACTGGCAAAGGATTAATCTCCAAAATTTATAAGCAGCTCATGCAGCTTAATAACAAAAAACCAAACAACCCAACCCAAAAATGGGCAGAAGACCTAAATAGACATTTCTCCAAAGAAGACATACAGACTGCCAACAAACACATGAAAGAATGCTCAACGTCACTAATCATTAGAGAAATGCAAGTCAAAACTACAATGAGATATCATCTCACACCAGTCAGAATGGCCATCATCAAAAAATCTAGAAACAATAAATGCTGGAGAGGGTGTGGACAAAAGGGAACCCTCTTGCACTGCTGGTGGGAATGTAAACTGATACAGCCACTGTGGAGAACAGTACGGAGGTTCCTTAAAAAACTACAAATAGGACTACCATATGACCCAGCAATCCCACTACTGGGCATATACCCTGAGAAAACCATAATTCAAAAAGAGTCATGTACCAAAATGTTCATTGCAGCTCTATTTACAATAGCCTGGAGATGGAAACAACCTAAGTGTCCATCATCAGATGAATGGATAAAGAAGATGTGGCACATATATACAATGGAATATTACTCAGCCATAAAAAGAAATGAAATTGAGCTATTTGTAATGAGGTGGATAGACCCAGCATCTGTCATACAGAGTGAAGTCAGTCAGAAACAGAGAGACAAATACTGTATGCTAACACATATATATGGAATTTAGGGGAAAAAAATGTCACGAAGAACCTAGGGGTAAGACAGGAATAGAGACACAGACCTACTAGAGAATGGAATTGAGGATATGGGGAGGGGGAAGGGTAAGCTGTGACAAAGCGAGAAAGAGGCATGGACATATATACACTACCAAACGTAAGGTAGATAGCTAGTGGGAAGCAGCCGCACAGCACAGGGAGATCAGCTCGGTGCTTCATGACCACCTGGAGGGGTGGGATAGGGAGGGTGGGATAGAGAGGGTGGGAGGGAGGGAGACGCAAGAGGGATGAGATATGGGAACATATGTACATATATAACTGATTCATTTTGTTGTAAAGCAGAAACTAACACACCATTGTAAAGCAATTATACTCCAATAAAGATGTTAAGAAAAAAAAGGGAAGGAAAAAGAAAAAAAACTATTTCTTAGATTTAAAAGACATTTTTGGTTTTCCTCTGAATTATAAAAGCAATCCAGATTAACTCAAGAAAATCTGGAAAATACACAAAAGGTATAAAGAAAACTGCAAAGCTGTTTGTGATCTTACAAACTGTAAGGAACCACTGTAAATCCCATAGTATATTCCCTTTTAGTAAACTTTCTGTTTATACAGTGTGTTTTTCTTTTTCACTTATGCAAACAGGGTATCAAATATGCCACTTCATATCTGGGTTTTTTTTTCCATTTAAAATGAATTTCCCATGTCATTAAACATTTTTATGAAGAGCTTTAAATGACGTAAAATAATATTACATTATGTGAAAAGCACAACATGTAAAATTGAATGAGCTCAGCTACATACACACACAAGACAGAAAACTGAAAGAAAAATACACCAAAATGTTAAAGCTGATAGTCTCTAGATGGTAGGATTACCAGTGATTTTTGACACTGTACTGTATCTTCACAGTTTTCTACATTAAGCATAGCATACCTTTTTTGAGTGTCCACGTGTATTTAAGAAGGAAAAAAGCAAATTGTAGAACGATAAAGATAAAGGGCCTTTGGAAACAAAAGTAGACTATAAAGATAAAAGCATTGTTACAGTTCAGAAAGATCTTTAACTTCAAAGTAGTTTTCACATTTTTCTAATGAGAAATCAGAGTCCAACCTAGTTCATTAACAGTGTAAAAAAAACATTACAGACTAGAATCAGGGCTCAGATCCAAAACATTTCACTGTCCCTCAGCAGCCAAGATGACAGCTAAGACTACTTAAGATGACTGAGATGAAGGACAGTTTGTGCTGGACACAGCGGGCATAGATGCACACCTTGTTGAACATTGTAAGCCATGGCATTCCTAGTCATGCTGGAAGGAAGCCAGCCTGCCAAGCTTGCACGCTGTGGTTTTGTCCCTTTGTGTTTGACATCCTCGCCATCCCAGATGATATCATCCTCCCAATGCAGCTGTGTCACCATCAGGAAGTTTTCATCAGCCAGAAGATCAGTGCCACTGCTTTCCTCAAGTTTCCTGAAGTCCTACACAAGTAGGAGAGGAACAACAAATCCCTGAATGGTCACTTGTCAGAGTTCCCACTCCAAATGCCACAACAGATACATCAAGTGTGGTCCCTGACTTGAGAGAAGAACCTGATAACAAAGGGGTATCTGCCTCCTCCCACTCCTAGTCTGGCACAGCACTCATCTCACAAACAGAATCCCTGCAGTGGGGCCAAGTTGCCAGGGTGATATACCACACCAAACAAAAGGCTTGGACACCTCAATCTCCCACCAAGGAAACCCTACCCAGTGTCTCCCCAGTTGAAAAGTAAAGTAAAACTGATAGGGCTCTGGGCACAGTGATTCCTTTCTTACATACCAGTGTTACTTACCTCCATCATTCTACATTTCATCACAGGTTCAAGTTCCATCTTTCTCAGTTTGAAGCCATAGTCAAACCCACTGCCATCTTCAGGAACACCCAGCATATCATACCACAGTCTAGCAGGACCATAACGCCACTCAGCCACTCTTGGCTTGGTGTCTGTCACTTTATCTGTATCTCCAGTTGACTGGGAAAACTTGGACTCCACAGGAGCCATCATTGTGATCTGTAACAGAATAAAGTAGAAGGGGAGGAAGATATCCTGATCCCAGATGCCCTAAGGCTACAGGGAGTTAAGAAGCAGGAGGGGAACTTAGAGGAGCCATAAGGATGATTCTTGAACAGGACTGGAGTTCGAATGTAAACAATGGAGGTATATCATGGCATACTCTTATCATTCAACTTTCCTACTCATCAGTGTATCACCATCTGCCTGTCCCCAATACTTTTCTATCACAACAGGGAAGGGACAGCCACTGGGATTGAAATCGTGATTACTTAATGATAATCAGCACAGGACACTACCTGCTAAGGTATCATTTTCAATTTAGACATAAGCTAGGGAGAACTCATTTGTTCCCCTCTTAGGTCTTAATTCCAGATCTCTACTTTGCCTACTTCATCATCAGAGAGACACTGCTCTGGAGGTGGTGGTGGAGCGTAGTCGTAGTTCCACAAAGATTTCTGGTTGACTTCTGATTCTACTGAGCACTCCACCTCCTGGATCTGCTCTTCCTGTATTAGTTCACGGTGCTTCTTCTTCCTCTTTCTCCGAGCACTCCGCCAAACAGATGGGACATTCTTCCCTGGTCCAAAAAGACGTAGGAAGCGTAACACCTAGAACACAAAACGTGCTTCTATGTCAGAGACTCAATGTCAGATAGGAAAACAGTAGCTCTGAGTCTGGAAACTCCCTTGAGGATTCCACTCAACTGTGAGGGAGGGATCAAGAAATGCTGAACTCAGATTTATAACATCTGCCAAGAAAGTAAAGTGTTCATTAATAATTTGGATTAGTTCTTTTAAAACAGGACAATTTCTAATGAGAACTATATAAATCACATGTACTACCAATGCACAAAACTTAAAAAAAGGAATCCTTTAGATTCTACCCATTCCATATTCAGTATCTTAACAACACAACTCAGTATCTACAAGAGGGCAGTGGTTTGCAATGTGGACATTCTCCATAGAAAGTACCTTCCCAGGACGAAATTCTGGGAAAAGTTCTGTGACACTCGGCAACAGCTTGGTGGCATCATGCTGCATAATCCCAGCCAATGGTAGGGTCAGCTTTCCATCCTCAGATTCTGCCTGTGTTGCTTCCTGAGGTCCCATCTCAGATTCTGAGTCAGAGGAACTACTGAAGTCCACTTTCTCTGAGGCCAAAGAGGAAGGGGCAATGATGGAGGGCAAGATGATGCCTTCTCCATCCTCAGACACTGCAACAAGGAAGAGAAACCCCTTTGGCATGTAACTGTGAGCATATTTCCTCAAATTCAGCCAACACCCACTCTAGGCTTAAGCATGGCTCAATGGCAGGGGATACAGTTCCAAGCACCCAGATTACTAGTAGGCAACCCAGAAAACTCATTCCAACTCATTATCTCCCACCATCCCCAACTCACCTTGTACCTGGTACCCTGGGGTTGTGATGAGAGAAAACAAACACTATTACTACATTTACTACTTTCTGTAAGTATATTAGGTTAAAGAAATGTGACCAATAGAAAAATTACTTAACACTTTTATACCAGTCAGGCCTTATGTCCGATTCAGGGACCCATAAACTGGAGAGATTTTTTAAGCCCACAGGGTAACAATGAAAGTATTTAGCATAAGATAAGATCTATGCCACAAATGCTACTTAGCCTGCAGACTAAAAAGAAAATGGCTGAAAACTCTAATAGGAGACACTTAGGTTGACATAAGCCTCAAAATACAGATCAAAGATACCGCTCTTCCCCAATCTTCTAGCCTAGAACAGGGTTACTTACTGCTGTTGCAGACATAGGAATAGGTGAGACGATCATTAAAGACCCTGCCTTTGAAATCTCTGACTCTGACAGGTGGCTCTAAATGATTTATACACATTCTAGGTGCCTTCCTATTTAATCATTTCTTTTAAAGAGAGTCATCTAAACAGGTAGATTCCAAATACCAGTACAGATCAGCTCCATCACAAACTACTTGGGGGAATTCTCTGAAATCCCTGAGCTCTACCTCAGATCTTCTGAATCAGATTCTCCAAGGGTGAGAGAGTCAGAAATCTGTATTTTTTTAAAAGACTCGAGGTGACTCTGATGGGCAGCCAGATTTGAGAACCACACTGACCTAAACTACTTTTTCTTCAGCGCATGTTAAAATACTGTTGTCAAATGTTTTACAAGTAAAATTTCCCTTTATTACTGAAATTTGAAAATTGTATGAATCACTTCTAGAAGTTGTGTCCTTTCCTAGCAGCTTAATTTTAATAGCCCACTATGAGCATGCCAAAAATTTGGACCAGGAATGGAACTTGCTCCTCAGACAAAAACAGACAGTCTCTACTTACCACCAGTAATAGCATCCTGGTCCTTATCCTTCTTCATTGGTCCTGGGGGTGGAGGTGGAGGAGGCATCAACTTGCAATCAATGTCTTCACAATCAGCATCATAGTCATCCTCAGCGTAATCTAATAAAACCAAGAAAGTGATCTCCTCAATATCCAGAATGTCACACAACAGCCTTGAGCTCCCTTGTCATTCAAGAATTTAAAGCACCACATGAAGAACTAGGCAGATGCCTTGACAACACACAAGAGATGCAGTTTCTGCCTTCAGAAAGAGATGGCACCATATTGCCAAGTGCTGTGAACACCATGTATATCTCACACAGGAATTTAGGAAGCTCCCAAGAACTGTTTAAAACCTTTGCTCCTTCTCCTGGTCAAACCCTGTTCCTTTATTTTCATGCTACTCAATCTCATAACTGAATTGAACATTCTTCTTTCCTCTGTCAGCTTAAGACTGGACTTTTTCCTCACCTCCCAAGTCTTTGACACATTTTTTTCTGTCTGCCTTCTGTAGTCTGTTATTTTCACTACCCTTTAACCAGTGGCATCACTCAATACTTAGTCCTGAACACTCTGCTTTTATTCCTCTATACACTCTCCATTCCCTTTCTAAAGAATCACCTTTATCCAGACTAAACTCAAATCTGTTAAGTCTTGCCCCGACTTAGCCCCTCTACAATTGCACTGCATGTTCTGCTGCCTGAAGAGCTTTTCCATTCATATATTCAACAACTGCATTCCGTATCACACTGAAATATCCTTCAACTCTTTTAAATTCCCTTTTGTTACTATCAATACCACCTCCACCCTCATTTTCCCAGCTTATGATTTTAGCCTCCTGTCTCCTTCATCAATCTCTTACCCCCAACACACCTTTTCCAATCAATCATTAATAGTAGTCATTATAGCAACTTCTATTCACTGAGCTCCCATTATGTGCCATGTACTTTTAGCTATTTTATCTATAATCCTCCCAATAATGCTACAAAGTAGGAATTATTCTGAGATACAGAAGCGAAGTGACTTAGGGTCATACAGTTTTAAGTGACAAAGTCAGAATTCAAGCCTGGTTTAACAACAAAGTGTCTTTCCAACACGCTTGCTCACTCACCAAGTTCTACCGATGTTTTATCAGCAACTCTCAAGTCTGACACTGCCTATCATTTTCCACAATTGTCACCCTATTCCAGACCTTGATAACTTTTGATAACTTTACATCTAGCCCACAAGAACTGTCTCCAAGTTAGTCTGCCCCTTCACCCTTTTTCTAATCAAAACCCCAAAGCAACAAGCATCACTTTTCATTTTCATTTAGGAAGGAAAGACAACTAACATTTATAGAGCATCCACCATGACACCGTTCTATGTAGGTGCTTTCATACCATGTGATAATGAACTTGAATTCCCACCAAAGTCCTATTAATGAGGTAGGTATTAATACACTTATTGCAGAAAGAAAACTGACGGATTATTACAAATGAGAAATCCAAGCCTCAGAGACTGAGCAACTTTCCCAGGGTCAAACTAAATATGGAGTTGGGACTTGAACCTATGACATTCTGACTCCAAAGTCCATCTTCTTTTCATTATACCATCCTGCTTCTTACTCAACAATCTGTATCAGTTTACAATCCTTTATGGCAGCAAACCCCAAGTAATGCGTACATAAAGGTGCTGTCAAATTGCTCTATGGTTGGTTCTTACTACTTGGTGTATGTTTTCCACTCCTTCCAAGAAAACTTGCTGGCCAATTCCCCCCACACTACTTGCTTATTTCTATCTCCCAACCTTTATGCAAGCCATGTTTCCAAACCACAATGCCCTGCTGCGACCTCTTCATCAAACCTTATCTTTCAAAATTTTGCTCAAAATTCACCTCCATGAAGCCTCTTCTAATGACCTCCATCTACTTCTAATTATTCCAAAGAAACACCCTTATCAATCAAGCCGTGTGAAAGGGCCAATGCCAGGGAAGGAGGAAGCTAAGGGCATAGATGAAGGTACCCTCAGAGGACAAGAGAACTTGGAAATGAGCTTCCCACAGTACTGAGACTCTATCAAATACAGCATCCTCCTTTTCCAGGAGGCCAGCTCACACAACCCAACTAAGAACCCCCCACCTATCCTCTTCCTTACCATCCCTAGCCAAGACAACAAATCCAAAACTGAAAACTATAACATGCCCTGAAAAATCAGATCTGCTACCACCTCCCCCTCAGCCTAAGTCAGGGTGCTCAAACAAATAGTTATGCTATTTGACTTAGCTAGTCTGGCAGCCCTTCAAAATTAAGTATAACACTCTATGCAGAAATATAAGCTGGCAACTGGTTTATGTCTTATTATGAATAATTATGTTTTGCAGTCATTTATCTCACCTTCCCCAAATGATAACAATATCCCTGAAAGTAAGGCCTGTATCTTCTATTTTTCTAGGTTACTTCTTGTGTATGTGGTGCAGTTAATTCTCTTTATATAAAAAGCATCCAAATATATTAACTGGCTCTGAAGAAACTAAGTTCAGCTCTTTACCAAGGTTTTACCTATACTTCTCAGCAGCCTGAAATCTAATTCAAAGAGATGGATAATGAATAAACAGTGAACAACTTCATACAAAAGTCCCAGTGAAAGGTAGTACTGGGCAGTGGAAAGAATGAACTAGGATCAGCAAGTCTAGGTTCCAGACCACAAAGCCGAGCTACTCAAAAATCAGAAAATGGATTTTATTATCTTTGTACTTCACTATCACAGTTTATAACACATAACAGGTGCTCAATGCCTAATAAACTGAAATGCTGAATTAGTCAAGGTCTGCCACTAATAACTACAGAACTTTTGATAAAGTTCCACATTTTATTAAAGTTTTCTGAAGTTCCAGGTTTCCATATCTATGATGAGGTTAAGAATAATCACTAAAACCCCTTCAAACTCTGACATTTTGATTCTATAATGTAGCACCTTATACCAGGAGGAAAACCCATGTTGTGAGCAAGCATTAAGCGCACTGTGTCGGCATACAGGCAGTGAGTGATTAACAGAAGCTGAGCCGATAAATACATGTGCTTGTTTATATACAACATAGCATACTTAATCTTTCTTCAACTACCAATTCCTTGAGGGCAAAGACTGAGTTTAAATAGCATCTAAAACAGTACTGTGAACCCCATAGGTACTCAAATACCAGATGATAAGGAGAAAAGAATTATCATCCTTATTTGGCATTCACCAAGAATTTGGGACTAACCAGTATGAGGAATAAAAGCCTGAGTATAGTAACGCTGCCCCAGAACACAAAAGAGGACAGCAGCTACTTGGAACTGAGCTGACAAAGGGAGAGAAGCAAAGACATAAAGAGCAGAAACAATGACAGAAAGCTTGGATAGAAACAAACTGGACTACACAGCAAGAAAATGTACTGGAGTGCTCTTACTGATGGCACCAAAGAATCACCTGCATGGCAAAGGGGCTGCAAGGTCCCCATTGTTTGCTGGTATCTTCGGCTTTCATCTTCTGCTACTTCATTAATGTCTGAATAGTCCACAGCATCTTCTGTACTCCTGATCCATCCTATAAATAAAAAGGGGGGGGGTAGATCTAAACAAAGAGCAAAAAACTTTCGCTCCCTTAGATAATTCCCACTGAAAAGTACATGTACAGTAAGTGGCTAGCCTCCTCCCCCACCTTACTCCCCATGACCCAGACTTCACCTTCATCATTTACCAGGGCACCATCAGTCCCGATCAATTCTTCATTTGCTGTGAGTTCAGTGATCAGGCTGCCCAGACCCAAAGCCCCCAAGCCTGCCAAGCGCTTCTTACACTCCTGAAAAAGGGACAGCACCAGAATCAAAGACAATACCTAAACCTAAGTTTCCCACACCACAAGGCTTATTTCCCAGATCCACGACAAAGCTATAAATCCATCTGAAAAACGACTCGGCAGCGTGCTAAAAGCAGCATCACATCTGAGAACTGTAAAGTACATCTTCCACTAAACTCCACATTGATCAGATCTTTATTAACACATCATGTCCAATTTCATCACCATCCTTTAAACTAATGTAAGGAAAGATTATTCAAGGAACCCCCACCAAGACTAAATAAGTGGAACAGCAGTTGCCTGAATGAAGGCTAAGGAAACTGAGGTCATTCCGATCAGAGAAAGCAAGGCAAGAACTTTACTGCTGTCTTTATTGTGTGTTGCAGGGAATGAGGAATATTGGTATTTTCTCCTTGGGGAGACGAACTTAAATGAAGCTAGGTGAGTGTCAGGCGCAAGAAACGATTTCATGAATGTCAGTGAACGGTGGGAAAACTATGTAAGAAGTGCACTGGGACCAGAAGGGGTCTGCCCTGGATAGTTTGAACACTGGCTGTTCTAAGAACTGGGACCTGAACCACGTGATTTGGTGCAGGTCCTGTCCTCTCGCTCTAGAGCCACCTCTAGCCAGCGATGGCACAAACGCAGTTTCAATAATCTCCAAAGTTCTCGTAGCAAAGGTTTGAAAGCACTCTCACTAGGTTAAGCTGCTATTTTTCCATCTAACTAGCTCCAAAGCCACCCATATCAGCGCCGCTGATGTCCCAGAGCTTGCCTACTGTTCTCCTCTCTTATCTCCACCCTCGCCCAAACTGAGCCCCCTCGCTCTCCGTTACTGCACAATCTACTAGCATGGCAACCGCTTCTCTGGTCCTCTTCGCGTACGTTAAGTGCGCCCTCTCACTGGGGGACGGCCGCATCGCCCTCTTTTTCCAGTTCCTAAGACCACTCAACTCTCGTCACTCCACCTTTTCCTTAGCCGATCCACCCCCAGCCCTATCCCCACGCCCATCCCCTCACATCATCCAAGACGCTTTCCCCCTCCAGCTGCCCGGCTCCATTAATGTTGCCGAAAAGGAAACCGGCTAAAGAAAATGGGCCGCCTCCAGCGGAATCTTCATCGCTGTCCGTGTCTGACATGATGGCGGCGTCGATGCGACCAGCCGCTACGGGGAAGAGGAAACCCCAGCCTTGTCCCATAGTCCGGAAATAAACTGTCATGTCGACCAGAAGTGACTCACAGAGTTCAGTGACCCTACCAGCCGGATGCGGAATAAAGAAAAACAGAACCGGAAAGGCCGCCAGTCCTACGAGAAAGGAGAATTGGTGTCACTACATTACTAGAGGTTTTTGATTGGACTATACGCGATCAGGAGGCTGGATCTGTGAAAAGCGGTTAGTCAGAGAAAACGTTCGCTCCCGCCCCCTTCCACTTATCTAAGCAGGAGCTGTCTCAGTGCACTGGGGGGAGAGTGCTTCCTAGGTCACGTGATCTACGTACTGGTAACCGCAGGTAACCACGCCACAGGACACGGAAGTAAAGATTAGAACCGGTTTTTCTCGTCTGTGTTGTCTCCTCCTGTGCTGTTTCGTTCCAAAGAGAAACTGGCAGTGTGCCAAAGGTACCTTTGCAGTTACTTGTTTTGAATTGAAATTTACCCTTAGAAATGGATTTCCTCCCCCCCCTTTTTTTTTTTCGGGAAATGTGAAACTAAAAGATAAGTAAAACGAACAGGCGAACCTTCACCTAGATTCACAGTTTTAACATTTTGCTAGGTTTGTTTTCCTGAACCATTTAAAAGTGAGTTACAGATATCGTGATTCTTCACCCCTAAAAATACTTTTTTCTACACAACCACAATACCATTAGCACATATTTAAAACTTAACATTAATTCAATATCATTTAACGTACAGTCCGTATTTAAATTTCCAAAGTTGTCCTAACTGGAGCATTTTACATTTCAATCCGGGATCCACTCAAGGTTCATGCATTGTATTTGTTTATCTCCCTTTAGTCTCTCAATCCAGAATCGACCAGCTTTTTTCTTTGTGTTGCATGACCGTACGTATTTGGAAGAATCCAGGGAAGTTGTATTGAAAACATTCTAGATGCTGAATTCGTCTAATCTTTTCTTCAAAGTGATTCCGGTTAAATATCTTACCGGTCACCAGAAGGCACAATGTCAGGTTGTCCCAATGTTGGTGATGCTAAATTTGATCACTTCAAAAAGGTGTCCACCAGATCTCTCCGTCGCAATGACACATTTTTCCTTTTGTATTAAGTAAATAACCTATGGGGTGGTACTTTGAAATTCTGTGAATATTCTGTTCCCTATCGCCCTTGCACCCAAAGGTTTTAGCATCCGTCGATGATCCTTGCCTGAATCAATTATATTGGAAGAGTGCAAAAGGGTGATTTTTCTAATTCTTAATTCCTTCTACATTTATTAACTGGACTTATTCAGTAAAGAACTTTCCCTTCTCTTATCTCCTTTCTTGTATTTTTATTTTAATGTGTTACAATCTAACACCATCATTATCCTTTTTGGTCCTCAAACTGTTACAAATTTGTCCAATGGTTACCACTTCACTCTGGCTCCTGTGTCCTTTTGACATGACCCCAATTAGTCTTTGAGCACTTCCTTGCTTTTTGGCACAAGATGTTCCAGGCTCGCTCTGTGCATTCCCTGTCCTGGATCTGATATAAGCCATTTCTCCAAGGAGCCCTGGTTCCTGTTAGTGGGGAATGGTGTTTAGAAACTGGGGCATCCAGCGGCTAAGACTCCGCCCTCCCGATGCAGGGGGCCCAGGCTCGATCCACATGCAGCAACTAAGAGTTCGCGTGCTGCAGCTAAAGATCCCGCGTGCCACAACTGAGACCCGCCACAGCCAAATAAATAAATATTTTTTTTAAAACAAAACTGGGTCGTCATTGCTTGTAGGCCCTTTCAGTGGAGAGAGAGAAAAATTTTAAATGAATGAGTTTATACTAATAACTTCGATTCAAATCCAATACCACAGGGTTCTCCCTCGCCGTTCCCCATTTCATATTTGTATCTTGCTTCTCTTACAATGAAAACTGTGGTTCCTAACACCAATATATTACTCTTTGCAGAATTACAAGACCAATACCACTACCAACAATTAACCTAAGTAAGGTTCAGAAGTTCTTCGCAGTTTTCTGTCCTTAGACTATATCCTATTAAAAATTACGTGAATCTTTTTTTTTCCTCTGTGGAGTTGTTTCCGTTTGTATTCAACTTTAGGATTTGCTTTTATTGTTCTTTTTAATAAAAAGGATAAAAATTTTATAAAATTTTTATTTTTAAAAAATGTAAACTTTTACATGGTTCAAAGTCAAAACTATTTAAAAAGCTATTTCCAGAGAAGTCTTGCTCCCATGCCTACGCTCTCTGCCCATTGTCACCCACTCCCTGTAACCATTTTCATTAATTTCTGGTTTATCCTTCGTTTATTATTTTTTCAATTGAGGCGTAATTGACATTAACATTAGTTTCAGATGTACAGCATGATTTGCTATTTGTATTTCCTTTTTCTTTTTGAAAATATATGCAAATGAGTATGTTCTTATCTCTTCTTTTTCGTTATATACCCATGTATTGTTTGATTCCGTTTATATGAAATGTTCAGAAAAGACAAAGATTAGTGGTTGCCTAGGGCTGGGGGTGGGAACGGGGATTAACCGCATGAGGGATCTCTTTCGGGTGATGGAAGTGTTCTCAAACTTAATTTTGGTGATGGTTGCATGACTCAGTAAATTTACTAAAAATCATTAAATTGTACACTTGAAATAGGTGAATTGTACAGTATGTAAATTATACCTCAATAAAGCTGTTTTTAAAAAAACAAAACATGGTTTTGCACTTCTTTACTCACCAGCGCTATTTACAGTTGCCAGCCAGGATTGGGGGGGGTTCTTTATGTTTTTTTGGGGGGGAGGAGATCGAACCCACTCCCTCAGCAGTGAAGGCACAGAGTCCTAACCACTGGACCACCAGGGAATTCCCTAGTTCATTTTTATAACAAACGGGAAGGAGATTTTTCTGAGATAACTGGAAGAGGCAAAAAATATTAAATGATTTATCTTATCTTCACAACCCAGCCCCTAGCACAGTCAAGGCTGTAACACAGTAGGAGCTTGATAATTGTTTACTGAATGTAGTGTAATAAGTGAGGAAAATCACCAACAGGGAACTAACTGGTCTGTCATTATTGAAAACCAGGAAATGAAGCTAAATCCTGGGGATGAATAGGTAGGGGGTGGGCAGGAACTAGACAATGTTAGCAGGGCAGACAGTTCCTTACCCTGATTATCTGATGTAGAGAAATAAGCACAGCTACACATAGGTGCCATGTGCAATATGACAATTATAGTTATTTCATCCTTTGCAAGCTGAAAAGCATTTAGAAACCACTCAAAGCAAAGGGGTGGTGGTGAGGAATTGCTTTGATTTTTAGAAAGCAATGGACCCAGTAAAATCAGAAAAGTTTATTACCATTCCTTATGAATAATTTAAAAGTGATATTAGCATGTTAGTCTACATACAAATTCCTTTCAAGTATAAAAACCAAGATGTCAGTGTATGCTTAAGACTACTAAATCAGACCAATACAAAACCACTCTCTCAGACTTGTGGATCACACCTCCATTTATTAGAGGACACAAATTTGCCCAAACCAAACCCAGGCTTACATTTGGGAATTTGCCAGGCAAAGGGAGAGCAGGAGGCACTATTAAATTAAAAGCCAACTTAAAAGATTTCAGTAGCTAAATAGAAAGTTCCCAGAGACCCAGGTGACAGCCATGTTTCTAACCCCTTTGAACCCTGAAGTCCTGTGAGCACCCAAGGTGGCATCAATCAGAACATCCTGAGACTGGAATACACTTTCATTTGGCTGCCTTTGGGAAAACCCAGTGACTCTACCCAAGGGCAGTGGGCACAGTGCCCAGAAGCCAGTTGACTTCTACGGTGGCCACGTTACTGTAACAGCAGCCCCACTTTCCAAAGTGCTACTGGGCCTTAGTTGAGGAGGTCCACCCTCACCCTCTTCCAGTTGACTCACTTCTCATACAGAATCCCTGCCACCCCCAGGAGGCCCTGAGTCACACACTGGAAAACAGATACAGTACATTGGACCTGAGATAGAAGGCAAGCGCTGGACAACAGTATTCATCCTGGATCCTCCACAGCTTTAGACAATTAGCAGTGTAGAAATATACACCAGTGAAGTACTATGTGAAGTGGAGGGTACAGTCATGAAGGAAAAAGAAGAAAAAACACTAGTCCACCGTGAGGGAAAAGGCAACCAGAAGAAAAGGAGGAATAGAGAATTTACATAACCATTTTTAGAAAATATTTATTTATTTATTTATTTATTTTGGCTGCACCAGGTCTTAGTTGAGGCAGGCGGACTTCTTAGTTGCGGCAGGCGGGATCTAGTTCCCCGACCAGGGACCAAATGTGGGCCCCCTGCATCGTCAGCGCAGAGTCTTACCCACTGGACCACCAGGGAAGTCCCTACATAACCTTTTATCTTCTGTCAATACTTGATATTTGACCTCCAGTTTCCAGGTTCTCCAAGAGTAGGGTTGCCAGATTTAGCAAATAAAAATACAGGATGCCCCATTAAATTTGAATTTCAGATAAACAGCAAATAATTTTTTAGTGTAAGTGTGTCCCAAATATTGCACAGAACACACTTATACTAAACAATTATGGTATTTTATCTGGCAACCCTATTCAGGAGGTTCAGTTAGCCTGAGGTTACTCTGATCATATCCCGTCAAAGAGCAACAGCATGATGATCACAGAGCGAAGCTCAGGCACTCCACCCACCCCAAGGGGAGGTATGTGTTCCTTTTAGCTACATTTCCCAAACTCTCAAAAATCCCATGCTGTTCTGGCAGGGTGAGAGGATATGTGCACGGTGGAGTTGTCAACCACTATTTGCCAGGTAGAGAAGTTAAGGTTTCCTTCCATATCAAATGAAGAAGGTCAAAAATACAACTAGGGAGAAGGAGCAGCAGGCCCGCTGGGATATGGAATCTGACTCCTTCCACCCTGAGAGCAGGCTGAGCAACTCCAGCAACACCACCACAAGGGCGACGACAGCCCTGCGGCCTGGAAACCCAACGTACCCCAGCTCTCTTGGAGCAACCTCAAAAGGCACACAGGGATGAACAAACACACAGGGAGATACACAGAGGCAGGAGGAACAGGAAGAGAGCAAGGTAGTCTTTATAGTGACTCAGAGGAATGACAGCAGAAGAGAAGTATCAGAGGGAATCACAGAACCCCTTGACAGTGACTGGCAGGACATTTTATTTCGTTGGTCGTTTCATTGGTTTTATTTAGGGGGTTAATCTTCAGTGGTCTTTCCTTCAAGCGGAAGGATGATGAGAGAAAAAAGAGCCACACAGAAGCCTCAGAGACACAGCTCTTCAGAGGGACTGTTCATTACACATCACCGTGCCTATTGTGCTAGCAGAATCCAAGAGCAGATCTGAACATCAGATCCCACAGCCAATATACTATCGTGACTAAGTGCCAAACCCACCTCCTGAGGATGGAAGAGGAACCAATAACAAGGCCATGGCTGGTAAACATTCCTCTCAAAGGCAATGAAGAGGGAAATAGCACAAAGAACAGGACCACATTATGCTTTTTTCACAGTCTCCGCCATGAGAATTCCCAGTCCCTTGTAATCCAGCATCTCTGAAACTGTGTTCCCAGAGATGTTAGTAGGTGTTGCATGGGGCCAAAAAACAAAAGTTCAGTGAAATAAGTTTGGGAAATGTTGCATACTTATTAAAAGTTATAACTTCCTGCAGTAGAAGAAACTATTCGGCATTATTTAAATCACTGGTTCCTGCCATTATTTAAATCACTGGTTCCTGCCTTATTTGACCACAGAACCCTTTTAAGAAACATCTATTACCATCTCACAGAACTCTAGAAATGCTGCTTAACCATTATTGCAAAAATATCTCCTCTGAAGAATGGAAAGAGCATGTCAACATTGGGAACACCCAGGAATCACACATAAGATGGTTTCCAAAAATTAGTATATCAGAAAGCTTAAGGCAATGATTTGAAAATTTGGAGAACCTTGTCCTTCTGTGAGGCACTTGCTCAACGGTAAATACAGCCAGGAACGCTGAAATTAGATTTTAAACAGCCAAGCAAAAGCCTACAAACAACAGTGCTAGGCTGCTCTGCTTAGTCGTGGCCTGGCCAGGACAGAAAAGAACAGCACTTGGTGGCATCTCCTCTTACCACTTCGACAGGAGAGACACACACACTCACTCTCTCAAACTTCCTCCAAAAGGTTCAGACCAAACTTCAAAGCAGCCAAGTGCAAACTAGCCTCTCCTTGTTCCTCCAAAAGCTGAATAACCTGAAGTCTAGGGTTTCCAGGGGAAGAGATAAGTGGCTCACGCTGGCATTGTTAAATGCTGTCAAAGGAATTCCCCCTTATTCTCCTTAGGTGCAGTCCCCAAGCAGCACCCCAAAAGCTATAAGAGGACACATTTCTTGCTGTTCTTCTTTGTGGCAGGGTAAAGCACAGCCCGGACAGCTTCTGAAAATACCTCATGGACCCCATCCTGCATCAGGGCTGAACATTCCAGATACTTCACAGCCCCCACCTGCTTAGCCAGGGAAGTGCCTTGCTGAGGAGTTGTGGGCACTAGGCTCTGTTCCTTCAGCTTCTTCACTGTCTCAATGTCACTTCGCAGGTCCCTCTTGGTGCCTACCAGCAAAACAGGTACATTGGGGCAATGATGGGAGACCTCTGGGTACCACTTATGCCTCACATTGGCATAAGAAGATGGGTTGCCAATGGAAAAACAAATGACGAAGATATTGGTCTGGGGGTAGGAGAGTGTTCGCAGTCGGTCATACTCCTCTTGGCCAGCTGTGTCCCACAGGTTCAGGCTGACGATCTGGCCGTCCACAGATGTCTGGGCACTATAGTTGTCAAAGACAGTAGGGATATACTCCTCGGGAAAGGCGTTTGTTGTGTAACTGATGAGGAGGCAGGTCTTACCTACAGCCCCATCTCCTACAACCACACATTTAATCGTCTGCATTCTTCCCTTGGAGTCCTACAGACAAGAGAGAAAGAAAGAATGTTCACAGACGTCTGGTTAATTTAGGGAGCCTAAGTCGTATAAACATTTCTCTCTGAGAAGAAAGAAAGGAGGTGAGACCCCCCCCCACCGCCACCGCCACTTGCCTGGCCTCTTAACACTATGGAAGAGTCAGCTGCGAAAGGTTGCAGAGGGCAAGAATTCTTACCATGGAGTCCATGGACTGCTAGAGGATAAGCTTCAGTAGATTCTAGAAGCCACCTCTGCAGTTGTGTGCAATATTATGTGCATAAGGAAATTTTTCTGGAAAGAAGATCCAAAGCTGTCATCAGACTCTCAAAAAGGACTGTGAGCCCAACAAGATAGGTATTTATGTTGCAGTATCGTCATAAGGTCTGCATATACAGTATCAAAGGTTCTAAAATATAGCAGATGCTAAATAAATGTTAACTAATTAAAAAACAAAAAAAATTGGTATAGAAAGAAGGTTCCCAAGGTTGAAACGAAAGGAAACATGTCTCTTACTTTGGGTCTGTGGCTATAGACTCAGCAAAGGAACACTCTGTTCCTGAAAAACAGTGACATCATAATATTGGAGAGAAAGGTAGGCCAGTCAGACTCAGCCATATAGAGAAGTGGCTAAGAGTCCAGACTCTGAAGTCAGACCTCCTGGAGTCAAAACCAGTCCTCTCTTTTCCTAAGCTTTGTGAAACTCGGGCAAGTTTTTAACCTGAAGCTTACATGAAAGAATGCATGTGCTGTACTTATTAGTGCCTGCCACATAGGAAGTACTCATTAAGTGTTAGAAGCTACTGTGACTTCACAGAAATTACTAATCTGCTGGGGAAGGCAAAAGTTCTATAATGTGAGTACAATGCTAGACAAACCAGGGGGTCTCACCCCTTCCGACCTTATCTGAGTAAAACTACAGGTCATAACACCACTATATTCTCGTCCATTTCTTCATGAATCAAGTATTTGCGAGTTACTGGTACAACACAGATGATCTCCAAGGAGCATGTTTACTATGAGCTCCCATGTCTGTATCCCCTTATTAATATTCTGTCAATGCCCTACTGTGTCAGTGCCTCCACAGCACTCCATTTTCTTTAGCTTCTTAACTAGTACCCTAATTTCAGATCCAATCCTCACAGCACTAACTTCAAGTGTCCGAAAATGGAGGAAAGGGGACACATTATCATATGTATTTGATTATGGAAAAAAATTTGAGAATCAATTAGTTTCTCACCTTGGGAATGTGGGGGAATAGACACATTCCCCCATCCTGCTGTCTTATTAGCTAAGGTCTACACTAGGTCCATATCATAGACAAAAACCAGACAAAACAAAACAGCTCATTTTGGGTCAAGGTAAAAAAAAAGTTGGCCTTCTCAGCATGCTTCGCACAGGCCCGCTAGGGGTAGCTCTCTCCTCATACAGCCAGCTCTGCCCAGTGAGGCGTTCCACCTAGAAGGCTTCCTTTCCTTGGCACAGGTCCCACAGCTAAAAGTCCACAGCCTGATTCAGCTCTAGTAGGCAATCATCCCAGAAGACTCACTGACCATAGCTGTCTTTTTCCATCTAGGAATACGCATGAGGATCAAACACACAAGGTCAATGGAAACAGGGCAAAGTCACCACCACACTCCTTGAGAATAGCCTTCCTTGACTTTCCCAGTTTGGATTAATTTCTTTTGCCTCTGATAGCAATCACTCCCTGTACAACTCATCTTTCCAGCCGCCTCTAGGTATCATCCGGTGTCTCTGCTCAAAGTGACAACAGTGCATCTGAGGGGGTTGCTGAACCAGAGCAAAACTGTTAGGCACAAAGATCGTTTTGCATCCCAAGTTCAGCTCCTCACCTCTATAACTAGGAAGAGCCATCTACGCTCTTTTCTACTTGTTTACGTCTACCAGTACTCCTGATATATATAATAAATACCAGGCCTACATGATGAAATGCACCTAGAACATCTCAGGTCTGAACAAAACCAAAACATCCTCACCTATAGCAAACTCTCAAAGAAAGGGAAGGTTCAGCAGAAGTGGGGGGGCTGCTTTGTACAGCTGACTCATTCATTCAGCCCACATATTCATTATACGATTTTCTCTGCTTGTGTGTATATTTGAAATTCTCCATATTTAACAAGTTTAAAAATAAGACTAAAAAATATAATCCAAGAGAATTGAAGACAGGATCTTAAAGAGATAATCGCACACCCACGTTCATTGCATCATTATTCACAATAGCCAAGAGGTGGAAGCAGCCTAAATGTCCATCGATGGATAATGGATAAAGAAGAAAAAATATATATATAATTCAGTCTTAAAAAGAAAAATGAAATCTTTTCATACACTACAACATGGATGAACCTTGAAGACATTATGCTAAGTGAAATAAGCCAGTCACAAAAAGCCAAATATTGCATGATTCCACTTATATGAGGTATCTAGAATAGTCAAATTCATAGAAACAGAAAGTAGAATGGTAGTTGCCGGGGGCAGGGGGAGGGGAAAATGGGTAGTTGTTTAAGGGGTATAGACGTTCAGTTTTTCAAGATAAAAAAATTCTAAAGATCTATTGCACAAAAATGTGCCTATAGTTACTGTACTGTACACTTTAAAATGGTTAAAAATACTAAAAATAAAAATAATACTTTTTAAAGGGCTGGGAACTCTGAGAGAAGGCTAGGAGTTACAAGAGAGAGGCAAATATTCTGTTTATCACCCATATGAGAAAAGCTTGTTTCGTTCAGCTCCAGCATCCAGCACAATGCTGTCCGGTTACAGATCACCCACAGCTTTTCCCTCATCACCACCACTATCCACACACTCTCCCAGGCACTACTATGCACAATGCACTGCTAGGAGAGACTCAAAGAAGGGTTAAAAAAAAAGAACGATGATAGAAGTTTATAGTCTTAGGGTAAAGGCAGGACTTCTATAAAAAGGTAAACAATAATACACAGTAAAGCATGGTCCAGAGAAAAATAAGTTGCTATGAGGAAACAAGGGGAAATTAAAAACTGAGAGCCTGTTACAGGCATTGTGTAAAATACTTTCACATATCTTATTTAAGCTTCATAGTAGCACTGTAAAGTAGACATCACCTCAGCTCAGAGATCATTAAATATGCCTCTAGGATTGGAAATTGGAAGAGGCCTGGAGCTGCAGAGACCAACACCTCAGAAGGCATTCACTTTTAACCTTGGAATTACAGTTTCTTCTAAATCTTCCATTCTCATCTGACAAAGCATCCTTCTTCACATGTACATTTCCCAGCAGTCACTTTTCTCCTAGGTTAGAGGCACAACATAAAAGACCCCATAACTGGACTTCCCTGGTGGCGCAGTGGTTAAGAATCCGCCTGCCAATGCAGGGGCACGGGTTCGAGCTCTGGTCCGGGAAGACCCCACATGCCGCGGAGCAACTAAGCCAGTGTGCCACAACTGCTGAAGCCGGGGCGCCTAGAGCCCGTGCTCCGCAACAAGAGAAACCACTGCAGTGAGAAGCCCGCGCACCCCAACGAAGAGTAGCCCCCGCTCCCGCAACTAGAGAAAGCCCGTGCGCAGCAACGAAGACCCAACGCAGCCAAAAATAAATAAATTTTAAAAAAAGACCCAGTAGCAGTAAAGACAAGAATGTAGCTCAGAGTATTACTATTTCTAGCACATTCTCCCCCCAAGTCTCACCCTTTCCAAAAGTCAAACCCACTTGAAATCACTCTAACTTTCTGAAACTAAGACAATTCAGCAGAAGACCCTCATTTTTATTTACTACTTTCTGCAACTTAGTTATCTACTAAATCCGGGAAGCTTTTTCACATTGAAGACTGACTTTTTGGTTCAAGTCCAGTCAAAGACACCCCAGGGCGAAGGAAGCCATGTGAACACTCCCCAACCCGGAGCCAGGGAAGACTATCCTGCGCTTGGAAACTTAACCAGGGAGGCAATTCTAGTGACCCATCGATAGCCACCGCAAGCCCGCTCGGCCTTTCCCTCACATCCTTTCCACCGAGGGTCCTTGGTTCTGGGACTTCAGATGGACTCGTGAGCCTGGGACAGAGAGGTGCCTCACGTCGGATTCACAAATAGGAAGAGCTGGCTCGATCTCCCCCGCTATACATACAACTCATCCCACTCTCAAATCCCTTCCATCCAAGGAGTGGCTCATATACTAAGGTAACCGTCCCGGGGATGGGGAGACTCGAAGAGAAAAGAGCGGATGAGGGGGCCGCCTGGCGGGGGGGGGGTGATTCTCCATAAGGATTACCCGGCAAAGTAGTCGTCCTCCCGCGCTGTTAAACCGCAGCTGGCAGAGCCTCCCAGGCGTCTCTCGCTGGGCTGGGCAGGCTCGGCGGGCTCGGCGCCACATCCGGGCAGCTACCGAGTCCCGCCCCCGTCGTCGGACGCAGTCTCCCTCCGGTGCCCCGCGACCTCCTGGGAAATGGAGTTCTAGCGCCCGCCGCGTGCTCTGCAAGTCGTTGGCTTCTAAACTACACCTTTGGGTAATCAAGGATCTCTGGGGTCCCAGTTCCTCGGTTCGGAGGTCCCCGAGCTTCACATTTCCCGTGACAAAGTGAGGCCGCTTCCTCCTCCCCAGACCGCTGTTTTCTCCTCAAGACAAATATTAACAAAAAGAGGCAGTCAGGGAACTGAAAAAGTGTTAGTAAAAACGGAGGCGATAAAAGAAAATGTGGTAGTGAGTTAAGGTAGCTGTCACCATATATTAGTTTGCATTTTCTAGAGTTTTATATAAATGAAATCATACAGTATGCACTCTTTTTTTAACAGCTTTATTGAGATATAAATTCACATACCATACAATTCACTCACTTAAATTGTACAATTCAATAGTTTTTGATATATTACATTATTAATTTTTAAAAATAGTAGTAAATATATATAACAAAATTTGCCATTTCAACCATTTTTAAGTGTACAATCCAGTGGCGTTAAGTACATTCGCAATGTTGTGGAACCATCACCCTTGTCTATTTCTGAAACTTTTTCTTCACCCCGAATAGAAACTCTGTACCCACTAAGCAATAGCTGCTCATTCCCCTCTTCCCACAGCCCCTGAAAACCAACCTCTAATCCACTTTCTGTCTCCATGAATTCGACTTTTCTAGCTACTATTCATCTATTGATGGACATTTGGATTGTTTCCAACTTTTGACTATTGTGAATAATGCTGCAATGAACACTGGTGTACAAGAATATGGTTTTGTTGATTTTTCTCTATTGTTTGTTTTCTATCTCACTGATTTCCACTTTGATCTTCATTATTTTTGTTCTTTGAGTTTTATTTGCTCTTCTTTTTACTGAAGTGAAAGCTGAAGCTATTGTTTTGAGACTTCCTTCTGTTCTGATATAGGTGTTTAGTGCTTAAAAATTACCCTGTAACTATTGTTTCAGCAGAATGTCATGAATTATACGGTGTGGTTTCATTTTCATTCAGTTCAAAATATGTTCTAATTTCTTTTTTGATTTCTTCTTTGTCCCATGTGTTGTCTAGAAGTGGATTAGTTTTCAAATATTTGAGGATTTTCCAGAGATGTTTCTGTTATTGATAGGTAATTTAAATTCCATTATTCATATTTTGTGTGACTTGAATCCTTTCAAATTCATTGAGACTTGTTTTGTGGCCTAGAATATAGCCTATCCTGGTAAATACTCCATGTACACTTGAAAAGAATGTGTACTTTGCTGCTGTTGGGTGGACTGTTCTATAAATGTCAACCAGGTCAATGTGGTTGATAGTGTTATTTACTTCTACTATATCCTTGCTCATTTTATGCCTACTCGTTCTATCAGTTATTAAGAGTATTGAAATCTCTGACTTGAATTGTGGATTTGTTTATTTCTCTTTGCAAGTTTATCAGTTTTTGATTCATGAATTTTTTTTTTTTTTTGGCCATGCCACGCAGCATGTGGGATCTTAGTTCCCGGACCAGGGATCGAACCCGCACCCCCTGCAGTGGAAGCGCAGAGTCATAACCACTGGACAACCAGGGAAGTCCATATTCACGTATTTTGTAGGTCTTATATTAGATGCACAAGTGTTTAGAATTGTTATGTCCTCTTCATTAATTGACCCCTCTATCATTATGAAATTACCTTCTTTATTCATGGTATCCTTGCTCTGAAATCTACTTTGTCCAATATTAATATAGCCCCTCCAGCTTTCTTTTGACTAGTGTTATCGTGGTACATCTTTTTTTTTACATGCTTTTACTTTTAACCTATTTGTGTCTTTGTATTTAAGGAGTATTTTTTGTAGGAAGCATACGGTTGGGTCTTGCTTTTTTTACCCAATCTGATCATCTTTACCCTGTAACTGGGGTGTTTAGACCATCTACATTTAACGTGATTGTTGATTTGTGATTGTTAGGTTTGAGTCTTGCTATTTGTTTTCTATTTGCCCCATCTCTTCTTTGTTCTCTTTTTCCGCCTTCTTTTGGATTAATCAATATTATTTTTATTCCATTTAATCTCCTTTGTTGGCTTATTGGCTATACCCTCCCCCCCCCTTTTTTTTTTTTGGGCCACATCGAGCAGCATGTGGGATCTTAGTTCCCCAACCAGGGATCAAGCTCGCGCCCCCTGCATTGGAAGCATGGAGTCTTAACCACTGGGCCATCAGGGAAGTCCCTAGCTATACCTCTTTGTTTTTTTATTTTAGTGGTTGCTTAAAGGTTGATAGTGTACATCTATAAGTTATCAGTTTACCTTTAAGTGTTTATTATACCACTTCACAAACAGTATAAGAACCTTACATTATTATACTTCCATTCTCTCTTCCTGGACCGCTCGTTATGCATTCTACTTTTATCTCATGATACATTGTTATTATTTTTGTTTAAACAGTTACTTTTTTTTATTTTATTGTTTTTGGCTGTGTTGGGTCTTCATTGCTGTGCTCGGGCTTTCTCTAGTTGCAGCGAGCCAGTGCTACTCTTCGTTGCGGTGCACCGGCTTCTCATTGTGGTGGCTTCTCTTGTTGCAGAGCACAGGCTCTAGGCGCCCTGGCTTCAGTAGTTGTGGCACGTGGGCTCAGTAGTTGTGGCTTGCGGGCTCTAGAGCGCAGGCTCAGTAGTTGTAGCGCACAGGCTTCGTTGCTCTGTGGCATGTGGGATCTTCCCCGACCAGGGCTTGAACCCGTGTCCCCTGCATTGGCAGGCAGATTCTTAACCACTGTGCCACCAGGGAAGCCCTAAATAGTTACTTTGTAATACCGCATTATTTAGAGCAGTTTCAGGGTCACAGCAAAATTGAGCGGAAGGTAGAGAGTTCCCATGATATGTCTGTTACAATCAACAAACCTACATTGGTACATCATTATCATCCAAAGTCCACAGTTTACCTTAGGATTTATTCTTGGAGTTGTGCATTCTACGAGTTTTAACAAATGTATTCACCATTATAGTATTATACAGAATAGTTTCACTGCCCTAAAAATCCTCTGTGGCCTGCCTATGCATCCCTCCCTCCCTCCTAACCCCTGGCAGCCACTGATCTTTTTACTGCCTCTTAGTTTTGCCTTTTCTAGAATGCTATATAGTTGTAATCAATCTTTAGCCTTTTCAAATTGGCTTCTTTCACTTAGTAATATGCATTTGAATTTCATCCGTGGCTTTTCATGGCTTTATAGCTCATTTCTTCCTTTTTAAAAATAGAGTTTATTTTTCAGAGTAGTTTTAAATTCAAATCAAAATTGAGCTGAAAATAGAGAGTTCCCATATATTCCCTGCCCTCTCACATGTACAACCTCCCCCATGATCAACATCCTACACTAGAGTGGTACAGTTTTTACAATTGATAAACCTACACTGATACATTATTACTACCCAAAGTCCATAGTTTGCATTAGAGTTCACTCTTGGTGGTGTACATTCTATGAGTTTTGACAACTGTATGATGACGTGTATTCACCATTATAGTATCGTACAGAATAGTTTCACTGCCCTAAAAATCCTCTGTGGTCCACCTATTCATTCCCCTCTCCCCCCAGTATCTGACAACTACTGACCTTTTTATCGTCTCCGTAGCTTTGCCTTAGTTGGAATCATACCATATGTAGCCTTTTCAGATTGGCTTCTTTCACTTAGTAATGTGCATTTGAGGTTCCTCCATGTCTTTTCCTGGCTTGATAGCTCATTTCTTTTTAGTGCTGAATAATATTTCATTGTCTGGATGTACCACAGTTTATCCATCTACCCACTGAAGGACATCTTGGTTGCTTCCAAGATTTGGCAATTATGAATAAAGCACTATAAACATCTAAGTGCAGGTTTTTGTGCAAACATAAGTTTTCAACTCATTTGGATAGACACCAAGGAGCGTGATTGCTGGACCATATGGTCAATTATCTTGTTAAAACAGCTTTATTGAAATACAATTTACATACCATAAATTCATTCACTTTAAGTATACAATTAAATGATTTTTAGTAAATTTACAACATTGTGCTACTATCATCACAATCTGATTTTTAAATTTTTTTCATGTCTGGTTTTAAAACATTTCCGTCACACCAAAAAGATCCTTCATGCCCAGTTACAGTCACTCCCTGTTCCCAACCCCCAGGCAACAACCACTAATCCACTTGTCTCTATAAAGTTGTCTTTCCTGACCATTTGACATGAATGGGATCACACAGTATATCATCTTTTTGTATTTGGTTTCTTCCACTTAGCGTAATGTTCTTGAGTTTCATCCACAATGTAGCATGTATCAGTATTTCATCCCTTTCTATTGCCAAATTATATTTTTTCTTTTTAAATCAAATATATAGAGGTATATATATACCACTAAATAAGCTCATTTTAAGTTTATAGCTTGATAACTTCTGACAAATGTATGTACCACGTAATTACTACCACAATCAAGACCTACATTTCCATCACCCCCAAATAGTTCCCTTGTACCCCTTTGCAGTCAATCCTTACCACCCCTAGCCCCAGAGGACCACTGTTCTGCTTGCTGTCACTGAAGATTAATTATACCTTTCTAGAACTTCATATAAATGGAATCAGAGCATTTACTCTTTTGTGTCCTTTTTTTTTTTTTGGAATAGGATATCTCAGATAACTGAGCAACTGCTCCAGAGAAGCATGGTTTTCAGCACAGTTTTATATCTTGTCAGAACAAAGAACATCAAATAAGTCAGGGATACATTCCTTCAGAGTTTCAAAAAAAAGCAGATCAGTACATACACAGTGAGTCTCTATGGCCCTGGCACCTGGGAAGGGAGTCTTATCATCAAAGGAGTACTAGCACGGGTATCCCAAAAGGGAGGCATTTAATCTTTATTTTTAATATGGACATTATTTCTGGTCAGTGTACCCTTTTCTTTAATAATTACAGCAGGTGTACGATGTATGTTTGCTAGGCCACAAGCAGGTTGTTTTAGCTAGCATAAAATTCAAGTTAAATCATGTATAAGCCAGAATGACTTCCCTCATACCTCAATATGTGAAAATTTCTTTCATCACATTGTATATGATAGCTTGATAGTTACCTTCTTAACTTGTATAAGTATTTTGATTTTTCAAAAACCATGAGCTGCTAATTATTTTCTCAGCATAATATTTCTGAGATTTATTCGTGTTGTGGGGCATAACAGTAGTTCATTCCCTTTTATTGCTTAGTAGCATTCAATCGCAAGGATATACAGCAATTTTTTTCTAGTTTGGGGCCATTATGGATAAAGTTGCTATGAATATTTTATATAAGTCTTGTTGACGAAAATATTAAATAATCTATAATAGGAAGAGAAAAGAGTTTTATTTGAGCCAAACTGAGGACTGTAGCCCAGAAGACAGCCTCTCAGATAACCCTGAAGAACTGCTCCAGATAAGCATGGTTTTCATCACAATTTTATATCTGGTCAGAGCAAAGAACATCAAACAAGTCATAGATACATTCTTTCAAGGTTTCCAAAAACAAACCAAAAACCAAATCAGCATGTGCACAGCGAGTCAGTACTGGCCTTGGCACCTGGGAAGGGAGTCTTATCATGGAAGGAGTATCAGTATTGGCATCTCAGGAAGGGAGGCATTTAATCTTTATTTTTAACATGGACATTGTTTACTTCTGGTCAATGCATCCTTTTCTTTAATAACTAAAGCAGAGTTACAATCTATGTTTGTTAGGCCACAAACAGGCTGTGTGCATAAAATTCAAGTTAACTCAAGCCAGAATGACTTCCCCATACCTCAATATTTGAACATTTCTTTCATCAATCAGTCTTTTTGTGGACATATGTTTTCATTTCTCTTGAGGGATACCTAAGAGTGGAATTGTTGGGTCATTGGGTAGGTGTATGTTTAACTTTGTATGTTTAACATTTTAAAAAACTATCAAATAGTACAGCAAAGTGGTTGTACCATTTAAAATTCTAATGTATGAGAGTCCCGGTGCTCCACATCTTCACCATCACTTAGTATTGTCTTTTTAATTTAGCAATTCTAGTGGGTATATATAGTGGTATTTCACATGCATTTCCCTGATGCCCAATGACTTGAGCAGCTTTTCATTTACTTAATTGCTATTGATACATCTTTCCTGGTGTAGTGTCTGTTCAAATCTTTTGCCTGTTTTGCTATTAGGTTGTTTTCTTATTTGGAGTTGTAAAAGCTCTTTATATATTCTGGATACAAATCCTTTATCAGAATAGGTATTGTGAATATTTTCTCCCACTCTGTGGCTTGCCTTTCATTTTCTTAAATGAAATAGCAGAAGTTAATTTTGATGATGTCCAATCAAATTTTTCTTTTATGCTTAGTGCTTTTTTTTATCCTCTCCTATATAAGAGAACATTGCCTATATTCTTATATATTTTATAGCTTTTGTTACTGTTGTGAATGAAATTTCATTTTATACTTAGTTATTGCTTATATAGAAAGTTATTGATTTAGATATATTTTATAAGTGGCCATCTTGCATGTAAATATTTCTTTTTTAATAACTTGTAAGTTGACTCTCTTGGATTTTCATATCAACTGGAAATAATGACAGTTTTGTCTTTTTCTTAATATTTATTTGGTTGCACCAGGTGGGCTCCTTAGTTACAGCTCGCTAGCTCCTTAGTTGCAGCATGCAGGCTTCTTAGTTGTGGCATGTGGGATCTAGTTCCCTGACCAGGGATCAACCCGGGCCCCCTGCATTGGGAGCGTGGAGTCTTAACCACTGCACCACCAGGGAAGTCCTGACAGTTTTGTCTTTGCCTTGCCAGTATTTATACCTCTTATTTTGATTTCTCATTTCATGGCATTGGTCAAGACTTCCAGCATAATGCTAAATGGTAGCTAAGTTACCTATGAAGGTCCGAGATTAGATTTTGGAGAATAACAGTGAGACTGGAGAGAAGCTAGAGTCACTACAAGGAAAGAATCAATAGAACTTGGTAACTAACTGAATAAGGGGAATGAAAGAGAAACACAGGTTAGAAATAATTAGGATATTAAGCTTAGGAACAGGGAGAATGAAATATCCATTATCAGAAATGAGGAAACGAAGAGAATTACTTGGCATGGGGGAAATAGTAAGCTCAATTTTAGATATTTTCAGTTTGAGTTTACAATAGGGCTTTCATGCAGAAGTGTCCTGTAGGCAGTTAGAAATAGAGAACTGGAGTTTGGATGAGAGGCCTGGGCTAGAGATGAAGATTTTAGTCATTAACAAAGGTGATGTTTATTTTTTAATTGATGTATAGTTGATTGACAGTATTATATTAGTTTCAAGCAAAGGTGATAGTTGAAACAGTAATGTAGATTAGTTACCTGAAAAGGAAAGTTAAAGAAAAAGAGAAGAGTTCAACATTGGGTCTCAAGGGTACAGGTAGGAGGAAGTAGAGGAGCCAAGAAAAAATAAAAAAGAAGGATTTAGAACAGAAGAACATGCAGAATAGCTTTAAAAGTTATGAGGAATAGCCAACAGTGTCAAATAGGAAAAAGAGCTTAAGGGAAACAAGGAGTGGGAGTGGCAGAGCTTCCGAAATTGTCAATAAAAATATCTGAAGGATGGGGCTTCCCTGGTGGCACAGTGGTTAAGAATCCGCCTGCCAATGCAGGGGACACGGATTCGAGCCCTGGTCTGGGAAGATCCCACATGCCATGGAACAACTAAGCCCGTGCGCCACAACTACTGAGCCTGTGCTCTAGAGCCCATGAGCCACAACTACTGAGCCTGCGTGCTGCAACTAATGAAGCCCACGCGTCTAGAGCCCGTGCTCCACAACAAGAGAAGCCACCACGATAAGAAACCTGAGCACCGCAACAAAGAGTAGCCCCTGCTTGCTGCAACTAGAGGGAGCCCATGCGCAGCAACGAAGACCCAACGGCAGCCAAATTAATTAATTAATTAATTAATTAATTTTAAAAAATCTGAAGGTTGACAGCTGCAAAGTAAAACATTTTTGAGCTACTAAAGGAAAACTAAATACAGAGTAGGTATTAGATGATATTGAGAAATTATACATTTTATTGAGTGTGATAATGTTATTGTGGTTGTATTTAAGTCTTTATCTTTTAAAGATATGAGCCAAAATATTTAAAAGTGAAATGATATATCTAGCATATGCTTTAAAATACTCCAGCAAAGTTTTAATAATAATAATATTAATAATAATAAATGCGAGGGATAAATAAGACAATAATAACAGAGTATTCGTTATTATTGAAATGGGTGATGGGTTCATCGGGGCTCATTATACTATTCTCTCTTCTTTGTACATGTTTGAAAATTTCCACAATGAAAGGTTTAAAAATGCATAATTTGGTATGACCTCCAAGATATATCATTAAGACAAAAGCAAGATTCAGAACATGTGGATGGTATGCTATCATTTGGATAAGAAAAAAATTAAAAGAAAGACCATGAATGTTTGCTTGTATATGCATAGAATATCTCTGAAAAGATTCTCAAGAAACTGATAACTTTAGTTGTTTCCTAGAAGGAGAACCTGTATGGCTTGGGAACAAGAGTGAGAAGGAGATTTTTAAATTGTATATCCTCTTAAAACGTTTGAAATTTTGAAACTATGTAAATATTCAAAAAAGTAAATAACACTAAAAATAAATAATTTCTGATAATATGGTTTTGACTGTTGTACAATAGTTAAGAAAGGACTGCTAAAAAAAAATTTAAAAAGAAAAAAAAAAGGATTCCTAAAATAAAAGGTATAATGTAGCCAAGAATTTTAATAAGCCTAGAACCAAACTTTCAACTAATTTTACAAAAACATTAGAGGTGGGAAAGAAATATGAGGGGAGAACTATAGGTACTAAATAATTATTGCTATGTACAGAAAAAGTGTAAGTTTAAATATGTTTTTAATATAGGAGTTATTACTCATTGACTAGAAATAAGAACTAGAAATAGAGGGAAAAAAGGAACAAGGACAACTTGATCAGCCAAGCAACCAGACAGATCAATGCAGAAACAGAAGACTTGAACAAGACTATAAACCAGATGAGTGTTGGCTCAGGGCTTCTGGATAGCCTCAGGATGGGAGGTGATAGCCAGGGGAACCAACCATGTGATTAGAGGATTGGAACTTTCAGCCCCATCCCCTGACCTCCAAGGGAGAGGGGCTGGAGATTGATGTAATCACCAATGGCCAATGATTGAATCAAACATGCATATCAAACATGCACTCCCAGAAATATCCTAACCAAAGGAGTTTGGAGAGCTTCCAGATTGATGAACATGTGGAGGTACTGAGAGGGTATCGCACCCAGAGAAGTCATGGAAGCTCTGCACTCCTTCCGCCATAACTTTATGTATCTCTTCCATCTGGCTATTTCTGATTTTTATCCTTTTATAACAAACCAGTAATCTAGTAAGTAAACTGTTTTCCTGAGTTCGGTGAGCCATTCTAGCAAGTTATCAAACTCAAGAAGGGGGTTGTGGGAACCTCCAATATGTAGCTGCTTAGTCAGAAACACAAATGACAACCTGGACTTGCAACTGGCATCTGAAGTGGGGGCACACTTGTGGGACTGAGCACTTAAATTGTGGGATCTGATGCTATCTCCAGTTAGATAGTGTCAGAGTTGAGTTAAACTATAGAACACCCAGTTGGTGTCCGCTGAGATCTGGAGAATTTCTTGGTGTGGGAAAAACACTCACACATTTGGAATACAGAAGTATTCTATGAGTAGAGTAAATGAGTATGTCCCTTTCACAGACAATCTACCAAAAATGGCCCATAAAGAAATAGAAAATCTGAAAAGACCTATAACTAGTAAGGAGATTTAGTCAGTAATTGAAGACTTCCCAACAAAGAAACACTCAGGATTAGATGGCTTCACTGGTGAGTTCAATCAAACATTTAAAGAAGAATTAATACCAGTACTTCTCATTCTCTTCTAAAAAATTGAAGAGGAGGAAATACTTCATAACTCACTCTATGAGGCCAGCTACACCCTGATACCAAAGCAAGACAAAGACACCACAAGAAAAGAAAACTACAGGCCAACATCCCTGATGAACATGGATGCAAAAGTCCCCAACAAAATACTAGCAAACTTATTTCAACCGCACATTAAAGGGATCATATACAATGGCCAAGTGGGATTTATCCCTGGGATGCAAGGATGGTTCAACATATGCAAATCAATCAATGTGATATATGATATTAACATAATAAAGGGTTTAAAATCACATGATCATCTCAATAAATTATATCTATATGTATGTATACACACATACACACACAGTTGTAGGGAAAAAAGTGATCTACAGATTCAGTACAATCCTGATCAAAATTCCAATGGAATTTTTTGCAGAAATAGAAAAATCAATTCTAAAATTCATTTGGAATCTGAAGGGACCCTGAATGGCCACAACAGTCTTGAAAAAATAACAAAGTTGGAGGACTCACACTTCCATATTTCAAAACTACCAACTACTACAAAGCTACAGTAGTCAAGACGTGTGGTACTGGCATAAGGAAAGAAATATAGATCAATGGAATAGAACATACAGCCCAGAAATAAACTTTCACATATATAGTTAATTGATTATCAACAAGGTGCCAGAAGATTCAATAGGAAATTGACAGGCTTTTCAACAAAAGCACAGGCAACAACAACAAAAAATAGATAATTGGAATGTATCAAAATTAAAATCTTTTGTGCATCAAAGGATACTATCGAGGAAGTGAAAAGATAATGTATGGAATGCGAGAAAATATTTTTAAATCATATATCTGATAAGGGAATAATATCCAGAATAGAAAAAGAACTCCCACAACTCAGAACAAAAAAACAAACAGCCCAATTCAAAGGCGGGCAAAGGGACCTCCCAGGTGGTCCAGTGCTTAAGACTCCAGGCTCCCAATGCAGGGGGCCTGGATTCAATCCCTGGTCAGGGAACTAGATCCCTCATGCCACAACTAAAGATTCCGCGTGCCGCAACTAAAGATCTTGCACGTGGCAACAAAGATCCCGCATGATGCAACTAAGACCCGGCACAGCCAAATAAATAAATATTAAAAAAAAAAAGATGGGCAAAGAGCTTGAATAGATATTTTTTCAAAGAGGATATATACAAATGGCCAATAAACACATGAAAATATGCTCAACACATCATTAGGGAAATGCAAATCAAAATCACAATGTGATACAACTTCATACTTATTAGGATGGCTATGATAAAAAATGGAAAATAACAAGTGTTGTTGAGGATGTGAAGAAACTGGAACTCTAGTCAATTTATGACAAAGGAGACAAGAATATACAATGAAGAAAGGACAGTATCTTCAATAAATGGTGTTGGGAAAACTGGACAGCCACATGCAAAAGAATGAAACTAAACCACTATCTTATACCATACACAAAAATTAACTCAAAATGGTTAAGACTTAAACGTAAGACCTGAAACCATAAAAGATCCAGAAGAAAATATGCGTGGTAAGCTCCTTGACATTGGTCTTGGTGATGAATTTTTGAATCTGACAGCAAAAGCAAAAGCAACAAAGGCAAAAATCAACAAGTGGGACTACATCAAGCTAAAAAGCTTGTGCACAGCAAAGGAAATTATCAACAAAATGAAAAGGCATCCTATTGAATGGAGAAAATAATTACAAATCATACATCTGAAAAATACAAAGAACTCATACAACTCAATAGCAAAAAAAAAAACAAAAAACAATCTGGGCAGAAGATCTGAACAAGACATTTCTCCAGAGAACACATACAGATGACTAACAGGTACATGAAAAGATGATCAACACCATTAATCATCACAGAAATGCAAATCAAAACCACAATGAGATATCAACTCACACTTGTTAAAATGACTATTACAAATAAAAAAACAAACACACACAAAAAACCCAAGAAATAACAATTGTTGGCAAAGATGTGGAGAAAAGGGAACACTTGTGCACTGTTGGTAGGAATGTAAATTGATGCAACTACTATGTAAAACAGTATGGAGGTTCCTCAAAAAATTAAAAATAGGACTACCATATGATCCAGCAGTTCCACTTCTGGGTATTTATCCAAAAAAACCCAAAAATACTAATTTGAAAAGATGTATGCACCCCCATGTTCATTGCAGCATTATTTACAATAGCTCAGATATGGAAACAATGTAACTATCAATGGATGAATGGATAAAGAAATATATATTATTCAGTCATTAAAAAGAATGAAATCTTGCAATTTGCAACAACATGGATGGATCTCGAGGGCATTATGCTAAGTGAAATAAGTCATACAGAGAAAGACAAATACCATATGATCTCTCTCATATGTGGAATCTGAAAACAATAACAACAACAACAATCTCCAAGCTTGTTGGAGATTGTTTATTTTAAAAAATAAAAATTCTTTTTAAAATTAAAAAAAATTTTTTTTTAATTTTTAAAAAAATTTTAAAAAATTTTAAAATTTACTTTAAAAAATAAAAATTATTTAAAAAAATGAAAATTGTTTATTTATTTTTTAAAAAATAAATTTTTTTAAAAAAGGAAATTGGAACTTTTGTACATTGCTGGTGGAAAGGTAAAAATGTTTGCAGCTACTGTGGGAAATAGTTTGATGGTTTCTCAGAAAGTTAAACATAGAATTACCATATGATACAAAAACTCCACTCCCAAAGAAATTGAAAGCAAGGACACAAACAGATACTTGTACACCAATGTTCACAGCAGCATTATTCACAATAGCCAAAAGGTAGAAATGACCCAAGTGTCCATCAACAGATGAATGGATAAATAAAATTTGGTATATACATGCAATGGAATATTATTCAGCCATAAAAAGGAATAACATTCTGATATATGCTACAATAAATATGAATCTTGAAAACATTATGCTAAATGAAATAAGACAGAAAAGTTCAAATATTGTACAATTACACTCATATAAGGTACGTACAATAGGAAAATTCATAAAGACAAAAAGGGGGCTTCCCTGGTGGCGCAGTGGTTAGGAATCCGCCTGCCAAGGCAGGGTACATGGGTTCAAGCCCTGGTCTGGGAAGATCCCACATGCCGTGGAACAACTAAGCCCATGCACCACAACTACTGAGCCTGCACTCTAGAGCCTGCAAGCCACAACTACTGAGCCCACGTGCCACAACTACTGAAGCCTGCACACCTAGAGCCTGTGCTCCACAACAAGAGAAGCCACTGCAATGAGAAGCCCGCGCACTGCAACCAAGAGTAGCCCCCGCTCGCCTCAGCTAGAGAAAGCCCACACGCAGCAACGAAGACCCAACACAGACAAAAATAAAGATAAATAAATTTATATTAAAAAAAGACAAAAAGTAGAATAGAGTTTACCACAGCTGTTGGGAAGGGACAATGGAGAATTACTGTTTAATAGGTACAGAGTTTCTCTTTGGGATGATGAAAAAGTTCTAGAAATAAATAGTGGTGAAGATTATACAACATTGTGAATGTACTTAATGCCAATGAATTGTACACTTTAAAATGGTAAATTTTGTGTTACATATTTTTTGCCATAAAAAATGCAAAAAGAAAATCAAAGGCCAAAGGAGAAATTCAGAAAATATATTTCAACCCACATAACAGAGGCCTGATTTACCTAGAATACAAACAGCTTTTACAAAGCAATAAAAAAGAGAAATAGAAATAGAAAACTAGGCAAAGGACATGAGCAATACACACACACACACACACACACACACACACACACACACGAAAAGAAATATATGTGACTTCTAAGTATATTAGAAAACAGGGAATTCCCTGGTGGTCCAGCGGTTAGGACTCTGCACTTCCACTGCAGGGGGGACATGTTCAATCCCTGGTTGGGGAAGTAAGATCCGCATGCCACACGGTGCAGGCAAAAAAAAATAAACAAACCAAAAAAAGCTTAACCCTACTCATGATAAAAAGATTGTGTTAAGATACCACTCTTTTCCTAGAAAGATGGCAATATCAGAAAGTTTGATAATATATTGTTTTGGCGAGGCTGTGGAGAAACACTCTCATATTCTGTTGTTGGATTGTAAATTGGTATATTTTTTGTAAGGCAACTTATCAAAAAAATTTTAAAGTGTGCTCACTTTGGCAGCACACATAGTAAAATTGGAACGATACAAAAGATTAGCATGGCCCCTGCGCAAGGATGATATGCAAATTCGTGAAGCGTTCCATAATTTTGAATGCATGTATAACTGAATCACTTTGCTGTACACCTGAAACTAACACAACATTGTAAATCAACTATACTCCAATAAAAATTTCTTAAAAAAGAAAAGAAATTTTAAGTATATATGCCTTTTTATTGGTAAGTAACAGAAAACCCAACTCCAATAGGCTTAAACAATAAAGAGGATTTAGGACTTCCCTGGTGGCACAGTGGTTGAGAGTCCACCTGCGGATGCAGGGGACACGGGTTCGTGCCCCGGTCCGGGAAGATCCCACATGCCACAGAGCGGCTAGGCCCGTGAGCCATGGCCGCTGAGCCTGCGTGTCCGGAGCCTGCGCGTCCTGAGCCTGTGCTCCGCACCGGGAGAGGCCACAACAGTGAAAGGCCCGCATACCGCAAAATAAATAAATAAATAAATAAATAAAGAGGATTTATCAGTTCAAATAACTGCAAATTCCAGGGGATGAGTGAGCTCTGAAATTGGTTTGATTTTGTGGATCAACAATATCACCAGGGACCTAATTTCCTTCCATCTGTCAGTTCAGTCATCCAAAGTGCGAGCTCCACTGTAAATCTGACTCCCTTCTTGGTAGCAAAAGGGCTGCAGCACTTGAAGTCTTCACATCAGCTACACCATACTGTCCAAAAGAAGAGACAAAGCTGGCTTTTGTTCTCTCTCAGAAGAGCAAACAAAAACAAAAAGAAACCCTTCTTCCCCCAAATACTTCAAAAAATATCCTCTAACATTTCACTGACTTGCATCATTGGCCCATTCCTGAAATTTCCCCTTGACAGGACAATAGTATACATTGATTGGCTAAGGCCTGGGTTGCTTGAACCAATAACTGAGACATGGGGGATGGACTTACCCTGACTGGGTTACATGTGTGGTGCACCCCCTCCAGAAGCTGGGAGTGAGATCAATTCTACCCCCTTCAAACTTTATGACTGCTAAACAATGGGGAAGATATGGAATGGATGTTGGGCAGGGATAACATCAACCACTATATACTTTGATACAGCAACCATACTTCTAGGAATTTATCCTAAAAATATGCTGACCCATGTGTACAAATAAGTATGTTCAGGGAGATCATTTGTAATAACAGGATATTGGAAACAACCAAAATGCCTGGGACTGGTTAAGTAAATTATGATGTAGCCATACAAAAGAATAAGGCAGATATAAATGTATTGATATGACACAATCTCAAAAATATATTAAGTGAAAAAAGCAGAGTGAATAGCCTGCTACCATTTGTGACAAAAAGAGAGAAGAAATGGATATATGGATATGATATATTTTAAGTGAAAAAAGTATGATAAACTCCCATTTTCATCAATAACCAGACAGATAGATATCCAAATGCATGTGCACACACACATATATACCCATTTATACTTGTATATCCATGGTTTGCATAGAATATATCTGGAGGATAAGCAAGAAACTGACAGTGGGGTTCTCTGGAAAGGGAACCAAGGGAACTAAGGAATACGGGTAATATATAACTTTAATTGTATATCCTTTTATATTGCTTGAGTTGTTTTTTACCATGTGCATGTATTTTTAGTTAAAAAACAAAAATATTTATTAGTTATAGGTTTCTATTTTTTACCTGTCAGATTGTCAAAGATAAAAATATTTTTTAATAGTTTTATTGGTCAAGATGGCATAGTAGGAAGACTCTGAGCTCACTTCCTCTCACAGCCACACCAAAATTACAACTATTTACAGAGCAACTATTGATGAGAAAGGCCAGAATCTAGCAGAAAAGATCTTCTACAACTAAAGACATAAAAAAGGAACCACAATGGGGCTTCCCTGGTGGCTCGGTGGTTGAGAGTCCACCTGCCGATGCAGGGGACACGGGTTCCTGCCCCGGTCTGGGAAGATCCCACATGCCGCGGAGCGGCTGGGCCCGTGAGCCATGGCCGCTGGGCCTGCGTGTCCGGAGCCTGTGCTCCGCAACGGGAGAGGCCACAACAGTGAGAGGCCCACGTACCGTAAAAAAAAAAAAAAAGAACCACAATGAGATGAGTAGGATGGGCAGAGTCACAGTACAGTCAAGACCCACACCCCAGGGTGGGCAACCCACAGATGGGAGAATAATTACAATTGCAGAGGTTCTCCCCATGGAGAAAGGGGTCTGAGCCCCACATCAGGCTCCCCAGCCCAAATGTCCAGCATCAGGAAGATGATCCCCCAGAAAGTTTGGCTTTGAAGGCCAGTGGGGCTTACTTTCAGGGGAGCCAGAAGGCTGTGGGAGACAGAGATTCCATTCTTTTTTTTTTTCTTTGCAGTACGTGGGCCTCTCACTGTTGTGGCCTCTCCCATTGTGGAGCACAGGCTCCAGATGCGCAGGCTCAGTGGCCATGGCTCACGGGCCCAGCCGCTCTGCGGCATGTGGGATCTTCCCGGACCAGGGCACGAACCCGTGTCCCCTGCATCGGCAGGCGGACTCTCAACCACTGCGCCACCAGGGAAGCCCAGAGAGATTCCATTCTTAAAGGGTGCACACAAAATCTCACACACTCCAGGACCCAGGGCTGCAGCAGTAATTTGAAAGGAGCTTGGGTCAGACCCATCTGCTGATCTTGGAGAGTCTCCCAGAGAGGCAGGAGGCAACTGGAGGTCACCCTGGGGACACAGACACTGGTGCTGGCAAGTGCCATTTTGGAATACTCCCTCTAGTTTATTAGCCTGGGGACCCAGCCTTGCCCCTGCCCACTAGTCTATAGGCACCCATACTGGGATGCTTCAGGCCAAGCAACTAGCCAGGCAGGGACAGCCCCACCCACCATCAGGCAAGCTGCCTTAAGACCCCCTGAGCCCACAGCTTCCCCTGGACACAGCCCTATCAACAGAGGGCCCAGGACCCAGCCCCATACACCAGAGCACAGGCACTAGACCCAGGACCCCCAGGGCCCTGTAGCTAGAGACCGCAGGACCCAGCTCTGCCCACCAGTGGGCAGGCACCAGCTTTAGGACACCCTGGTACCTGGACCCACCCACCAGTGAGCAATCTCTAGCCTTGGAACCAGCCTCACCCACCAGTGGGCAGACACCTGCCCAAGGACAACTGCAGCCCCACAGCCTGCCATGGCAGGACTCAGACCACCCACCAGCAGGCTGGCACTAGCCCTGGGACCCACTGGGCCACGCCCTTACCCACCAGCAGGCCAACACCAGCTCTGAGACATCTTGAGGGCCTCAGCCAGCTGCTCTAGGATCCATCCTCAATCACCAGTGGGCTGACACAAGCTTCAGGACACCCCAGACCCTGCAGCCATGTCAAGAACTGGCCTCAACCACCAGTAGTCAGACCCCAGCTCTGGGACCCCTGGGCCCTTCAGCCAGAGACCCCAGGACCTGGTTCTACCCACCAGTGGGCTGACACTAGCCCCAGGACCCAGCTTCACCCACTGGTGAGTGGGCACCAGTGGCGAGATCTCCTGGACTCAAACCCCACCAACCAATGGGTGGACACCAGCCCCAGGATCACCACAGCTCCACAGCCTGCCTTGTCAGCTGAAACACCAGCAGGCAGAGAGTAGCCCTGGGAACCCCACAGACCATGACCCTTCCCACCAGCAGGCCAACTCCAGCTCTGGGACACCTTGGGCTCCTCAGCCAGTGGCCCTGGAATCCATGCCAGTGGGCTGACACCAGCTTCAGGACACACAGGACCCTGAAGCCGGAGACACCAAGACCTGGCTCCACATACCAGTGAGCTGGCACTAGCCCTGGGACCCCCTGGGCCCTAGCCACACCTACTAGCAGGCCAGCACCAGCTCTGAGATGCCTTGGACTCCTCAGCCAGCCACCCCAGGATCTAGCCCTATTCACCAATGGGCCAGTACCAGCATTGGGACACCTGGGAACCTGCAGCCAGCAATGTCAGGAACCAGCCCCACTCACCAGGAGGCCAACACTAGATCCAGGAACTCCAGTCCCACAACCACCCACCCTAGAACAAGGTTCTGCCCACCAGTGAGCAAGCACTAGCCTGGGACCCCCCAGGGTCCCTCAGCCAGGATCTCATGACCCGGCCCTGCCAACTAGCAGCTGGTAGCCTCCATGCAATGCAGGGCCTGACAACCGGTCAAACCAGGGGTGAGCCATGCCTATGAGATCACCCACAGTAGTCAGCCCACCATAACAGAAGGACCCACCCAGCCAACATAGGGGGCACCCCTAGAGCATATAGCTCTGGTGATAACAGGGAGGTGTGCTGCTGGGACACATAGGATGTCTTCTACAAAAGGCCACTTCTCCAAGGTTAGGAAACATAACCAACCGCCCAGATACATAGAAATAAAAACAGCAAGTTAGGCAGAATGAGGTGACAGAGGAACATGTTCCAGATGAAGGAACAATATAAAACCCCAGAAGAAAAACTAAGTGAAATGGAGACAGGCAATCTACCCAATAAGGAGTTCAAGGTATTGATTGTAAAGATGATCAAAGAACTCAGGATAAGAATAGATGAAGAGAGTGAGAAGTTAGAAGTTTTTAACAAAGGGTGAGAAAATATAAAGAAGAACCAAACAGATGAAGAATACAATAAGTGAAATGAAAAATACACTAAAAGGAATTAACAGTAGACTAAATGATACAGATGAATGGATCAGCAAGCTGGAAGACAGAGTAGGGGAAATCACTGAAGCAGAACAGAAAAAAGAATAAAAAGAAATGAGGACAGTTTAAGAGACCTCTGAAACAACATCAAGCATACTAACATTCACATCACAGGGGTCCCAGGAGGAGAAGAGAGCGAGAAAGGGTCACAGAACATATCTAGAAGACATAATAGCTGAAAACTTCCCTATCCAGGGAAAGGAAACAGATAGCCAGGTCCAGGAAGCACAGGGTCCTAAACAGGATCAACCCAAGGAGGACCACACCAAGACACATTGTAATTAAGATGGCAAAAATTAAAGATAAAGATAGAATATTAAAAGCAGCAAGGGAAAAGTAACAAACACCATACAAAGGAATTTCCATAAATCTATCAGCTAACTTTTCAGCAGAAACCTTTCAGGCAAGAAGGGAGCGGCACAATACATTTAAAGTGAAGAAAAGGAAAAACCTACAACCAAGACTACTCTACCCAGCAAGGCTTTCATTCAGATTTGATGGAGAGAGCAAAAGTTTTACATATAGGCAAAAGCTAAATGAATTCATCACTACCAAGCCAGCTTTACAAGAAATGTTAAAGGGACTTCTCTAAGTGAAAAAGAAAAGGCCACAGCTAGAAACATGAAAATTACTAAAGGGAAAAACTCACTGATAAAGACAAATATAGTAAAGGTAGTAAATCATCCATGTACAAAGCTGTAGGAAAGTTTTAAAATAAAAGTACTAAAGTAATCTATATCCACAGTAAGTCATTAAAGACTACACAAGACAAAAAGATGTAAAATACAATGTCAAAAAAGCAATAATAGGGAGAAGGGAGTAAAAATGCAGGGCTGTTAAAATGCATTTGAAATTAAGAGATAAGCAGCTTAAAGTAATCACATATATGTGTATGTACATGGATTATATATATATATATATATATATATATATATATATACCTGATGGTAACCACAAACTGAAAATCTGTAATAGAGACACACACAAAAAGAGAAAGGAATCATCCAAACTAACACTAAAGATAGTCATCAAATTACAAGGGAAGAGAACCAAAGAAGAAGAAAGGATAAAAAAAATTACGAAAACAACGCCCAAATAATTAACAAAATAGAAATAGGTACATACCTATCAATAATTACTTTAAATGGAAATGGACTAAATGCTCCAATCAAAAGACACAGAGTGGGGACTTCCCTGGTGGTCCAGTGGTTAAGACTCTGCACACTCCCAATGCAAGGGGCTGGGTTTGATCCCTGGTAAGGGAACTAGATCCTGCGTGCCACAACTAAGACCCAGCACAGCCAAATAAATAAATAAATATTTTTAAAAAATGACATAGCATGGCTGAATGGATACAAAGACAAGACCCATATATACACTGCCTATAAGAGACACACTTCAGATCTAAAGACACACACAGACTGAAAGTGAGGGGATGGAAAAAGGTATTCATGCAAATGGAAATCAAAAGAAAGCTGGGGTAGCAATACTTATGTCAGACAAAATAGACTTTAAAACAAAGACTGTACAAGAGACAAAGAAGGATGTTACATCATGATTAAGGGATCATTCCAAGAAGATACAACAATTGTAAATATATATACACCAAACATAGGAGAACCTAAATACCTAAAGCAAATATTAACAGACATAAAGGGAGAGATTGACAGCAACACAGTACTAGGTGATTTTAACATTCCACTTACATCAATGGACAGATCATCTAGACAGAAAATCTGTAAGAAAATTCTGGCCTTAAATGAAACATTAGTCTAAATGGATTTAATAGATATATATAGTACATTCCATCCAAAAACAGCGGAATATACATTCTTTTCTAGTGCACATGGAACGTTCTCCAGAAGAGATCATATGCTAGGCCACAAAACAAGTTTCAATACATTTAAGAAAACTGAAATCATATCAAGTATCTTTTCCAACCACAACACTATGAGTCTAGAAATCAACTACAAGAAAAAAAAATTGCAAAAAAACACAAACACATGGAAACGAAACAATATGCTACTAAACAAACCAATGGATCACTGAAAAAATCAAGGAAGAAATTTTTAAAATATCAATACCTGGAGACAAATGAAAATGAAAACACAATGATCCAAAATCTATGGGACACAGCAAAAGTAGTTCTAAGAGGGAAGTTTATAGTGATACAAGCTTACCTCAGGAAATGAGAAAAATCTCAAATAAACAACCAAATCTTACACCTAAATGAACTAGAAAAATACGAACAAACAAAACCCAAATTTAGTAGAAGGAAAGAAATCATAAAGATTAGAGAGAAATAAATGAAATAGTGACTAAAAAAAACAATGGAAAAGATCAATGAAACTAAGAGTTAGTTCTTTGAATAAAAACAAAAATAAACAAACGGGACCTAATGAAACTTAAAAGCTTTTGCACAGCAAAGGAAACTATAAACAAGACAAAAAGACAACCCTCAGAATGGGAGAAAATATTTGCAAACGAATCAACGGACAAAGGATTAATCTCCAAAATATATAAACAGCTCATGCAGCTCAATATTTTAAAAAAACAAAAAACCTAATCAAAAAATGGGCAGAAGACCTAAATAGACATCTCTCCAAAGAAGACACACAGATGGCCAAGAGGCACATGAAAAGATGCTCAACATCACTAATTATTAGAGAAATGCAAATCAAAACTACAATGAGGGACTTCCCTGGTGGCGCAGTGGTTAAGACTCCACGCTCACAATGCAGGGGGCCTGGCTTCGATCCCTGGTCAGGGAACTAGATCCCACATGCATGCTGCAACTAAGAGTTTGCATGCCACAACTAAAGGAGCACACGTGCCACAACTAAGGAGATGGTGCACCAAATAATAAATAAATAAATAAATAACTACAATGAGGTATCACCTCACACCAGTTAGAATGCGCATTATCAGAAAATCTACAAACAACAGATGCTGGAGAGGGTGTGGAGAAAAGGGAACCCTCTTGCACTGTTGCTGGGAATGTAAATTGATACAGCCACTATGGAAAACAGTATGGAGGTTCCTTAAAAAACTAAAAATAGAATTACCATATAACCCAGCAATCCCACTCCTGGGCATATACCCAGAGAAAACCATAATTCAAAAAGACACATGCACTTCAATATTCATTGTAGCACTATTTACAATAGCCAGGTCATGGAAGCAACCTAAATGCCTGTCAACAGAAGAATGGATAAAGAAGATGTGGTACATATATATACAATGGAATATTACTCAGCCATAAAAAAGAACGAAATTGGGTAATTTGTAGAGATGTGGATGGACCTAGAGACTGTCATACAGAGTGAAGTAAGTCAGAAAGAGAAAAACAAATATCATATATTAATGCATATACATGGAACCTAGAAAAATGGTACAGATGAACCAGTTTGCAAGGCAGAAATAGAGACACAGATGTAGAGAACAAACATATGAACACAAAGGGAGGAAAGTGGGGGTGGGGTGGGATGAACTGGGAGATTGGGATTGAAATATATACACTAATATGTATAAAATAGATAACTAATAAGAACCTGCTGTATAAAAAAATAAATAAAATTAAATTTAAAAACAATTTTTAATTAAAAAAATAAAATTGTACCCTACAAACTTGCCATAAAAAAAGTTAGTTCTTTGAAAAGATAAATGAAATTGATAAACCTTTAGCCAGACTCATCAAGAAAAAAAAGGGTCCTGGGCATCCCTGATGGTGCAGTGGTTAAGAATCTGCCTGCCAATGTGAGGGACACCAGTTCGAGCCCTGGCCTGGGAAGATCCCACATGCCGTGGAACAGCTAAGCCCGTGCACCACAACTACTGAGCCTGTGCTTAAGAGCCCGCAAGCCACAATGACTGAGCCCACGTGCCACAACTACTGAAGCCTACAGGCCTAGAGCCCATTCTCCGCAACAAGAGAAGCCACCGCAATGAGAAGCCCGCGCACCACAACGAAGAGTAACCCCCGCTCACCGCAACTAGAGAAAGCCCGCGCACAGCAATGACGACCCAACATAGCCAAAAAAAAACAAAAAAACAACACCACAGGAACGAATAGGATCATAAGAGATTACTACAAACAACTATATGCCAATAAAATGGACAACCTAGAAGAAATGGACACATTCCTAGAAATGTACACTCTCCCAAGACTGAACCACGAAGAAATAGAAAATATGAACAAACCAATTGCCAGTAATGAAACTGAATCAGTAATAATAATTTAAAAATCTCCCAAAAAACAAAAGTCCAGGACCAGATGGCTTCACAGGTGAATTCTACCAAATATTTAAAGAAGAGTTAATACCTATCCTTCTCAAACTATTCCAAAAAATTCCAGTGGAAGGAACACTTCTGAATTCATTCTACAAGGCCAGCATCACCCTGATACAAAAACAAGACAAGGATATCACAAAAAAAGAGAATTATAGGCCAATATCATTGATGAACTTAGATGTAAATATCCTCAACAAAATATTAGCCAACCAAATCCAACAATACATTAGAGGATCATACATCATGATCAAGTGGGATTTATTCCAGGTGTGTGAGGATGGTTCAATATCCACAAATCAACCAGTGTGATACACCACATTAACAAACTGAAGAATAAAAATCTTATAATCATCTCAAAAGATGCAGAAAAAGCTTTTGATAAAATTCCACATCCATTTATGATAAAAATAAACTCTCCACAAAAAGTGGGTATATAAAAAAAAGGGAAATTCCATGGCAATCCAGTGGTCAGGACTCTGCACTTTCACTGCCGAGGGCACAGGTTCAATCCCTGGTCGGGGAACTAAGATCCCACGAGCCATGCAGCACAGCCAAAAAAAAAAAATGTAGGTGTAGAGGGAACATACCTCAACATAATAAAGGCCATAAGCCCACAGCTAACATCGTACTGAATGGTGAAATGCAGAAAGCATTTCCTCTAAAATCAGGAATAAGACAAGGATTCCCACTCTTGCCACTTTTATCAGCACAGTATTAGAAGTCCTATCCACAGCAATCCAACAAGAAAAAGAAATAAAAGGCATCCAAATTGAAAAGGAAGGAAAATTGTCATTTTTTACAGATTGCATGATACTATACATAGAAAATCCTAAAGACACCACCAGAAAACTACTAGAGCTCATAAATGAATTTGGTAAAGTTGCAGGATACCAAATTAATATACAGAAATCTGTTGCATTTCTATACACTAACAACAAACTATCAGAAAGAGAAATTAAGGAAACAATACAATTTACAATTGCATCAAAAAGAAGAAAATACCTAGGAATAAATCTAACTAAGGAGGTAAAAGACCTGCACTCAGAAAACTATAAGACACTGATGAAATAAATTGAAGATGACATAAACAGATGGAAAGACATACTGTGTCAATGGATTGGAAGAATTAATAATTAAAATGACCATACTACCCAAGATTATGTACAGATTCAGTGCAATCCCTAACAAAATACCCATGGCATTTTTCACAGAACTAGAACACATAATTTTAAAATTTGTATGGAAAAACAAAACATCCCAAATAGCCAAAACAATTTTGAGAAAGAAGAAAAGAACTGGAAGAATCATGCTCCCTGACTTCAGACTACAAAGCTATAATAATCAAAACAGCATGGTAATGGCATGAAAACAGACAAATAAATCAATGGAACAGAATAGAGAGCCCATAAATAAACCCACGCACCTATGGTCAATTAATCTATGACAAAAGAGGCAAGAATATACAATGGAGAAAAGACAGTCTCTTCAATAAGTGGTGCTGGGAAAATTGGACAGCTACAAGTAAAAGAATGAAAGTAGAACATTCTCTAATACCATATACAAAAATAAACTCAAAATGGATTAAAGACTTAAATATAAGACCAGAAACCATAAAACTCCTGGAAGAGAGCATAGGCAGAACTCTCTTTGACATAAATTGTAGCAATATTTCTTTGGATCTGTCAACTAAGGCAAAGGAAACAAAAGCAAAAATAAACAAATGGGACCTCATTAGACTTAAAAGCTTTTGCACAACAAAGAAACCATCGAGAAAACAAAAAGGCAGCCAACTGAATGGGAAAAAATATTTGCAAATGATATGACTGATTAGGCGTTAATATCCCCAATATATAAATACCTCATACAGCTCAATACAAAAAAAACAAACAACATGATTAAAAAGTGGGCAGAAGACCTGAACAGATATTTTTCCAAAGAAGACATACAGAGGTTCAACAGATACTCAACACTGCTCGTCATCAAAGAAATGCAAAATCAAAACCACAGTGAGATACCAGCTGTCAGAATGGCTATCATCATAGAGACAACAAATAACAAGTGTTGGCGAGGATATGGAGAAAAGAGAACCCTAGTACACTGTTGGTGGGAATGTAAATTGGTGCAGCCACTGTGGAAAACAGTATGGAGATTCCTCAAAAAACTGAAAATAGAACTACCATACAATCCAGCAATTCCACCCCTGGGCATATATCCAAAGAAAACGAAAACACTAATTTGAAAAGATACATGCACCCCAATGTTCATAGCAACATTATTTACAATAGCCATAATATAGAAGCAAGCTACATGTCCATCAACAAATGAATGGATAAGGAAGATGTGTTAAACAATGAAATTTTGCCACTTCCAACAACATGGATGAACCTGGCGGGTATTATGCCTAATGAAATAAGTCAGACAGAGAAAGGTAAATACTGTATGTTATCACTTATATGTGGAATCTAAAACATCAAATAAATGAATGAATATGAGAAAACAGAAACAGACTCACAGATACAGAGACAAAACTAGTGGTTACTAGTGGGAAGAGGGAGGAGAAAGGGCAAAATAGGGGTAGGGGATTAAGAGGCACAAATTAATAAGTATAAAATAAATAAGCTACAGGGATATACTGTACAGCACAGGGAATATATCCAATATTTTATAATTTAAATGTGACAATCTATAAAAATTTTGAATCACTATTATATACCTGAAACTAATATAATATTATAAATCGACTATACCTCAATAAAAAAAAATTGTTAATAGTTGGCAAGGATGTTGGGAAACACATCCTTAAATATACTGTTGGTGGATTTATAAATTAGTACATCCTCTTTGGAAGGCAATTTGGCAAAATCTATTAAAATTAATAACGCACATAATATTTCACTTAGCACTTACACATCTAGGATTTTATCCTACTGATATACATATTGGCAAAGATGCATGAATAAACACATGCAGTGCAGTAGTATTTATAGTAACAAAAGACTGAAAACCATTTATATATCCATCAATAGAGGATTTGTTAACTACATTATGATATATCCATAAAATGGAAGTTCATTTTAAGAAAGCAGACTTCTACACAGCAATGAAAAAGAACATATATATATACATATATATATATATATTTTTTTTTTTTTTTTGGCCACGCTGCGTGGCTTGCAGGGATCTGAGTTCCCTGACCAGGAATTGAACCCAGGCCCCCGGCAGTGAAAGCCTGGAATCCTAACCGCTCGGCCGCCAGGGAATTCCTAAGAACAAACTACTGATATATTCAAAATAGATGAAGCTCACAGACGATGCTGAATGAAAGAAGCCAGATGCAAAAGAGTACACACTCTGTATGATTCCACTTATATGGAACTCAAATACAAGCAAAACTAATCTATGACTATAGAAGCCAGAAAGTCGTTAATCTTGGGACTGAATAATGACTGAGAGAGTTCACAAGGAGCTAGTCTCTGTAGTGCTGGAAATGTTCTGCATTTTGACTTGGGGGAGGTTTCATAGATGTATACATACACAAAAACATATACTTCAGATTTGTACATTTTTCTATATGCAAGTTATACTTCAATCAATAAAAAGAAAGAAATGAGGGGACTTCCCTGGTGGTCTAGTGGTTAAGACTTCACCTTCCAATACAGGGGGTGTGGGTTCAGTCCCTGATCAGGGAGCTAAGATCCCACATGCCTCGTGGCCAAAAAACTAAAACAGAAGCAATATTGTAACAAATTCAATAAAGACTTTAAAAATGGTCCACATCAAAAAAAAATCTTAAAAAAAAATAAAGAAAGAAATGAGGTAAATTATATACTGATATGGAATGAATTTCAAGACATATTTTAAGTGTGTATGGAGATATATATCTCTGTCCATATACACATATATGGTGCACTGGCAGTAAAGCAGAGGAAACAATGAATAATTACAACTCTACTGGGTAATTGCTAGAGCAGACTTTTGCTCTGAAGTCATCTGATCCCTCGTGGCCTACGGCCTTAGTTTTAAAAACCCCATACTTACAGCTGATGTCTAATTGGAGTTCAGGCAAAGAAAGAGAAAACAGTGGAGCAGCAGTATTTGAAAAGAAATAGCTGAGAATTGATGAAAAATGCCAATCTTAAAACTCAGGAATCCCAAACAGGAAAAAGAAAACAAAGAAAGAAATCCCCACCCAGACACATTTTAATGAGACTTAAGAACATCAAAGAAATCTTAAAAGAAACAAGGGACTTTTAGAAGTATACTACTTATAGAAGTATACAATACTACCTAGGACATATTCTTGCCCCTCAATAGAGGAAAAAATAGAACCTAAATCTAAATCTAATCAAGCCTCTAGTTCTAATCAATATTCAGGAAATATAAGGAACAGGGAAACGTTACCACAGGGATGCAATTACTAAAATCCATTTTATGCAAAATGCTATAGGACAAACCACCCAGTTTCTTGAACTAATAAATCCCATGGGAGAAAAAAAAAGGGGGGGGGGAAGAAGGAAGGGGCACCTATAGATTAAGAGATTTGAGAAACATATCAACCAATTGCAGTGTATAGCCTGTATGTGGATCCTGATTCAAACAAACTAAAAATAAACACACAAACATTTATAAGACAATCAGGAAAATTTGAACAATGACTGTACATTTGATGTCATTAAAGAATTGTTAAGTTTTTAGAGGTGGTGGTTTTGTTGTAATGTTTAAGAAAAGTCCTTATATTTTAGAGATACATACCAAAATATTTATGGATGAGATGAAATAATATGATGTGGGATATTTGCTTCAGAACAATCTTGTGTGGGTGGAGGAGCAGGGGTTAGTGAAATATAGATGAAACGAGATTGGCCATGAGTTAATAATTACTGAAGCTAGGTGACAGGTACATGGGAATTCAGTATACTATTTTCTTTACTCTTGTATGTTTGAAATTTTCTATAATGAAAGTAGGGAAAAAGAGCTAAAAAGAAAAGACAGATTGATTACCTACAAATAAATGACTGACAGCTGATTTATCAACAAAAAAAAATCAGGGTTTAGAATAGTGTTTATAGTATGCCACTATTTGTGTAAAAAATAACATATTCACATATATGCTTATATTTGCATCAATTTATCTCTGGTAGTTCACCTAAAAATTGTTAATAGGAATTGCTTCTCGGTAAGGGAACTGGGAAACGAGGGAATACAAATGGGTAACTCTTCACATACCATTTTGTACCGTTTGAATTTTTTACCTTATGCTTGTAGTACCTTAAAAATATTTTCTCAGTAGGCTAGGGACAGGAGAATTTTATAACTTGATAAAGAATATAGAAAACAACTGCAATCATCATACTTAATAGTGAAATACTAGTGGCATTCACCTTAAAGTCAGAACAAAACCAAGAATATTCACCTGCTTTCACAACTATTACTGAACGTTGCTCTGCAGGTTCTAGTCAAAGCATTAAGACAAGAGAAGATAAGTTATAAATGTTGGGCTTCCCTGGTGGCGCAGTGGTTGAGAGTCCGCCTGCCGATGCAGGGGACACGGGTTCGTGTCCCGGTCCGGGAAGATCCCACATGCCGCGGAGCGGCTGGGCCCGTGAGCCATGGTCGCTGAGCCTGCGCGTCTGGAGCCTGTGCTCCGCAACGGGAGAGGCCGCAACAGTGAGAGGCCCCCGCACCACGATGAAGAGTGGCCCCCGCTCGCCGCAACTGGAGAAAGCCCTCGCACGGAAGCGAAGACCCAACACGGCCCAAAATAAATAAAAAATAAAAAAAAAAAAAGAATCCGCCTGCCTACTGAATAATATTCCACTGTCTAGATATATCACAGTTTATCCATTCACCTACTGAGGGACATCATAGTTGCTTCCAAGCTTTGTCAATTATGAATAAAGTTGCTATAAACATTTGCATGGAGGTTTTTGTGTCGCTGTAAGTTTTCAATTCATTTGGGTAAATACCAAAGGGTATGACTGCTGGATTGTATGGTAAGAATACGTTTAAAGTTGTAAAAAAACCACCAAACTGTCTTCCAAACTGGCTGTGTTATTTTGTATTCCCACCAGCAATAAATGAGAGTTCCTGTTTCTCTTAAAAAAAACAGAAAAGAAAAGAATCCGTCTGCCAATGCAGGAGACATGGGTTTGATCCCTGGTCTGGGAAGATCCCACATGCTGTGGAGTAACTAAGCCTGTGTGCCACAACTACTGAGCCTGCGCTCTACAGCCTGCAAGCCATAACTACTGAGCTTGCGTGCCACAACTACTGAAGCCCACACGCCTAGAGCCTGTGCTCCGCAACAAGAGAAGCCACTGCAATGAGAAGCCCACGCACCGCAACAAAGAGTAGCCCCTGCTCGCCACAAGTAAAGAAAGCCTGCGCACAGCAACGAAGACCCAACGCAGCCAAAAATAAATAAATAAATAAATTTTAAAAATGTTGTAAAGTAAGCGTCATAAAATGTCCTTGTTTATATATGATATATCGATAATCTAAGAGAATGAACTGATATACTATTAAAATTAAACAGAAATAGAGTTTAAGTTTTAAATCAATAACTTTTCTCTATAAGAACAATATCCAATTAGAAAATATAATGGGGGGAAAAAGATCCCATTCACAGCAGTGAAAAAAAAAATGATAGGAATAAACCTAACAAGAAACGTACAAAATAATGACATGAATAAAATTACAAAATATTACCGAAGGCTCTAAGTATGAATATTTGACAAATGGATAGATGTATAATATTCCTGAATGAGAAGTTTCATAATTTAAATTTTTTTTCAAAGATGTATAAATTCCTATAACAATCTCTTTGGGATTTGAGAGGATAGGGTGGGAGTACTGAACAAGTTGGTTCTGAAGTTCATCTGGAAGAACACATAAAAAGAGCCAAGAAACTTTTAAAAGATAGAAATGAGGGAAGACTTACCTACTAGATATCAAATTATTATATAAAGCTGTGATATGGTTCAAGAATAGACAAATATATGAATGGAACTGAATAGAGAGGCGGTTACGTGTGAGAATTTAGTATACAACAAATATAGCATTCCAAATCCTGTCTGAGGCACCACTAAAAGTGTACCAAAATAATATATAAAATATGTACAAACCCAAAAGGACAAAAAGTTCTTGGGGTTTTCTAGATGCAAGAGAAATGGTAGCTGAAATAGTAGCCGGGAAGAAATTTTGGTCTAGTACAAAGGATACAGATAAGAAGGGGCCATTTTACCAGTAAAACTATGGAAAGATACAAGACACCAGGTACACCAGAGGATGGACATGACATATGGGGCTGAAAACAGAGTTTAATTGAAATTCTGTACATTAATACAGTAAACCCCCCTTATTTGCAGGGGATACTTTCCAAGACCCCCAGTTGATGCCTGAAACCACCACGGATAGTACCAAAACCTATATATACTATGTTTTTCCCCCTATACATACCTATGATAAAGTTTAATTTATAAATTAGGTACAGTAAGAGAATATCCGAATTGCCAGCATCTACTCTTGCACTTTGGGGCCATTATTAAGTAAAATAAGGGTTTATTGAATACAAGCACTGTGATACTGAGACCTCTGATAACCTCCAGGAGGTTACTAAGTGATTGATGAGGGTAGTGTATATAGCATGGATATGCTGGACAAAGGGATGATTTACATCTGGAGTGGGATGTCACAAGATTTCATCTTGCTATTCATAACTGTGTTCAATTTAAAACGTATAACCCAATCAAAAAATGGGTGGAAGACCTAAACAGACATTTCTCCAAAGAAGACATACAGATGGCCAATAGGCACATGAAAAGATGCTCATCATTGCTAATTATTAGAGAAATGCAAATCAAAACTACAATGAGGTACCACCTCACACCAGTCAGAATGGCCATCATTAAAAGTTCTACAGGGCTTCCCTGGTGGCGCAGTGGTTGAGAGTCCGCCTGCCGATGCAGGGGACGCGGGTTCGTGCCCCGGTCCGGGAAGATCCCACATGCCACGGAGCGGCTGGGCCTGTGAGCCACGGCTGCTGAGACTGCGCGTCCGGAGCCTGTGCTCCGCAATGGGAGAGGCCACAACAGTGAGAGGCCCGCATACCGCAAAAAAAAAAAAAAAAGTTCTACAAACAATGAATGCTGGAGGGTGTGGAGAAAAGGCAACCCTCCTACAATGTTGGTGGGAATGTAAATTGGTACAGCCACTATGGAGAACTGTAGGGAGGTTCCTTAAAAAACTAAAAATAGACCTACCATATGGCCCTGCAATCCCAATCATGGGCATATACTCAAACAAAACTATAATTTGAAAAGATACATGCACCTTTATGTTCATAGCAGCACTATTTATAATAGCCAAGGCATGGAAACGACCTCAATGTCTATCGACAGATGAATGGATAAAGAAGTAACATGGATGGACCTAGAGATTATCATACTAAGCAAAGTAAGTCAGAAAGAGAAAGACCAATACCATATGATAAAACTTATATGTGGAATCTAAAATACGACACAAATGAACCTACCTACAAAATAAAAACAGACTTACAGATATTGAGAACAGACTTGTGGTTGCCAAGGGGGAGGGGGGTGGGGGAGGAAAGAACTGGGAGTTTGGGATTAGCAGATGTACACTATTATATATAGGATGGATAAACAACAAGGTCCTACTGTATAGGACAGAGAACTGTATTTAATATCCTGTGATAAACCATAATGGAAAAGAATATATATATATATATATGTATATATGTATAACTGAGTCACTTTGTTATACAGCGGAAATTAAACACAACATTGTAAATCAACTATACTTCAATAAAATTTTTTAAAAACTTATGAATTGCTTATTTCTGGAATTGTCCATTTAATATTTTCAGACAACATTTGACTGAGGGTAACTGAAACTGTGGAAAGTGAAACCATGGATAAGGGGGACTACTGTATTCAGTAAAAAATGCTTACCCTTTCCTGTAACCAGAGGAAGTGCAAAATAAAAATGAGATACCATTATTTGCATATCTGGTTGGTAAAAATATTTTTTAATGATAACATAAAGTATTGATGAGGGTATTAGGGAAAATGGTACCTCATACACTGTTGGGTGACCATATAAATTGAAACAGCCTTTGTGGAGGGAAATTGAGCAGTATCTATTAACACTTTAGATGTGTAAAGATGTATATACTTTCCTTCCAGCAATCCCACTTCTAGGAATCTATCCTCAAAAAATAGTAGCACAAATATTCAAAGATACATGCAAAACGATTTTCATTGCTGCATAATTTGTAACAATAAAAAATTATAAACAACTTGTGTTCACCAATAGGGGAATAGTTAAATAAATCATGGCATATCCATACGATAAAGTACTATGCAACACAAAAAAGCATGTCAGAGATCTATATATATTGACATGGAAATATCTTAAAGTACAATAAAGTGATATGCTTAATGATTAAGTAAGTTACAGAAAAGTATTATAGAATGATTCCAAATTGGCCAAAAAGAAAAAACAAATTTCTCCATATAAATGCAGGTATCTGCTCAGATTTTTACTATGTCTGTACATGTTATATGCCAACATCTGTTTGTAAATATATAGAAAATATTTGTAATGATACACACCAAACTCCTAACAGTGACTTTCCCTGAGAACAATTTAAGTGTTCAAATATTGTATTTTCCATTTTTTTCACATCTGCGAGTTTTTTTGTTTTTTTAAAGATGAAGGCAGCTCATACAAAGTAAGTTGAATGTTAACGTGTCACATTGAGGCAGATGATACTCAAATCTATCTTCAGCGCTGACTTTTCTCATGAACTCTAATTTTGCATTTACAATTCACTGCCTGCTAGCATTTCCACTCTTATGCTTTGCCATCATTTCAAACTCGTACCTAAAATAAAATTCATTAGCGGATTATTCAAATAATATTAGTTCTAGTTCTCGGTTTTCCTGTTTCTGTTAAAAGTACTAGCCTTCTACCGTTACTTAAGTTTGAAGCCTTGGAGTAATTATTTTATACCCTTCCCTCCCGTATCAGAAAAAAAAAATCAAGTCCAAGTTTTTTTCTTCCTTTTAAATAATAACTTTTGGGGAAAAACAAAAGACCCCAAATAGCCAAAGCAATCTTGAGAAAGAAAAATGGAGTTGGAGGAATCAGGCTCCCTGACTTCAAACTATACCACAAAGTTACAGTAATCAAGACAGTATGGTACTGGCACAAAAACAGAAATATAGACCAATGGTACAGGATAGAATGCCCAGAGATAAAAAACCCACACACATATGGTCACCTAATTTACGACAAAGGAGGCAAGAACATACAATGGAGAAAAGACAGCTTCTTCAATAAGTGGTGCTGGGAAAACTGGACAGCTGCATGTAAAAGAATGAAATTAGAACACTACCTAACACCATACACAAAAATAAACTCCAAATGGATTAAAGATCTAAATGTAAGACCAGACATTATAAAACTCTTAGAGGAAAACATAGGAAAAACACTCTTTGACATAAACCACAGCAAGACCTTTTTTGACCCACCTTCTAGAGTAATGGAAATAAAAACAAAAATAAACAAATGGGGGGACTTCCCTGGTGGCACAGTGGTTAAGAATCCACCTGCCAGTGCAGGGGACATGGGTTCGAGCACTGGTCTGGGAAGATCCCACATGCCACGGAGCAACAAAGCCCGTGCACCACAACTACTGAGCCTGTGCTCTAGAGCCCATGAGCCACAACTATGGATCCTGCATGCCTAGAGTCTGTGCTCCACAACAAGAGAAGCCACTGCAATAAGAAGCCTGAGCACCACAATGAAGAGTAGCCCCCGCTCGCCACAACTAGAGAAAGCCCGTGCGCAGCAACGAAGACCCAATGCAGCCAAAAGTAAACACATAAAATAAATAAATTGATTTAAAAAAAACAAAAAAACAAATGGGACTTAATTAAACTTAAAAGCTTATGCACAGCAAAGGAAACCATAAACAAGACAAAAAGACAACCCTCAGAATGAGAGAAAATATTTGCAAATGAAACAACAGACAAAGGATTAATCTCCAAAATATACAAACAGCTCATGGAGCTCAATATCAAAAAAACAAATAATCCAATTAAAAAATGGGCAGAAGACCTAAATAAACATTTCTCCAAGGAAGACATACAGATGGCTAAGAGGCACATGAAAAGATGCTCAACATCACAAATTATTAGAGAAATGCAAATCAAAACGACAATGAGGTATCACCTCACGCCGGTCAGAATGGCCATTATCAAAAAATCTAGAAACAATAAATGCTGGAAAGGGTGTGGTGAAAAGGGAACCCTCCTGCACTGTTGGTGGGAATGTAAATTGATACAACCACTCTGGAAAACAGTATGGAGGTTCCTTAGAAAACTAAAAATAGAATAGAACTACTTTTTTTTTTTTTTAAATGATGTCTTTCTTGGTCAGGACATTTCAGCTGGCTGCTTTTTTTTTTTTTTAAGATGTTGGGGGTAGGAGTTTATTAATTAATTTATTTATTTTTGCTGTGTTGCATCTTCGTTTCTGTGCGAGGGCTTTCTCTAGTTGTGGCAAGCGGGGGCCACTCTTCATCGCGGTGCACGGGCCTCTCACTATCGCAGCCTCTCTTGTTGCGAAGCACAGGCTCCAGACGCGCAGGCTCAGTAATTGTGGCTCACAGGCCTAGTTGCTCCGTGGCATGTGGGATCCTCCCAGACCAGGGCTCGAAGCCGTGTCCCCTGCATTAGCAGGCAGATTCTCAACCACTGCGCCACCAGCAATCCTACTCCTGGGCATATACCCTGAGAAAACCATAATTCCAAAAGAGACATGTACCACAATGTTCATTGCAGCACTATTTACAATAGCCAGGACATGGAACCAACCTAAATGTCCATCGACAGATGAATGGATAAAGAAGATGTGGCACATATATACAATGGAATATTACTCAGCCATAAAAAGAAATGAAACTGAGTTATTTGTAGTGAGGTGGATGGACCTAGAGTTTGTCATACAGAGTGAAATTACTCAGAAAAACAAATACCAAATGCTAATGCGTATATATGGAATCTAAAAAAACGGCACTGATGAACCTAGTGGCAGGGCAGGACTAAAGATGTAGATATAGAGAATGGACTTGAGGACACGGGGTGGGAGGGGGAAGCTGGGGCGAAGTGAGAGTAGCATCGACATATATACACTACCGAATGTAAAATAGTTAGCTAGTGGGAAGCAGCCGCATAGCACAGGGAGATCAGCTCGGTGCTTTGCGATGACCCAGAGGAGTGGGATAGGGAGGATGGGAGGGAGGCTCAAGAGGGAGGGGATATGGGGACATATGTATGCATATGGCTGATTCACTTTAGTGTACAACAGAAACTAACACAGTATTGTGAAGCAATTATACTCCAATAAAGATCTATTAAAAAAATAATACCTTATATGTTTCCTTCATATCTTTCTTTGCCACCATAATTCAGGCCCTTCATTCAACAAACATTTATTAAGCACATATTATATATGTGCTAGGCAGTTTTAGGTGCTGGGTATAGTGAAGAAAGACATATGCTAGTCAAAGAGAGAAATAATGTATAAGCAAAAAAATAATTATGCAATAATATTGTTAGCATTTATAATGCTTATCCTGTACTAGGCACTGTGATAAGCTATGAGATAGATATGTTATCTCATTTAATATTCCTAATGACCCTATGATATAGGCACTGTTATTAATCCCATTTTATAGTTGGGGAAACTGAGGTCCATAGCTCTTAAGTAGTTTAAGGTCACATAGCCAGTAAGTAGTCAAGATTTGAAACCAGGCAGCGTGATGTTATAGTTTGTCCTCTTAACTGTTATGCTATATTGCTTCTCATGTAAGGAAACCTCAGTTGATGATAAGGGATATGGGGAAAATAAAATAGGGTAATGTGAGAGCAACTTGGAGAGTGGGTGCTTATTTAGAGAAGATGGTCAAGAAAGGTTCTACCTTTTTTTATGGAAGAACTCAAGTTTGACCTGTGAAACTTCTCACTCAGCAGTTTGCCAATTGCGTAGGCATCATGCAGTTACTATGTCTGTATTTCCTGCAAATTGGCAGTTGGATCCAAAGACTAGATCAAACTGAGGTTCCATCCCTTTCGTATGACTACAGGATAGACATAATGTCTGATGTCTTTTTATAATCTTAGAAGCTGCTGATGCTCACTATCTCTATTTATCAAGGATTGCAAAATGGTGATATTCTAAGTTCATTTCTTTTTATTAATTGGAATCGTTTTGGAAAACATGTCCTTTCATCTACTATTTTGTTACCCAGTTCATCTAGGAAAGGAAGGATAAATGCTTGATTCTCTCCCTTTATTGATTAAATTTTGAAATAATGAATTGTTTCTCTATCATGAGTGGTGATATTTGAGCTGAGACTTGTGAGTGACAAGAAAGAGCCAGCTATTCAAAGACCTGGAGGAAGATTATTCCAGGTAGGGGGAACAGACAGTACAGGGGCACTGAGGAAGGAGTGAGTTGCATAAGCTCAAGGAACACAGAAGACCAGCAATGGCCACATTACTTTCACTCCTACCTGTGTTATGGACTGAATGTTTGTGTCCCTCTAAAATTCATACATTGAAATCCTATCGCCCATTGTGATGGTATTAGGAGATGGGGCTTTGGGGAGGTAGTTAGGATTAGATGAGGTCATGAATGGGATTAGTGCCTTTGTAAGAGTCATGAGAGAGCTTGCTTCGTGTCTTTGCTCTCCACCTGGTAGATGTCCCTCACCAGAACTTGACCATACTGGCACCCTAATCTCAGACTTCCAGCCTCCAGAACTGTGATGAATAAATTTATGTTGTTTATAAGCCACCAAGTCTATGGTACTTTGTTATAGCAGCCTGAACTAAGACATACCTCTTAAATCCATTATTCTCTCCTCCATTCTTACTACCACACCCACTTAGTCTGAGGTCTCATCTTTCTCCCCTGCACCACTGTGATTATCTTCAACTGGTTTCACTGCCTCCAAGTATCTATCTCTTCCACCCTAGTCAATTAACTTCTTACCTACCAAAAGCTTTCAATTCAGTGTATAATTCTTTTTGGTGTGAACACATCTATAATTTTATTAACGGATGTCACTGGCAAAATAACAGTGATTTAATGGAAGGAGGTGTTTGCTGGAAAGTATGCTGGACACCAAAGAGCACAGGCTTTCTACTCAAACCTGGATTTGTGTCCCAGCTCTGACACTTGATAGCTATGTGACCTAGAGAAAATTACGTAACCCCCCTGAAGCTCAGTTTCCTCATCTATTAAAAAAATAATAATGCTTTTAATACATTGTTGTGAGAATTAAATGAGAATATAAAATCTCATTTGATATATATAATATAGAGAGATAACAGAAAAAATATGTATATATATACATATTTTATTACAGTGCTTAGATCATAGTAAAGAGTAGTGTTTTTTTTGTAATTACTCCTCCCACCATGTGTCTTGCAGAATTTCCAGCTTTAGTGATGAATTCCACCTGTTTAAACTTCAGTCATTGCTAAGAGCTGTCTGACAGCCATCTGAGAATATCCAAAAGCTAAGGACCCAACGGGGATCTTAGAAGAGGAGCTTGATATCCCATCCCTGTAGCCTAGCAGAGTCCCTTCGACAAGCCTATCTGGGAACCAGCGAGGCCCTTAGTTGATCAGTGATATCTCACACTGATATAACGCTTTCCCAACCACTTTTTGTCTCTGATCACCTCATCCTTAACCTAAGTGGGACCCCTGGGTACTTTACCTCTCACTTCATCCAGATCAGTAATTATCTCCCAGTTACACCAGATTTAGTGTTACTGACTCTGGGACCCCTGCTTCCACTGTCCTCTTTTTCCCTTTCTGCTCCCAAAGTCCAAAAACACTGCTAGAGGGAGAACCAAGCAGACCAATAGGAATTCATGCTGTCCAATTTCAACTTGGCCCTTGCAGCTGCTCAGCAACCCTTTTATTTGTCTCATACATTCCCTGGCACTCTCCCCACAGAGGCTGTTCCAGACCTTCCTCTTCTCATATTCCAGCTCCTCCTGTTCCACTCCTTCAGACTAGTACACAAACCTTCATCAGATGTTTGACAATTCAGTAACATTTTAAAAAGCTTTTTAATGGAGAATTTAAAATATGTAAAAAAGTAGACTGGATAGTATAATGAATCCCCATTTACCAAACACTCAGCTTCAACTAGTATCAACTCTTGGGCACTCTTGTTTCATCTATTTCTCCGTCCTGTAATATTTTGGAGCAGATCCCAGACATGACATCATTCCATACCTAAATATTTCAGTATGTATCTTTAAAAGTTAAGGATCCTTTTAAAAAAATCATAATGGTAATATCATTAGCACACATAAAAAAAGCAATATTTCCTTAATATCATCAAATACCAAGTCAGCATTTAAATTTCCAATAGTTTCATAAATGTCAAAAGAATTTTTTACAGCTTTTTTGGTTTCAATTAGTATCCATATAAAGCCCACACATTGTGATTGGTGGATATGTATTATATGTCACTTTTAAACTGAAGGTTCCCCTTCATCTCTTTTTTTCCTTGCAATATTTTTGTTGAGGAAGTTGGACTGTTTTTCAGTAGTTTCACAGTCTGGGTTTTGCCAATTCCATCTCTGTTGTATAGATTAACATGTTTCCTTGACCTCCATTTGTTGTATATATTGGTAAGATCAGTAATGTCTGTACAATGCATATTCTATATTCATTGTCCTGCTTTCAATGGTGTGAGGAAATTGTCCATGTGACCAAAGAAATGGAAGGTGTCTGGCCCGGAGACTTACTTAGGAAGGAGCTAGGACCTCTTTAGCAGGACTGAAACAGATGGCTCGATAAATAGTAACGGAGGTCCAGGCAAGATAGAATGGGTGAGGGGCCATGTAGTGTCAGATTTCTACTCTGCTGGTATGTAGAGCAGGACAGTCAGGGAAGCAGATCATGCTGAAGTCAGAACTAGAAAAGGAGAGGTAGCACTTGAGGCAGCAGGTGGGATTATTTCTCAGGGGATTACTCTACTTGCTATATACCCTGTTTTCTAAATATATTGTACTCATTTCCACCTCTGAGCCTTTGCCCCGGATGTTTCCTCTGCTTGGAATATCATCTCCTGTCTCTCCACCTATCCAAATCCTACTTATCTTTAACAACCAGTGCAAGTTCCCTCCTTTCCGTATTTTTGCTTGTAGAGTCATAAAGTATCTCTGAAAGGATAAATAAGAGATCAAGAACATTGATTGCTTTCCCAGGAAGGAAACTGGATGGCTAGAGGACAGGGCTGGAAGGGAGAAAGATATTACTGATTTGCTGCAGGAGGGACAGTTAATCAGATGAAAGTATCTAATATGAAATCTGTGTAAGTAGAAGCAGGGAGATTGGAATTTGTAGTCTGAGGAGAAAGAAGAAGTTCTGGAACAGCCTCTGTGGGGAGAGTGCCAGGGAATGTATGAGACAAATAAAAGGGTTGCTGAGCAGCTGCAAGGGCCAAGTTGAAATTGGACAGCATGAATTCCTATTGGTCTGCTTGGTTCTCCCTCTAGCAGTGTTTTTGGACTTTGGGAGCAGAAAGGGAAAAAGAGGACAGTGGAAGCAGGGGTCCCAGAGTCAGTAACACTAAATCTGGTGTAACTGGGAGATAATTACTGATCTGGATGAAGTGAGAGGTAAAGTACCTAGGGGTCCCACTTAGGTTAGGGATGAGGTGATCAGAGACAAAAAGTGGTTGGGAAAGCGTTATATCAGTGTGAGATATCACTGATCAACTAAGGGCCTCGCTGGTTCCCAGATAGGCTTGTCGAAGGGACTCTGCTAGGCTACAGGGATGGGATATCAAGCTCCTCTTCTAAGATCCCCGTTGGGTCCTTAGCTTTTGGACATTCTCAGATGGCTCTAGAACAATGACTGAGGTTTTAATCAGTAGCCATGTGACCTCAGGCTAGCTATGTCCTTCTCTGAGCTTTGGTTTCCTCATCTATAAAAATTGAGGATAATAATACCTACCCCACAGAGCAGATGTGAGGATTAAATAAAATAATGTGGGTAGAAGTGCCCCACACAGTGGCATTCTATACATGATACTTTACTCCCTCAGCAGGTGAATACAATCTTCCTTAATCCTAAAGTTGATGCAATGGTATGGTAAATATGTTATCACTTTATAGACTAGCAAAACCTGACTGTCAAGAAAAATCCTATTTTCAGGGAATTCCCTGGCGATCCAATGGTTAGGGCTCGGTGCTCTCTGCTGGGGCCCAGCTTCGATCCCTAATAGGGAAATTAAGATCCCACAAGCCACGAGGCAGCTGAGGGAGTAAATCTGACTCAAGCGAGACTCAAAAAAGAGATATCAGTCCCCTAATTAAGAATCTACATTTAAGGGGATTCCCTGGTGGTTCCGTGATTAGAACTCGGCGCTTTCACTACCACGGGCCTGGGTTCAATCCCTGGTTGGGGATCTAAGATCCTCCAAGTCACGTGGCGCAGCCAAAAAGAAAAAAATCTACTTTTAAAAAGAAAAGTCCGGGCTTCCCTGGTCGCGCAGTGGTTAAGAATCCGCCTGCCAGGGCAGGGGAAACGGGTTCGAGCCCTGATCCGGGAAGATCCCACATGCCATGGAGCAACTAAGCCCGTGCGCCACATCTACTGAGCCTGTGCTCTAGAGCCCGCGAGCCACAACTACTGAGCCCGCATGCCTAGAGCCTGTGCTCCGCAACAAGAGAAGCCACCACAGTGAGAAGCCTGCACTGCAACGAAGAGTAGCGGCCACTCGCCGCAACTAGAGAAAGCCCGTGCACAGCAATAAAGACCCAATGCAGCCAAAAATCAATTAAAAGAAAAAAAGGGCCTATAATGCCTTTTTTTTTTTTTTTTTGCGGTACGCAGGCCTCTCACTCTTGTGGCCTCTCCCGTTGCAGAGCACAGGCTCCGGACACACAGGCTCAGTGGCCGTGGCTCACGGTCCCAGCCGCTCCGCAGCATGTGGGATCTTCCCGGACCGGGGCACGAACCCGTGTCCCCTGCATCGGCAGGCGGACTCTCAACCACTGCGCCACCAGGGAAGCCCTATAATGCCTTTTTAACTCTCTTTTAAATCATGTTCAAAATCCTTGATCTAGCATTTTAGGCTCTTGCCAATCTAGCGACACTTCACTTGACTTTTTTGTTCCCTTGCTTAAACATACCCTTCTGAGGGAATTCCCTGGTGGCCCAGTGGTTAGGGCTCTGCGCTTCCACTGCAGGGGGTATGGGTTCAATCCCTGGTCCCGGGGACCAATACCCTCTGATATGTTAGCAGTGATTACAAACAGCAAAAGGACTAAGCTTGGAGAGAATCTGAAGAGGAGCATTTACTTCTTACTCCATATACTTCTGCATTGAGTCTTTTACACTGACAATATGTATTGCTTTGGAATTTATAATAAAACACAAAAAGTAAAATAGAACAACTTCCTACCCAAGACTGGCTCTCCCTACTCTTCCATATCTATCCAAATTTCTCATTCTTCAAATTTCCATTCAAAATATATTTCTTAACCCTCACATTTATGGTTAAGTGGTTTTCAACTAGGGTGCTAGGACAATTCAATGGGGACAGAATAGTCTCTTCCACAAATGGTCCTGGGACAACTGGATATCCATATGCAAAAATGTAAAGTTGGACCCCTACCTCGTACCACATACAAAAACTAACTCGATGGATCAAAGACCTAAATGTAAGAGCTAAAACTATAAAACTCTCAGAAAACATAGGAGTAAATTTTCATGACCTTGGATTAGGCAATGGTTTCTAGGATATGACATCAAAAGCATAAGCAACCAAAGGAAAAATGGATAAATTAGACTTCATAAAAATTAAAAACTTTTGTGTATCAAAGGACACCATCAAGGAAGTGTAAAGACAACACAGAGAATGGGAGAAAATATTTATAAGTCATATATCTGACAAGAGACTTGTCTCCAGAATATATTTTTAAAATACAACTCAATAAAAAGACAAACAACCCTATTAACAAATGGGCAAAGGATTTGTGTAGACATTTCTCCAAATAAGATACAAAAATGGCCAATAAGTACATGTAAAGATGCTCAGCATCATTAGCCATCAGGGAAAGTCAAAGTAAAACCACAATGAGATTCTACTTCACACCCACTAGGATGGCTGTAATAAAAAAAAACAAGTAACAAGAGTGTTATTGAGGATGTGGAGAAATTGGAACCCTCATACACTGCTGGTGGGAATGTAAAATGGTGCAGCCTCTTTGGAAAACAGTCTGGCAGTTCCTCAAAAGGTTAAAAGTTACCATTTGACCCAGAAATTACATTCCAATTACACTTGGTATATATGCAAGAGAAATGAAAACATATGTCCACATAAAAACTTGAACATGAATGCATGGGAGCATTATTATAGGAGCGTTATTCATAATAACCAAAAAGTGGGAACAACCCAAATATACCTCAACTGATGAAGAGATAAACACAAATGGTATATCCACACAGTGAAATATTATTTGGCCATTAAAAGGAATGAAGTACTGATACATGCTATAACATGGATGAACCTTGAAAACATCATCCTAAGTGAAAGAAGCCTGTCACAAACAACCACATATTGTATGATTCCATTCATATGAAATATCCAGCATAGGTAAATCCACAGAGGCAGAAAGTAGATAAGTGGTTGCCTAGGGCTATGAGTTTGGGGGGACAGTGGGAGTGACTGCTAATGGGTACAGAGTTTATTTTTGGAGTGATGAAAACATTGTAAAATTGATTGTGATTGTACAACTCTGAGTACACTAAAAAAAAAAACCCTGAATTTTACACTTTGAACGGGCAAATTGTATGGGATGTGTATTGTATCTAATTAAAGCTGTAAAAAATGTACTTCTTCCATGGAGCTTTCCCTTTCTACTACAGTCCACATTAATCACTCCATTCTCTCAACTCCTACAGCTTTTCAAAACTGTACTGCACAATTTAGCACTCAGTTAAACTACCTGATAATGTTTATTATTATCTTATGTAGAGCCTTGACTTGTCAGCCTGACTACAATTTTCCTGAGAGGAATGAATGAGTCTTCTGTTTCTCAGATACCTCTAAACCACCTAACATATAACTGGGCACATAGTAAGTACTCAGTAAATACTTGGTGGTTGTGAAGAATTGATTACATGTGCTTTTTTTCACACACGTGTGTTGCACACACACGGAAGTTGGAGGGAACGAATACAATCTTAGATAGTGAGGTGAGAGAACGACACTATGTGAAACTGCAGAATACAAGATTTATTCAAGGGAAAAAAACAGAATGGTTGGGACACTTTTGTTCTCCCCTCCTTCTGCCTCCTGCTGCTCAATGACACCACATGGCCAACCATATCCTGGTCTCTGAGATCCTAAGGGAGTCACTGAGGTCCGATCTAGACACTTGACTGTCTGGTGTCACTACTCCCCCATCACTTCCTCCTCTTCCTCCTCCTCTGTCCAGCTCAGGTCATCATCTGAATCCTCAGATTCTTCCTCATCCATCTCTAACCCAACCCCTGCCTTAGCCTTCTCAGCCAGTGCATCGGGGTGCTCCAGCTGGGCCCAGGATCCTGGGTCAGCCTTGACCAGGGAGATTTCAACCCGAGATGGCATCAAGGAGACAGAGCTCTGCTCCACGTTTATGACCTGAGGAGGAGGGAAAGATAGTGGAACACAGAAGAGAAAATGAGGAAATCAAAGGGATTGGAGTCAGGGTAGGATGGTGATGAATGACAGGGAGAAAAATAAAAAATGCAAGGTGGGGAAAAACATAGGGAAGAAATAAGTAAGGGAGAGAGAGAAAGAGGAAAGAAAGGGGAGTTGGCGGGGGGGGGGAGAGGGAGAAAAAGAGGGAGGAAGAGGGAGAGAGAGAGAATATCAAAGCAAATGAAGAGAAAACCTCCACTTTCCCACTACAACTCCTTCCCTCAAGACACCCTCTATTCATTCCAGCCTGGCCCTTCTTTTTACCCTATCTGCCTCCCCCTCCTGTGCCCCCTTATCTTCACTTACCCCCCAGAGCTTCATCTGTGCTTGGAACACACGGTTACCATCAAAGACAATGTGGACATGAAGCTGAGAGAAAAGAATTACAGGGGTAGTAACAATCCCAGAAGGTCAGAACAAGTAATTACGACAGAGAAGCAGGCCAGTGGTGTAATCCCTACATCCACGGGTCAGCCAGATAACCCTGACCTAACAGCTCTACCTTCTTCTCAGAGGACTATGGAGCCTACATGTTTACTGCCTACGACGACTCTGCCTGTAAGATTATAATATCACCCAATTCACTGGCTTCCCATCCAGCATCAGACATTCCTCACCTCAGTTTGACTGGCCTTCACCCAGTTGAACGCAGGAAGTGGAATCTGGCCGTACACAGTCACCACTACTAAGGAATCTGTCTGGTGCCAATCATGACGGCAAGACGCTGGCAGCTAAAAAGAAGACGTGAAAAGTGGGTGGTAAGAATGAACTCTTAACCCAAGGGGCGTTCTCATGGTATATGTGGAGAAGAGACAGAGAGTGTCAGAAAGATTAACACTACCTCATATTGCAAAACCACTGGGCTGGTAAAGGATAAGGAGCAGAATCTTATTTGGTCCATGCAAAAGGGAGAAGATACAGAGCTTGGCCATGAGGTACAGGGAGAAGAAATTATTTTGGAATTGGGTTCTAATCAAGAGTTCAGGAAAGTCGGGACTTACCTGCTTCCCCCAGTCATGTCTACCAACTCTGCACCCTGGCTGTGCCAGGAATGCCCCAAAATCCAGGGTCTGGATACCACAACAACTCCAAGATTTCATCCTGAGGTAGGAATAGAATTCAACTGACTCTCCTTTCCCCTCCCCGCAAGCCCCCACTTCCATCTTAAGGTCAACATTGGGAGAAACCTGTCTCACAGCCCACCCAGTCCCCTCCATCACCCCTCATGGAATCGAGGTGCTCCTGGGTGGTAGGTACATGGAGTAGCATCACTCTCCGGGCCTTGGTAAACCTAAGACAGATAAAGGAGAATCAGGAAAAGAATTGGGTCACTTAAAAATGTACCCTATGCAGCCTCATATCTATACCCAGTCATCCCTCAGGCATGGCATCTCTCAACCACATGCTTGAGTCCTCCACAAACTCACTCACAGCATCACATCCTGGGTTCTGGCAGCTGGCACCAGTCTGGATCAGACTACTGTCAAGTCCTGGGCAAAGGAAACAGAGTCAGGAACCCTATTCATTTCCTCCACCCAACTGCCACTTTCACTAAATTCCTGCCTGTGAAGCCTGTCCTACTAAAGACCCACTTACCTGCTCCAGGTTCTTGGTCTAATTCCTTCTGTTCCAGTGCCATTCCCAGGGCTTGAGATATATTTAGCGGAAGCAGCTTTGGAGGCAACTCTGACCTAGGGAGTATGGGTGGGGTGATTTAGTCCTGACCCACTAACCGTGATCAACAGCGCCAACCTTCCCACCAGTAGTAATGGAATTAAAGAAGTCTGGTGAAAGTGGAGCAGAGTTAGAGAAGATGGGTAGCAACCCCATTGCCAATTTTCTTCTCTGTGGACATGCCAAATCCTTGAACCCTGGGGAATTCCCCAGGGCTCCTCTTGCCCATCTATTCAGTTGCTCTAAATCCAACCATATTTCTCTGCAGAACTGCATCATTCCCTCTTCTTCTTCATCTAATTAGTTGTAGACCTAATATGACTTTCTTCTGTTGCTCATACTATTTCCACAAAATTAACTTATTCTTCTCTGCAGTCTCCTGGCTGCCAATACTACTACATCCTTTTCTTGATGCAAAACTTGTTTTAAAGCTCTTTTCCAAAAAGAAAAAAAAAGTAATTCTCAACAATCCCCCTTATATTATAACTAAGTATGTATTCACGAGAGGCTATTTACTCTATTGATTCAAAATACCTATCCCAGGGCTTCCCTGGCGGTCCAGTGGTTAACTGTGCTTCCACTGCATGGGCACGGGTTCAATCCCTGGTCAGGGAACTAAGATCCCACATGCCAGACGGAGCGGCCAAAAAAACCCAAAAAAAAACCCCACAGAATACCTATCCCATCACCCCGTACCATTTTAGCACAAAGGACATTATTTCCGGACACAAATTTCACCTAAGGCACCAAAGATACACCAAGCCTTGACCCTTGGGTCTCCTCACATCTCTAGTGACTAGTCCCCAAACCTCAATGACCCATTAATCATCCCTAGTAAGCTCTGTTAATATAGGAAAAACCCAGGGACCTCCTCCTCTTTACTTGGGCCTCTCCCGGCGCAAAGTCTCTGCTGACTTTGGAATCGTATTCGGAGGTTTTTGCTCCTGAAGTGAACTGCTTGTGGCAGGGCCCTCAGGTTGAGGGGTCTCAGGGAGCTTCTCAGCACAGTGTGGTCCCACAGTACAGCCCTAGTACAGATAAGGAGAGAGGATTAGGGATAGAATCCTTCTGTTAGGGGCAGAATCCCAGGAAGTAAAGAATTTACCTTGATGTTTAAGAACTCAGAGAAATCTACAGTTCGCTTCCGGCAGCAGGACCAACCCTGATAACAAGAGATCCAGCTCAGCTTAGATTCCTGGCTATATTTCTTTTGCGAAATGCTCTTGCTATCCCCCCCTTGCCTATTCCTCACCTTAAGTGCATCATGGAAGATTGGGACCCCAGGGTGATGGCAACAGGAATCTGTGGATACCGGTAGAAGGATCAAGGAAGGAAAGATACTATACCAAACATCACTTCTTACCTTTTTTCCAGGTTTATATGCTTACAGTCTTTCCATATGATGTAAAAAAAATCAGTAAAGACTGAAAATCACTCAGACCAATTAACTATGGCAGGTACACTAAATTTTTCTTTTCTTTCTTCAACAGACTGCCCACAGCTGACAACTCCCCCAGCACTCACAGAGCTCCTGACAAGGTCAGGATTACTCACCAGGAAGGTTGGTTTGGGGGTCAAAGTGCTGCCCACAGCCTTTGTTACGGCAGAGTAGAGACATGGAGGCGTTGGTAGAATTATTGAAAGGGTGTTTCAAGGAGTCTGGCTGCCGAGTGGGGAACACCTCTTAGTCTGGAGGCTTTTAGCTGCCTGGAAGGGCCAGCTGTTTCTATCTTTAGTTCAGGAGGCGTACACCTCCTAACATGGGCAAGGGAACTTCAATTGGTCTGCCCAGCCAATAGGAAAGAGCTCAGGAACATTTTAGCTCTGAGGCTCAAGAAAAAAGGATCAAGCAGAGTAGGGCTTGGAACTTGGGTGAGGTCAGCTAACCACTGCTGAGACGGTTTTAGATTTACCATGCCAATTCCAAGCCTCTGACATACCAGCAGCTGCTCAGAAATGAATACCAATTTTGAGCCCCCTCCCAGCTTGAAGGTATCCCAATTCCTCCCGCCCATTTTCTCCCTTTCAGAGCAGCAGCTTTCCTCCCATCCTCATTACTTCTGTGTTACCACCAATAGCCCCGGATCTTTGTCAACCACTTCAGTCATAGCATGCATCCAACCTCCCCATGTTTGCCTAGATGGGTGATTAATACTTTAAGCAAAAGGTCATAAAGGATTATTCTTATAGCCTTGTGCTCATCTGAGGCAGAACTCCCCTCCCTCCTTGCCCCTTCAAAAACAGCACAGAAAATTAAAAGGCTTAAAATGTATTTTAATAAGTTGATGTTGCATTACTGCATTTCTCAGAAAAACTCCAAAGGTATCAGGGACAAATCAATCATGGTACACCAATAAAAAATGCACAGCATAACTACCTAAGATAGGCAAAGCTAAGAGCTACTGCCTGACCTTCAGCATACAGCAACCCTATTCTCAAGATTGTACTAGGCCTATCAAGAAAAGCTGTGAACAGCAATATCATAGACACAAAAGGGCCATTTCTGAGTTGTCCTTACCCAAGAAAAAGATGGAGGCAAGTTTAACACAACAGTTTTTTTAAAGATAAACTAAATGAAAATCTCTAAGAGAAAATGTCTTCCTTAGGACACAAAGGCATAATATATGGGATATAACAGAACCGTATGTATGTTGCCTGTGACCTCTGTGGACATCTGCCTGAATTCCCACCTGGGAGTGAATGGAGCAATGGGGCCAAGGTCATTGGGGGATGTTTGGTTTTTGTGGTATATGTGGCAGTGTCTCTGGGATGGGGGGTGTAAGGACAAGAAAGCAAATAGAACAGGGTGGACAAAGAGTGGAATGATTAAGATTAATGGCCCTAACTGGATCCATTTTGTCATGGCTCCCCGCCCCTCAGGCTCTCAACAATCACATGAAACTTTAGGAATGCACCACACAGAACTGGTTAGTTAAAGGATATACCACACAGAACTGATTTGTTAAATATCGCCCCTCCCTTACCCTCTGCCTCCAGCATACTCCCTAGAGTACTACAGGCAGGGAAGACCTAACTATCGGGAGGAATCCCTAACACTTTTCCAGGGTAGAATTCACCTAGTACACTTTTCCAGGGTAGAATTCAACTAGTCCAAAAAGGGTCCTTCTTTTAAGGGTTTTGGGAAACTAGACACTGCAATTTTTATTAGTATCGGCGACGTTTGTTTGGAGCAAATTCAGCTCCAGGAGCTGCACGGTTGAATGCAGGAGGGGTTCCACCAATTGCCCCAATTCCTTCCATTGTAGCAGCTTGGCCAAAGCGTTCAGTTGTTGGTGGAGTCTTAAAGAGAAAGAGAGCAATGTTATAATAGAACCTATGCCCTAGCTTCCCACCCATCTGTAGTCCCTCCCCAGAGGCCATTTCCACCCAACTATTCAAGGCTCCTGATGGTAGGGTTGACCAAGCCTGTTTAGAACTCTAGTGGCTATCCCTAAAAGGAAAGTAGCCTGAAATACAGTCCTACCCAACCATCCTACCTTTAACTTTTTATTCGTATTTCTACATGCTAAGCAATATTACTTACTAAATTCCTAGGCTGGATAAGTGCTAGCCAAGTCCTTTTTCCTGAACCAGGTATATGGACGAGGGCAGGCCATCACTCTTCAGCAACCTTAAGCCTATCTAACTGAAACATTTTGACAGTAGAACTAAAACCACCTCAGGATTGTATGAGCCATAAAGCTTTTGGACTCACACATCTATTTTATGTGATAATGCCTAGCCTTCGTTGCCTTCCCTCCAAAGAAGAACCTGTTCACCCAGGGTAGCAACTAAACAGTCAATCAAGACTACCCAGTCAGACAGTTATTTGCTTAACTCCTGGGTAAAATATAGTTTGAGACTGGGTTTGCACAAGACTCCAAACAAAGATCTTGAGGTAATATTTTATGGATAACAGTGATCCTAAAAACTGTTATCTGTAGCAAAATTGTGGCAGGCCCAGGGATCACGAAGGCAAAGTCTTTCCTCCTCCTATTACCATTTAGAGTTACTATAAGGCCCTGCAGTTTATTACCAATCCCAAGGTTCCATCTGGCATCATAGTGGCAGGTCCTGGAGGAGCTGGGGTACCAGCTGGCACAGGAGCAGGGGGCATAGCGCCTCTGTTGTTTATGCCCATAGCACCTAAAGCAGAGCAGTGTGATCAGTATAGGAGACAGAGATTGTCAGTCTTTTTCTATGCCAAAGGAAATAATTCAAGATCTCTGGGCTAAGACATGTTACCCTCCCACCAAAATGATGCTCCCAGAAATGTCAAGCCTCTTAAATTTGGGCTAGGTAGGAGAAGCTACCTAGTTTACCAGAGACGAGACAAAAAAGGAAATCAGAGCCATTAACCCCTTAAGTCCTTACCTCCCATAGCCATCTGGCCCATTCGTATCTCCTGCTCTCTCTGAAAAACAAAAAATACTCAAGACAGTCCACGACAGCACTGCATTCATTCTACCACAATCCACTGAGGCCCACATACTAAGGGAAGTAGACAGTGATAACACATCCTAAGTGCACTGAGACCAAGCTGAGGAAGAACATCAACAACAGCTCCTTGAACTCATTACAGCTGTACAATGAATTCAAGATTAGAGCTACTAGGACACAAGTCAGGGTTTCCTATTAGGAACAGAAGGAAAGATGAAAGAAAAGGAGAGACATAGCTGATTTCTTCTAGGGCTCCAACCTGTACAACTGCCAAGGACATCAGAAGACCAGTCAAGGCTGCTACAGGACTGGGTCTATCTGATCCTGCAGTCACTGAGTTTAAACAGCATACAATGGCCTCCCAGCTTTTCATCCTAAATTGCCTGTGAGGCAAGAAGAGTTCCTCTTCAAACCTTACCTTTCCTTCCTATGAATGCTTCTTTCTATAAGGAGTGTCATAGAATGGAAAAATTGGTCATAGCCTAGTGTGTTTTAATAATCCTAATGGATAATTCATGATGAGTTTTTCATATCATGGGCACATGGGAGATAATACCGCATCAGGGAATGTTCCCTTGAATCCTTCCTGCTGTCGTCGCATCATTTCTTCTTGTTGCCGCCGCATCTCTTCCTCACGGCGCCTGCGCTCCTCTTCCTGCCTAACAGAGAAGTCACCAAGATATTTAAGCAGAGGCATTCCAAAACTCGAACAGATTATCTTAATAGGGGACTCAGCCAAGGAGATCAAGAGCCTACTGAAAACTATCATAGCTCTCCAGGAAACTCACTGTTAAATGTGCCCAGCCCTAAAACAACCCAGATGTGTCCTTCAGGGAAAAAAGTTCTTTCCCAAAGGAGCCAGTCTCATAAGACCAGCACTCAGCTGCTTTCCTCTTTAGTGCAGTCCCAGGAACTCCTAGAACCATGGGTACCTGAAACATCTCCCATCTAAAGGGAGAACTTGAGAAGCAGCCAGGAAATATTTGCCAACATATTTACAAATGCATGAGGTAGCATGGTGGTAGGAAACAGGAGAGAGACATTACATTTTTAAGTTGTCAGATAAAAAGGGTTGGAGAAAAGAGTTACCTGAGCTCCAGCTGCTTTCGTTTTTGCACTTCTTGATTGTGCAGCTCTTCCATCCTCCTAAGTTCTTCTTGACGCCTCATCAAATCTATGAAAACAACAGACTGATTGAGAGTATTCTTCATGATCCTCATATAGGGCCAGTAATTTTCCATAAAGATAGATCCAGAAAGCAAAGGGGATATTTAATCCCTGAGTGGCCATCCGAGGTATCCAGATTCCAAAAATGAAGTCAAACCTATTATTTCCTTCTCCACAGAATCCAGTATCCTCTGCCACATCTCCAAGCTCATTTGCCTACCAAGATCAACAAAATATTTCAGAGAATAAAAGTTGAAGTTTAGGCCTTTCTCTACTGATTGATAAAGAAACTCCTGAAAAAAGTTACTCTGTCCTCCTTCTAGTTATAAGACTTACAGGCCGATACTCACCCTGCCTCATTAGCATGACCTGGTGCTCATGGCGAGCGGCCTCCATCTCCATCTCCAGCTTCTCACGAGCTTCCTTAATGTTTCGGTCCACTTGGTCCTGCTGCTGCTTCTCCATCTCAATAAGTGCCTTCCAGCGCATGGCATACTCATACTCAAAGGAGCCAGGCTGTGCAAATCTGGGTGGCTGCTCTCGCTCCCTATACACAAGGTTCCTAGGTTACTAAAACTTTTGTCCAAGATTTTCCCAACGAAACACTACATTCCTCCCGAGGGCCAAGACGATGGCTGCCAGTGAACACATACAGCAAAGATGTGCCTCTTTTACACATCTCTTTACAAGCTTCCTTAAGAACAGGCAAACACCTAACAGGGAATCTATCAGGACCACATACTTGTGAAATTGCTGGTTCTTTATAACCAGCTTCTCTGGGAGTCCCTCTTCATCATCTAACTGGTCCATGGGCTCCACAGTCACAGGTCGAGGAAATCTGGGAGAGAGACGCTCAGTGTTAATCAAATTATACCAGCACAGTGAACTAGTTAGGGGTCAGGACTGGACAATTAAACATACTTCTGAAGGGGTTTTTATACCCAGTCCTAAGTAACCATGCCCTTTTAATGGCATTATGTGGAATCTGGGGTTGACAGGATAGAGTCACGTTTCAGATCTCTGAATACAGTCTTTAAGTAGGTGGAGGACTTAAGTGCAGCCTTTATTTATTTATTTTTAAATTTTATTTATTTTTTTGGCTGCATTGGGTCTTTGCTGCTGCGCATAGGCTTTCTCTAGTTGCGGTGAGCAGGGGCTACTCTTCGTTGTGGTGTGGGGGCTTCTCATCATGGTGGCTTCTCTTGTTGAAGAGCACTGGCTCTAGGCACACGGGCTTCAGTCGTTGTGGTATGTGGGCTCAGTATTGTGGCGCATGGGCTTAGTTGCTCCGTGGCACGTGGGATCTTCCCGGACCAGGGATCAAACCCATGTCCCCTGTATTGCCAGACAGATTCTTAACCACTGGGCCATCAGGGACGTTCCAAGTGCAGCCTTTATATATGGTATCTACAGAACTCAAGGTAACAACTTGGGGTAAATACTAAGAGAGATGCTACATGCACAAAACAACTTTTTAGAGTTCTAAAACTTCACCATAAGGGGAGACTTAACACTGATTAAATGACAACCTACTGAAAGACTGCAAAGGTTTATTTTTTAATCCTCATACCATTTCCATTAATTTAAGAGTACACTGAAAACTCTACTAGAGCTGATTTATATCAAAAGTCTTTAAATGAACACAGGAACATGGTTCTTAAAGGCTAGCTCCCCAGACCACAGAAGGAAGTAGCATTTAAGGTATGTTTCTGAAAATGACCCCTCACTCACGTGGTTAGCAGGAAGGAGCCTTCACTGCATCTGTCCAGAGCTTTCCGAGCCGCTGGCTTCCCTGAGAATTCAACAATGCCTTTTCCTGAGGGCCTTCCTCGATCATCCACAATGACTACAGCCCTCTCCACCTGGCCGAACACAGAAAAGGCTTCCTCCAGCAGTTCATTGGACACATACTGAGGAAGGTTTCGGACTGTAAGGGATGCACTATGGCAGGCAAAGCGCACACGCAGCTGCTTTCCACGGAGCGGCATGTTGTCCAGTTCCACTTTGGCAATCTCTGCTAGGGTTCGTGTTTCCTAGGAAGCAGAGGAAAGTCAGAATAACTCAGTTGGACGAAGATCACCTACACAGCCATCAAGAGCCTCAAGAAGAATAGCTCAATGTCTCCAAAAAAACCCAAAAAACCCTTGGCAACAAGCATACAAAGAAACATGGATAGAACTGGAAGAATGGAGTCAGGTGTTTCAGATAACTCTTTGGTTAGCCTAATTTCTCTGATGGTCTTGCAATATATCAACTGGAAATTCTAGAGTTAATACCACTTACATGGTCACTGGTATCATAGGCTATTCTCTGAAGTGTTAACAGATCATCTGGACAAGAATGACCATCATAAAGCCTACCCTTAAAATACAGCAGCCAGAATTATTTTAATTTTTGCTAGCTACATACAAGTTTAACCAGAATCACTACGCCCTACAAGAGGCCTCTTTAGAACCACAGACCTTGATGGGACCCTCCACATTACTGAAGAGGAAGCTGAGCCCTAGAAAAAATGACTTGCCTATATAGTTAGTGGTAGATCTGGAATGAAGACTAGTTCTGACCGTAACATCCAGTGATCTTGCTAGCACATTATGTCCCTCATTTATGGAGCTAGATAATGCCCAGAAAGGTTTCCCCCATGCACTTAAACAAATTTCCTAAATCAAATCAGATTTTTTAAAAGACCTACACTTAAAATTTTTTAAAAAATAGATACAAATAAAACTGTTCCCTCAACGTTTTGACGAATCTTAAGTGAGATAACATATGTGTGTAAGGGCTTTGGAAATAAATTATATAAACCTTGATCATTACTAAAATAAAAACCTTTTTTCATTTTTTTTTGGGATAAAGTCTAATTTATTAAAATATTTGTGGGGAGCAGTAAATAGAAGGGTAGAGATAAAACAAAATTAACTATGAGTTGATAGTTACTGAAGCTGGGTAACGAGTACATGCAGGTCCATTATACTATTCGCTCCACTTCTGTATGTTTAAAATTTCCGAATTAAAACAAAAAAAGTTCCAAAGGGCATACTTTATCCCCAGAGTCCTAGGCAAATAAACCTATGTTGTCCTTGAAACAAAACAAAAACCTATGAGGAAAAATTAAAATAAAATCTGCATTTTTGTCCTGTTCCACCAACTATAACTATAAGCTTTTAATATCATCTGAGAATTATTTCTACTGCCTAACTTTCCATATCCATCATTGCCCAGCTTCCCCACCTTTTAGAGCACATGCTCTAAAAGCCCACAGTTGCTCACCAAGCGGATAAAGCCAAAGCCCTTGTCCTTATGAATGAAGACTTCGCCTGCCTTCCCATATTTCTCAAATAGTTTCCTCATTTCCTCCTCAGTGATGTCAGGAGGAAGATTGCCCACAAAGAGCCGGCTACGCTGGGTGAAGGTCTTCTCTCCTGGTTTCCTAAAATTCTTCAGGTCAATAGTCAAGCCTTCATCTGAGAGAAGACACACAGTCACATTCTCAAAGAGTTACAACTGCCGCTAGATGGGCAATATAATTGCTGTAGAGAAGTCAAACACCATTTCCCAATGGAATCTATCCACTAACCACTTATCGGTAAATTGCACCTTAGAATGTGAAAGCAGTAGGCAGAGATCTGGGGAGACTTCTCAACAACTCTACTATGGGCCAGGAGCCACCCCGGACTAACTCAGAGAGAGAAAGAGAAAATTAAGCAAGTCAAGGAGCCCTAGATCAGAAGGGATCAGATTTTTACATTTAAAACATAATTGTTCCATTTCCCAATCCCTCACTAATCTTCATAACCTTAACAGTTCCCATTCTTTCAGGCTTGGGGTAATGGAATGAAAAGAATGAGTTAGGGAAGAGTATTCTTTGTAGGAATCTCTGGAAATAAAAGAGGGTTGAGGTTGGTTGTAGTCTTAGAGGCACACAACAGGTGCTCAAAATTTGCTGAATGGATGGAAACATACCTTTAAAGACCTTTTACTCTGATTAAAAATGGAGTGGCACACAGACTTCCCTGGTGGCACAGTGTACAGGACTCCGGGCTCCCAATGCAGGGGGCTCGGGTTTGATCCCTGGTCAGGGAACTAGATCCCACATGCATGCCAAGGCTGGGAGTGAGTTCGCATGCCACAACTGGGAAGCTTGCCTGCTGCAACTAAGACCCGGTGCAATCAAATAAATAAATAAATATTTTTTAAAAAAATGGGGTGGCACAGGCCCCAAGATAAAAATATAATACTTAATACCAGATTTCTTCTCCATTAAGTCTTAAAGACCTTTTCTATATTTTCTCTATGTACTAGTCATCTGATGATTACCTCTAAGAACCAAGCTCTGAGGTAAAGCATGCAGCCATCTGTTTATCAACAGAATGTGCCAATGCAGCAAAGCAACCTGTACTCAACTGCTATCCTACATGTCTGCTCCTTATTTCAGAGAATCAGCCTTTTTCTATCCTAAGTATTAAGAGGTAAATAGAGAAAAGAACAACAAAGGTGTGCTACAAAGGCCCATTACTTTATAATCCCAAGAATCTAATCTAAAAATCAAGAAACTATTCCCAAGAAGGGACCTATTTCTACCCCACTACCTAGCATGTACTCACTTTGGCTGCTGGCTTGTTGCCCATTTGCAGGTATTGGTGGAGGTGGTGGCTGCTGCTGTTGCTGCTGGTGGTGCTGCTGATGGTGATGCTGATGATGTTTCCTTGGAGTGTGGTTTTGTTTCTCCAAGTTAAAAGTTTTATTGCTCTGCATTTTTGCACCCTAAAAAGAAACGGTAGAAGGTCAAATACATTCAGTGCTAAGAGCACAATCAGCCATCTTCCTGATGACTTGTATGTCATTAATCACCTTTGGTATTATTTTTAACAAGTATGGCAAAGGAGTACAATTCAAAAATCTAAAAACCACCAGCACTAGCAGTTATGTTGTACATAGAAACTAGACAAGTACTAGATAAGAACAGCTTGCACTAGAATGACTTGAGGAAACTTCCAGTTCAGTAACTATATGGATTAATAGGAAACTACTTTCCCAAAAGAATCTACTCCCTAAAAATTGGCCTTATCATAATATTAAAGCACACTTTAAAACACAATGACTAAAACAGATTCTAGTTATCACAAGGACTAATAATAAGTCTTGTTCTTCTCTGGTACCTTGCAGTCCTAGCTTACAGTAGATACTGTGGAATGAACAGCAGGAAAAGTATGGGCTGTGGAGTTAGATATACTTAGATTTGAAGCATGGTCCTAATACTTACTTACTAGCCATGTACTACTTAGTAAATTACTTCTGCACCAGTTTCTTAAGTTGTTATAAAGGGAATAATAAAAATACCTACCTCTCAAAGTAGCTATAAAGATTAATGAGTATGTGAAAACACTAGTTCTGTACTGGCATATACTAAACACTTGGTAAATACTGCTATTAATCACAATGGAAAAATAAACGACTACCAAAGCAATAAAAGCAGCAAATACAAAATTATACACTCATAAAATCTTAAATTCTGTCATTTAAAAATCAACATAAGGGAGTTCCCTGGTGGCCTAGTGGTTAGGATTCTGGGCTTTCACTGCTGTGGCCTGAGTTAAATCCCTGGCTGGAGAACTGAGATCCCATAAGCCACACAGGTGTGGCCAAAAAAAAAAAAAAAAAAGCAGCATAAGATTAAATGAAAACTCCTGGTATAATCCAGACTGAATACACAAGTTGATGGTTTTAAAATGGAAATTTCCTAATGGATCAGGTTAACAAAGTGAGGACCATCTTCCTCATCCAAAGGCAGTTCTCCAGTAAATTAAAGGGCAAAATCAATCCTGAATCTTTTCCCCTCAACACAGGACCCTCCAGTCAGATTTAACTGAAGGAAAGATGCAGAAAAGGACCTTTTCCCTGAATACTCTATTATTAACATCATGATTCCTTTAAAATAAATTATATTCCTCAGACAAAAAAAATGTGACAAAGGCTTAGTAACTGTTGATTTTGGATTATGGGTATATAAGAATACTTCTATGTGTATAAAAACTTTCTAATACATTTTATATCATATCCCACCAAAACTGAAAACATCAATGCAATTAAGTTCTGTATCCAAAAGTTGTTTCATAAGACAATAGATAACAAGAGCTATCAAGATGTTCCTATTCTTTTAACTCAGGAATTCTACTTCCAGTAATTTATCCTAAGAATATCATTTTAAAATTTAAAACTACATCCAAGAAATACTCACTGTTATGGGCTTTCTGGTAACAAAAATGATAAAAATGACTTAGGTACCCAAAATTAGGGGCAGTGTTTTTAATAAATTGTGGTACATCTATACAACGGAATGTTACATGGCATTAAAAATTATAAAGACCACGTAAACATTAAAAATGTTTGATGCTTTAAGAGGGGAAGTGTTTTTTTAAATGCATGAATGTAGATAAGAAACAGAAGGTGGGCAAAAATGAAATCTGTCCTGCTTGTAAATTGGTAATTTTTTTTACTAATTTTTTAAACTAATTCATTCAACAAATATTCACTGAATGCTTACTATTTGCTAGGCACTATTCTAGGTGCTTGGGATGCCTCAATGAACAAAGCAGATTCTTGCCTTCAGCAGTGATAGCCTTCCAGTGAGAGAAAACAATATATATAATAATTAAATTACACAGTACTTAAGAAGAGGTTAAGTGTAGGGGAAAATAAAGAAAAGGGGGTGGAGGGGGGGAAAAAATGGACAGGGAGCGGAAGGGGGAAGATTGCAATTTTAAACAGACCTGTGAGGTTAGCCTCACTAGAAACCTGACATTCAAGCCAAGACTTGAATTCTCATTTGTATCATTTCATCAATCTTTTGTTTCTCATTAATAAGGTACAAAATACATCTTTAACATAGAAAACGTAGAAATAAAAATAAAGAAAACCCCAAAGACCCACCACTACAAAAGTCACTGTTAACATTTTGGTATACCCTTTCAGTCACTGATTTATAATTTGTATGTATTCTAAATGGTATATTCCATGTCACTAAATCTTCTACATTTACTGTTAGCAGACAAAGTATTCAGCTGTCAACCAAGCCCCTATTGTGTTGGGACACTTGGGCTGTTTCTAACTTTTCACCATTATAAACAATGCTCACAGCTAAATCTTGGGGCACCTCCATGACTAAATATTCCTCCCACAATTTCCATTTTTGCTTATTTACATTCAAAACATACACTATCATTTCAAAACTGCAATCATAAATGCATTGTTGTATATTCACCCTTTCCCCATTTCTATAGTGTCAACTTAATTATACTTGTTAATGGCTACATAAAGTCCAATTGGATGTACACTAATTTACTAAACTACTCCCTATGAGACATTTAGGCTGTTTTCAGCTTTTTCCTATTACAATGCTGAAATAAATACCTTCTTGCTTATAGCTTTCTGTTTATTTCCTTAGGATAAATTCTTAAAAATAGAATAATTAAATGCCTTTGTGACTCTTGCCACATAGTGTAACAACTTTAAGCACCATGAATAAGTGTACCAGTTTCACAGCAAATGGGATACCTTAAAAAATGTTTTTAAAAACAAGATATAAAAGTAGGAAATTAAAACACAAAATTTAAAGTCTACTCCAGCTACAGGTGAGGATAGGTAAGTGGGCATTAGAACCAGATCTTTTCCTATTTGAATCCCATGAATCAAACACCTCCATTCCCCTGACCCCAAAGTGACCTACAGCAGAAACTTGAATTATCCACAGCCATTTCTCCAACTAGTTCTTACCTCTGGCTAGAATCCAAGGAGCCTCTTTTTTTTTCCTCCAGCCTTTAATATAAGAGTCAGTGGCCCCAGCCTCAATACCCTGCATCCCATTCAGGAACCCACAATGTATATGTTAACAGAAATCCTTATAGCGATCCACTCAAAACTGAAATATTAAAAACTCTATATTTACATCCTAACCACACCTCACCACTCCATTTCAAAAAAAGCCATTTTACAACTTAGTAGAAATGATCTTGAGCACTGGGATGTCCTAAACCATTTAGAATTACTTCAAGGGAGGTTATTTTTGGTTTTAGAAAGTGTAGCCTGGTAGTTGAGATGATAATACCAGATATTTATTGACCACTATATGTCAGGCACTGTGCTAAGTCCGTATTATCTCATTTAATGCTCATAACTATCATTCTTCTGAATAAGAAAACTGATGCACATCCAAGGTCACACAAAAATGTGATGGAGCATGGAGTAGAACTCAGGTCTGTTGAACTCTAAAGCTCATACTCATCCCTATGCTACAAACTGTGTAATCAAGCTCACCTTGATTTTAGAGTTCAGAATCCAAAAAACTAAAATGTCACTTAACTTCTGAGCCTCAGTTTCCTCACCTGTAACATCTATCTCACAGGGCTGGTTATTTTGACTAAATGAGGTCACTTGTTCCTGCTGGCAACCACTACCCTTATTTCTACATATGGTGGGTGCTCCAGTTAGACAAATGTCATCAATTACATTCTTCCCCTGCTCTTCTGCATTCTAGCAAAAATATTTTTACAACCAAACTGCCTACCTTTTTGTGTTGAATAAATGTCTCCATACTGCCAATCTTTATAATCTTTCCTTTCAGTTTTTTATTTCCCAAGCAGGCATTCAACGGTGAACACTAAATATTGTATAAATCACCTAAAACAGTGCCCACAAAGTAGCAAGTAGTCAGTAAGTGTTGTCCCTATAATGTACTTCTGATGATGACCACCAATATAATTTGTAAGTATGTGCAGGTATCTTGGTAATAAATTCACTGCCCCCTAACCATGGGCCTCTGAGAAAAGAACAAAGCATAAAGATCATTACTAAGGATTTCTGTCTACTTATCTGCCCTTAAGTCTAACCCTGATGGACTTTCTTGAGAGAAAACACATATTTATGTTAGAAAAGCTGGTGCTATTTGCAACACAACTGCACAAATGTTGTTCAGGTACAGACCAAACACTACATCACATATATCTGAAATCTAAATAAATGTCCCCTTAATTTTCAGGAAAAGGATCAACTTTTTAAGTGGAAACTGTGGGGGTATATCTAGTAAAAGTCTACCAGACGGAGATGGCTGCCTGGATGTGCACCAGCCTGAAAGCTGTAGGAGACACTGGCATGGTAAGGTCCTTTCCTAAGAGTCTCTTAACACCTTTAGTAATAAGAAGTCGGACAAAGAAACAATGTAAGTGCAACCAGCACCCTCCCATTAGAGTTGCCAGACGTATCAAATAAAAACACACTACAGTTAAATTTGAATTTCAGGTGTTAAAAAATGAATGATTTTTAGTATAAGTCCCATGCAACGTATACTAAAAAATAATCTGTTGCCTACGTGAAATTCAAATCTAACGAGGTGTCCTGTATTTCATCTGGCAACTCTACCCCCTACATCTACCTCAACTTCCACCGAAGATAGCAAAGTGCCTCCCAGTCCTCTCTAACCTCGACTTCTCTGTTAAGAACACAAAGAAAAGCATCAACTTACGACAATAATTTTTCCAAATGTAAAATACCCGATAGAAAATCCATAACATTCATTTTCATTTTAAAAAGTGATGTCATAGATGGGTCGAGTAGCTAGGCAACAAGACCCAAAAAAAAAAAAAGCCTCCAGGAACCTGCCTAGGAAAGCGGCGAGGTCTGGACTAGCAGATGAACTTCCCAGCTAAGAGTTTCTACAAAAAAATATCGCTGGGAGGGGGGGCGCTTTCTCCTCCGGAATTAATGGCCTCAAGAGGTCGAGAGGAGGAGCACCCGACAAAGCGCCTCCTCCTGCAGCCGCGACTTCAGGGCTCTCGGATAATAGACCCCACACCCTCAGGCCCAGGTCGGCTCAAGGGCCGGGGAACTTACTGACAGGGCTCAGATTCCAAGATGTGTCGCACAAAGAAAAGAGGCGGGAAGGGAAACGGGAACCAGGTTAAAGCCGAAGGCGAGGCGAGGGGAGAGCGATGGGCCTCCGCGGGTGGGCTGAGGAGGCCGTGTGGCGGCGGGGACAAGGCCTCAAGAGGCCTCGGAACGAACGGCCCAACTCCCTCCAAACCCAGCCTCGCTCTCGCCTCTATCTTCACCGACTGTCGCGAAAAATCCTACTCCCCTCTCGAACAAGAACTAAGTCGTCCCCAAACTCACCCTCTACCGACTGTTTTCTCCTCAGAGTAAAGGCGACGCTACACGGCCTCCACCGTCCCGAGAAAAGAGCGCGCGACCGCCGGAAACCAGACGACGGAGCTCTGTGGCTCCCAAGGGCTACAAAGTGGCGTTCTCTATTGGTTATCTTACCTGCCAATCAACGTTTATCTCCAGAGGCGGAATCGGTTTTCCACGATTTCTTCGATCTTATTGGCTACCGAATGCGAAAGACTTGAGTTCGTGTGAACGACAGTTGGGGACAAAGAGCGAGGCTTTGTACCGAGTGCGCATGCGCAAGTTGCGTCCGCTAGAGGCGGAAAAGGAAGGGGGGAGGGGGATAAAGGGTTGGAAGGAGAGACGTCAACGGACTGACTGAAAGACCGAAAGACCAAGTGATGGGAGGGCGAAAGGAGAGGGGAAAAAAGGGGGAGAGGAAAGTGGAGAGTGAAACAGAAGGGGAGAAAATGTGCGCGTAGGCGTGCTCTGAGAATTCCTGCACTGCGCCTGTACAAGAAGCTAGAGTAACAATGTCATTGTATTCAGTGTAGTAGATCTAGACTTTGCCTACTGAAAAAATGCCCCGCCATGTTTCTTTTTTCACACTTCCTCATTAGGGCTTGCACTCTGACACTCCTTACTTAATCTGATTTTCTAGTTGCTTCTCCTGCTGCCGGGTTTACTCCTAAAGCCCAGCTGAAATAGTCATCACTATGGCTATGGTTATAGAAAGGGATGGGGGAGGGGGATCGATACTTTAGTCTCTGTGTGATTACAAAGAACTGTAACCAGTACCCTCATTTCCATGGTAACCAGGGAACCCAGCAGTCCAAACATCACTATTCTCATGATTTACAGAGAGACTCAACAGGTGTCATCATTGCCATGGATACATTGTAGGCCTCCAGATCAGACTGATTCTATATTCCAAAGGATGCCAATTAGGTAATCACCTTCATTTTTCAGTAACGCCTAACTAGCCCTGTGGTTAATCAAGGGCTACAACACTCAAGTGATAGGTGTTTGTAGTTAATTCCCACTAATTAACTAATTCACACTCAAGGTTTCAGGGTGTTCCGACTGGCTCCACCTTACGTGGGGACACAGTGATCTAGAGCCTGTCTAGAACCTTCTGCAATGACAGAAATGCTCTATATCTTCTCTGTTCAGTACAGTAGCTACCGGCCATATGTGGCCATTGAGGGCTTGAAATATGATGAGTGCAAGTGAGGAACTGAATTGTTAATTCCATTTCATTTTAATTAGCTAAAATTAAGTAGTCTCATATGGCTAGTGGCTACCATATTGGACATATCTAGACCAATGGAATTGTTATTTTTGAGAATAAATAACACCTCTATTATGAAAAAAGAATTCCTCTATTCTGAAAAAGCCATTTTTTTCTTGCTTACAGAAAAAAAAATCAAACAATACCCAAGAGTAAAAAGAGAAAAGTCTCTCCCTCTATTCATCCCAGTGATTACAATTATGACATTATTGCTTTTCTATTTTCTATGTTTGTACTGTCCTGGTCAAAGGGAAAACTTCATACCTTTTTATACATGTAGGATTAAGCTATACATATTTTTCTGAGCCATGACTTTCTCACTTAAAATACTTTAGCTATCTTTCCATATAAATGCATAAACATCTATGAGGACTTTTCATATCTAATATTTTAGAGACTCCAGCATGATGGTTTCTAGTATCTGTTAAGTGAAAAAATACATAGTTACAAAAAAGCTACTATGGGACTTCCCTGGTGGCACAGTGGTTAAGAATCTGCCTGCCAATGCAGGGGACACGGGTTTGTGCCCTGGTCCAGGAAGATCCCACATGCTGTGGAGCAACTAAGCCTGTATGCCACAACTACTGAGCCTGTATGCCACAACTACTGAAGCCCACACGCTACAACTACTGAAGCCTGCACGCATAGAGCCCATGCTCAGCAACAAGAGAAGCCACTGCAATGAGAAGCCTGCACACCACAACAAAGAGTAGACCCCGCTCGCTGCAACTAGAGAAAGCCCACGTGCAGCAACGGAGACCCAATGCAGCCATAAATAAATAAATAAATAAATAAAGCTACTATGGATTCAATACCATTTTAATGAACTTATACTTTGTTAATCACGACAGCTGTTTACACCATTGAAAAACTAAAATAACAAATGAAAAGAAAAATTGTTGTACTTTTGTGTAGCTCCTCAAGGCAATCACAACATAAGCAGAGAAATGTTAATGTAAACAAATAACTTCAATACTGTAGGCAAATAAAATAATAGTATCATATTAGAGGTAAAGGTAGCTCTGCTTGAGTGGATCAAGAATGCCTTCACAGAAAAGAGCACCTTTGAATTGGGTCTTAACTAAGAAGCTGAAGTCAGAGAGATCAGTGTGCAAAGGGTCAGAGACAGAATGACCTATGTTTTAGGTAATTTGTCATGGCTGAAGAGAAGTGGGGAGGCTGAGTGACAGGAAATTAGCCTAGAGAGATAGACATAGGCCAAACAATTAAGGGCCTGTGCCATGCTTAGAATTTTTTACTTTAATCTGTAGGTGATGGAGAGATATTGAAGGGTTTTGTAAAAATAATGGGTTTTTTTTCTTATTTTAAAAGTAATATATACTTATTGAAGGAAACATTCAAAAATACACAGAAGTATATTGGGCTTCCCTGGTGGCACAGTGGTTAAGAAAAAGAGAATAACTTCCGGGTTAAATTCCCTGAGAGCCTTGTCAACAAGGTGTTGAATTTTTTTTTAAACTAGTCCCTTATCAGCTCTGTAGATGTGGTCCATGAGTTTTGGTGGACGTGTTTTCATGCCTTCTTTTAAAAGCAAAATAAAGTTAGTCCCTTCTGGCCACTGTTAACTTCCACTGAGAGGCTATAAAAGTGCTAGCAACTACAGATACTTTTTTAATGTGCACTGACTGAAATCCCAAAGAATAGCAAGCCCTTATTTTATGAGGCTTTCACTGATGCTGGGTGTGCCCCCACCAAATGCACACTTTATGTTATGAACAAGATCCTTTGCCTGGTGTGGATTCATTGCTAATCTATGCTAGGAAAAAAAGATACCACTGGAAAATGCATTGAGGAAGTCAGCTGAGAATAATATACTCATACTTATGGTTTTTCTTTTCATTACTACTCAGTACACTGAAGCATATTGTTCATGTTGAGGACGAGTAGATTGGTAAAGAGAATGAATTAAAAGACATTTATAGGTCTCATATTTTATCACTGGTAAATTATCTCCATTTAAAATCATATGCTTTGTGGCCACCTTGAGGGGTGGGATAGGGAGGGTAGGAGGGAGACGCAAGAGGGAGGAGATATGGGGATATATGTATATGTATAGCCGATTCACTTTGTTATACAGCAGAAACTAACATACCATTATAAAGCAATTATACTCCAACAGAGATGTTAAAAAAAATCATATGATTTCATGAAACAGATTGCTTTTTTTTTTTTTTTTTTGCTGTACGTGGGCCTCTCGCTGTTGTGGCCTCTCCTGTTGCGGAGCACAGGCTCCGGACACGCAGGCTCAGCGGCCATGGCTCACGGGCCTAGCCGCTCCGTGGCATGTGGGATCTTCCCGGACCAGGGCATCAACCCGTGTCCCCTGCATCAGCAGGCGGACTCTCAACCACTGTGCCACCAGGGAAGCCCCACAGATTGTTTTTTTTTGTCTTCTTTTTTAAGTTTTATTTTTTTATTTTTTAAAATAAATTTATTTATTTATTTTTGGCTGCCTTGGGTCTTCGTTGCTGCCTGTCAATTTTCTCTAGTTGTGGTGAGCGGAGGCTACTCTTCGTTGAGGAGTGGGGGCTTCTCATTGCGGTGGCTTCTCTTGTTGTGGAGCACGGGCTCTAGGTGCACAGGCTTCAGTAGTTGTGGCACATGGGCTCAGTAGTTGTGGCTCGTGGGCTCTAGAGCACAGGCACTGTAGTTGTGGCGCATGGGCTTAGTCGCTCCATGGCACGTGGGATCTTCCCGGACCAGGGATCGAATCCATGTCCCCTGCATTGGCAGGCAGATTCTTATTGAAGGAAACATTCAAAAATACACTGTGCCACCAGGGAAGTCCTGCCTCTCTCTTATAACAACGCTTGTCATTATATTTAGGGACCACCTGGAAAACCTCCGCATCTTAAGATCCTTAACCTGGGATTGCCCTGGTGGTCCACCAGTTAAGACTCCATGCTCAGTGCAGGGGACCCGAGTTCGATCCCTGGTCAGGGAAGTAGATCCTGCATGCCACAACTAAAGATCCCGCACGTGGCAGTGAAGAGCCCACATGCCACAACTAAGACCCGGTGTGGCCAAAAGATAAATATTAAAAAAAAAAGATCCTTAACTTAATCACATCTGCAAAGTCCTACTTTTTTTTGCCATATAAGGTAACCTTCACAGGCTCTAGGAATTAGGACATGGATATCTTTTCTTTTTTTGGGGGGGGCGAGTATTACTCAGCTTACCACAATCACCCTGGCAACAGTATGTAGAAAAGATTGGAGGAGATAAGCTAGAAGATAAGGACACCGGCTAGAATACAATCATAATAATTTCAGGTGAGGGACTTCCCTGGTGGCGCAGTGGTTAAGAATCAGCCTGCCAATGCAGGGGACATGGGTTCGAGCTGTGGTCCGGGAAGATCCCACATGCCACAGAGCAACTAAGCCCGTGTGCCACAACTACTGAGCCTGTGCTCTAGGGCCTGCGAGCCACAACTACTGAGCCCACGCGCCTAGAGCCCGTGCTCCGCAACCAGAGAAGCCACCACATTGAGAAGCCCATGCACCACAACAAAGAGTAGCCCCCACTCACCACAACTAGAGAAAGCCCGCGCACAGCAACGAAGGCCCAACGCAACCAAAACTAAAAACTAAATAAATTTATAATAAATAAATAAAATAAAATAAAATAATAATAATTTCAGGTGAAAGGTGGGGAAGGCCTGAACTAAGACAGTGGTTGTAGGGATAGAGAAGAGGAAACCAAATCTAAATAATTAGAAGGTAGGATCAAGGGGACTTAATCAATTAAACGTAGGAGGTAAGGAGTAGAAGACTAGAATGATTTGAAGGTTTCTGGTTTGGGTGCCTTGTTGTCTGGTTATAACCAGGATAGGAAATAGAGGCAGAGGGTAAGTCAATTAGTGCATTTTGGTTTAAGGTGAGAGGAGCCAGCCAAGCAACAGACGAAAAGGGTCAAAGCAAGGCTCTGAGAGGTCAATTTTTTTTCTAATTATCATTATCAATCACATAATACTTATTGAATATTTTCAAGATACTGAACATAATAATATGGGGTTTTTCAGTACTAAGGATGACTTCTGTCCTCAGTAAATTACCAAGTAACTAGATAAACAGGTAACATCAATCAAAAAAAAAAAACAAAAAGGGAATGGCCTAGTGTACAAGAACTATAAGTGGATACCACCTGTATTCAACATTGTACTAGAGGTTCTAGCCAGGGTAATTGGCAAGAGAAAGCAATAAAAGGTATCCAAAATGGAAAGGAAGAAGTAAAACTATCTCTGCTTGTAGATGACATGATCTTGTATACAGAAAATCCTAAGGAATCCACTAAAAAAAGATTAGAACTAATAAATGAGTTCAGCAGGGTTGCATGCTACAAGATCAATATACAAATGTCAATTGAATTCCTATTTACTTGCAATGAACAATTTGAAAATGAAATTAAGAAACAATTCTATTTACAATAACATGAAAAAGAATAAAATGCTTAGGGACAAACTTAACAAAAGAATGCAAAAATATACTCTGAAAACTATAAAACATTGTTGGAAGAAATTAAAGAAGAGCTAAATAAATGGACTTTGATTAATCAAATAAGTGTTAGCAAGGATGTGGAGAAACTGGAACTCTGCTGGTGGGAATATAAAATAGTGCAGCTACTTTGGAAGACAATTTGGCAGTTCCTCAAACAATTAAACATAAAGTTACCATTTGATCCAGAAATGCCACTCCCAGTTATCTTTTTTTTGGCTGCATTGGGTCTTCGTTGCTGCACGCGGGCCTTCTCTAGTTGCGACGAGTGGAGGCTACTCTTCGTTGAGGTGCGTGGGCTTCTCATTGCAGTGGCTTCTCTTGTTGCGGAGCATGGGCTCTAGGTGCGTGGGCTCCGTAGTCGCAGCGCGCAGGGCTCTAGGGTGCACGGGCTTAGTTGCGCCACGGCACGTAGGATCTTCCCAGACCAGGGCTCGAACCCATGTCCCCTGCATTGGCAGGCGGATTCTTAACCACTGCACCACCAGGGAAGTCCCAACTCCCAGTTACCTACCCAAGAGAACTGAAAACGTGTTCACATAAAAGCTTGTAAAAGTGAATGTTTATAGCAGCGTTATTCATAATAGCCAAAAGGTACATCAAATGATGAATGGTTAAGCAAATACGGTATATCTGTACAATGAGATATTATTCAGTCATAAAAAAGTAATGAAGTTCTGATACATGCTACAACATGGATGAATCTTGAAAACATGCTAAGTGGAAAAAGCCAGTCACAAAAGACCACATATTATATGATTCTATTTATATGAAATGTTCAGAATAGGGGAATCTATGGAGAAAAGAAGTAGAACAGTGCTTGCATAAGGCTTTGGGAGATGGAGAGATGGGGGAAGATAGCTAAAGGGTACAAGGTTTCTTTTTAAAATGATGAAAATGTAAAATCGACTGTGGTCATTAATGGTTGCACATATCTGTGAATATACTAAAATCCATTAAGTTGTATACTTTAAATGGGCAAATTGTATAGTATATGAATTCTATCTCAGTAAAGCTCTTATTAAAAAAAAAAGAAAGTATAAGTGGGACCTAAAGAAGTAATAATAACCTAAGTTGATTTCCCAAGGGACAGCACCATAGCAGAAAGTCCTGCAGAGATCCTGGAACCCATATAGACCCTAGGGTGTGTGTCTCATAAAGTCAGTTGACCTCCTGTGGAGTGAATTAGGATATGTTGCCTCCCAAATTGGGAGAGATGTTTGGACAGGAGAGAGTGAATGTTAAAGAGTGGCGTGTAGTCAGAATCACACTAAATCAGACTGCCACCGTTGGACTTGCTGACAAGGAGGAATAGGCGCGCTTTTACTACATTTCACTCATTTTTCTTCTTTTTTTTTAAAGTTTCAAATAATATTGTGTTTTAAAACTTTCTTAGCAATACTAAAAGAATTTTGCTCTCAATAGAATATTCGTTTGATAATTTTCACTGAAGCAGTGTTATTGACTCTCTGCTTAATTTTTTATTGAAGTATAGTTGATTTACAATGTTGTGTTGATTTCTGCTGTACAGCAAAGTGATGCAGTTATACATATATACACACTCTTTTTTATATTCTTTTTAAAATTATTTTTATTTATTTTTGGCTGCGTTGGGTCTTTGTTGCTGTGCGCGGGCTTTCTCTAGTTGCGGTGAGCGGGGGCTACTCTTTGCTGCGGTGCACAGGCTTCTCATTGCGGTGGCTTTTCTTGTTGTGGAGCATGGGCTCTAGGCACGCAGGCTTCAGTAATTGCAGCACACGGGCTCAGTAGTTGTGGCACGCAGGCCCTAGAGCACGTAGGTTTCAGTAGTTGTGGCTCGCGGGCTTAGTTGCTCCTAGGCATGGGGGATCTTCCCAGACCAGGGATGGAACCCATGTCCCCAGCATTGGCAGGTGGATTCTTAACCACTGTGCCACCAGAGAAGTCCCTATATTCTTTTCCATGATGGTTTATCACAAGATATTGAATACAATTCCCTGTGCTGTACAGTCAGGAGGGCCTTCTTTTTTATCTATTCTATATATAATAGTTTGCATCCACTGACCCCAAACTCCCACTCCTTCCCTCCCCCAACCCCCTCCCCCTTGGCAACCACAAGTCTGTTCTTTATGTCTGTGAGTCTGTTTCTGTTTCATAGATAGGTTTGTTTGCATTATATTTTAGATTCCACATATAAGTGATATCATGTGGTATTTGTCTTTCTCTTTCTGACTTACTTCACTTAGTATTATCATCTCTAGGTCCACCCATGTTGCTGCAAATGGCATTATTTCATTCTTTTTTATGGCTGAGTAGTAGTATTCTTTTTAAAGATAAAGATGAAGATTCCTTATCTTTGCCTGCCTGCCTTTGCTCCCCTCTTGCTTCACTCTTACCTCTTTCCTTATATTATAGAAATATTACTACAATTTGAGTTCATTGAGGCTTTTTTCCCCCTCTCTCTCCCTTATTCATTCATCCACCAATTCATCCAACAAACATATCAAGGACTATGCTAGATGCTGGAGACAGAGATGAGTAAGAACTGGTCCCTATTGCTGAGGAGCTCACAGTCTAGCATTTCCCCAAAGTCTCTCTAAATGGATATTTCCTTTTCTTCATTCCATGGTACTTTAGAATGGTATAAGACATTAAATAAGAATCCATATGTTTCCAGAGTCGGTTCTAAAGAGTGAACTTCACTCTAATCAAATGGCTGCCAAATAGAATAGATCCAATTGTTTGATCAAGTTACATGTAGCCTTGCCTGTCATAAAAAAATAATAAAAGTTTGACACCCAGCGTAGTTAAGTAAAGCAGGGCACATGCAAATGATGGAATAATATACAGCCATTACAATTATGTTGTAGAACATATTGTACAAGATAATTCCAATTTTGCAAAAAAAAAAGTATGCAAAAAGAAAACAAAGGACTGGAAGGATATACATCAAAAAGAGTAGTGGTTATCTCCAGGTATGATGGATAGGATAAAAGTGATCATTGCTTTCTTCTTCAGACCTTCTATGCTTTCCAAAACTTTTACAGTGAACATTTATATTTTTGTAATCAGAAAAGTATATATATAATTAAAATGAAAGAACTCTCATGAAGACAGGGACTGAGTTTTTACCTGTCTTATAGTATTTACAGAGCTTTAGGAGTGCTTTATAAATGGTGAATAACAAGTAACAGAATTGAGTACTATGCCATAAATGTAACAAGGCTGAAAATGAGAGTGTTGAATTGCAGGCCATACTCTTACTCAACACCTTCCCTGTCATCCCCCATCAGCCCATTTATGTTAGAGCTTTTCATCTGTGGCTGATACATACTCAAACCTATCAACTATGGGCACTCTTGGCTTACTCAAAGAGAAAAAGTAGATATTTATTTTAAGGACATGAAGGTTCCTGGGTGTGAAGTCCCAAACCTTTCATAAGTCAGCTCTATTTCTCTTATAATAGTAACAAGTATCTATTAAACACCTGCTATATGTCAGGCAAGTGCACACCTCAATCTTAGTAGCATTGCTATGCGGTATCATTATCCCCAGTATTTCTTTCCAGTCTTTTTCTAAGTATACATGTATATAGAATTTCTCTACAAAGTTGGTATCATATTTTAACTCCTGTAAAAAATGTAACATTATATCTGGAGCGTTTTCATGTCTCATTTGCTTTTTTAATAGACTTTATTTTTTGTTTTTTTTTTTTAAAGAAGATGTTGGGGGGTAGGAGTTTATTAATTAATTTATTTATTTTTGCTGTGTTGGGTTTTCGTTTCTGTGCAAGGGCTTTCTCTAGTTGTGGCAAGCGGGGGCCACTCTTCATTGTGGTGCTCTCGCCTCTCACTATCACGGCCTCTCTTGTTGCAGAGCACAGGCTACAGACGCGCAGGCTCAGTAGTTGTGGCTTACGGGCCTAGTTGCTCCATGGCATGTGGGATCCTCCCAGACCAGGGCTCGAACCCGTGTCCCCTGCATTAGCAGGCAGATTCTCAACCACTGCGCCACCAGGGAAGCCCCTGCAGACTTTATCTTTTAGAGTAGTTTTATGTTTGCAGCAAAATAGTAATTTGTAGTAACGGTTGTTAATTACTACATCCATTGTATGAATATAACCAAAATTGATTTGACCAATTTTCTACTGTACATTTAGATGGTTTTCTTATCTCTGTTTTAAAGATGAGAAAAATAAGACCTGGTGACTTGACAAGAGACAAATCCAAAGTCAACTGGTTAAAAAGCAGGCAGAGTTGAGATTAGAATTCTGGTCTATCTGTCTCCAGAACTCACACACATTGCCTCTGAATACACCATCAGTCCCCTTTAGATTGTCTCCCCTCAGTTTGAAACCAGGCATTCTCCACAACCAGAGCAGTCAAGGATCCAAGCATGTGTTGAGAAGGGCAGGCAATACAAAAGAACGACGTGACCCAACTGAGATGGAACAAATTGAAAATGCAAAAGGAGGTACAGGGACACAGAAATAAGCAGAAGGTGTGAGATGGGTGCACAGTATACTGGTTAAGATAAAGAGAAAGCTGCGTTTGGGAAACCTAAAGGGGAAAACTCTTGCTTTTATCTCTGTATATAGGAGAGAGCAAAGATAACCTCAAGGCCATGAGGGGAGCCAGGAAGGATAAGGTTTCTGAGAAAGTGAATGAGATAAGGGAGGATAAAACTCCGGGGGACTACAAGGCTAGCAGAGGCTTAGTGTGGGAAGGAAGAAAGGCCCAGGTCAAAGAGGCAGGCCAGAGCAGGCACTGGACACCAAACCTAAAAATGTGATGGGACTCCTTTCCAGCCTGAGCCTCTTCTAGTATCTCAGATACTAAATACCCTCCAGCATTTAGGGGTCGGAGTGGGAAAGTGGAGAGAGCGGGGATTGTAAAGTGCTCTAACTCTAATGGGGACTGAGAATGGATCCTGGCACACATTTTTTAAAGCCAGTAGGCCTAATGCTAATGCCTCCTCCCCCTACCCCACTTCCCTAGCTTCAACCCCAGCCACACCCACACGCTAAGGACCATCCAGGAGGGGGAGTGTGTGTGTGCGCGCGCGCGTGCGTGCTCTTGCCTAAGAGAGCCTGAGAGACAGAGACGAGACAAAAAGAGACCGGGAGAGAGAGAGAGTGCGCGCCAGAGGGGGGGGGGGGGGAGAGAGAGAGGGACAAGGACAGAAAGAGGTTGGGAGGGAGACAGAGACAGAGAGACAGAGAAAGGAGGAAGGAGAGCTGTCGGCATCGGTGAGGAAAACTACTGAAGAGATAACGCTGGGGGCTCCTGCGCGAAGACTCAGGGAGAAGATCTCAGAACTTACCCTAAGACCGTGGAAGGAGTGGGGGAATGTCTTTGCAGGACCTGGTTTTGGGGTCATCAGGCAGTAACGGTTACTGCATAGGCGTTGTCACTGAGCCAGAGCCATTTAACTCGCCCTGGGTGGCTGGAGACCAGGCTTAAGACACCCCACAACTCTGAGTCTCAGAATGGTTGGGGGGCCCGAGGCTGCAGACAAGGGGAGGAGGGGCACGTGAGGGTTGGGTCACTGCCTCCCCCCACCCTTCGCTGTCACTCATTACCCCAACAGTCGCCCAGGGGGCGGGCCCCGGAGAGGTGGGGTTGGGGGGGAGGGTAATCTTGGCAGGCGCCTGCGGCATGGCGTAGGTAGGGACTGTTGAGGGGGGCGGACGCCGGGGGGTTGAACACGAGTGGGAAGCGGAGAGAGACACGGGGAGGGGGAGGGGACCGGGAACCATTTGAATGAGAGGAGGGGATCACGGGTAGAGTGGGCTCCAGGAGGTAGGGCGGGCACGGGTGTTGACGGGGGCCAGACTCTCAAGCCAGGTAAGGGAAGCAGGTGCGTAGATCTGTTTTTTGTGGGTTAGTGTACTCGGCCCTTTGGTGGAGAGGGGGTGCCGCCTTCCCCGGGGGCGGGCTTCCAAGCTCCGGAGGCTAGCTTTTCCTCCTCAACTAACGGGGCCCCGGGCGGGGGCTCAAGCTCCATCTCCAGTGCCGACGTTCCACTCCACAATTTCCAGGCATCCACTGGGCTGGGAGTCTCGCGCCGGGGGCCGGCGCTGTCTCGCGAGCCCCCTCCTCGAGCCAGCCAATGGGGTTGGTTGCTGGCGCCGCCCGCCCGCCTGGTGCAGAGCGCTGGGCGCTGTGAGCGGCGCTGCCATTTAAAGGGGCCGCGACCCCTGTCCCGGCTGCTAGGGAGGGAGGTGGAGAAGGAGCGCGGGGCCGTCGCTGTCTGCAGTTCTAGGCTTGTAGCCTTTACACTAACCCTGCCGCAGGTAGGGGTCGAGCCTGATAAAGCCGAACCGAACCTGCAGGCGGGTTCTCGCAGTAGCCGGGAGGGGGGTCTAAGGAGAGATCGTAGCTTCAAAATGTCTTCCTGTAAATGCCTGAGGTGGGGGGTGGGCAACAGGAGAAGGAGGACTGGGGGAGCAATAGGAAAGGGGGACTGGGCTGAGGAAGTGGGCGACCCTGAAAGGTAACTGGGGGGGGAGGGG